>NC_142514.1:48239130-48544456 GCF_057876585.1 Rhinolophus sinicus
CTGTGTTTTAAAAAGCATTCCAGGTGATTTTAAAGTTTACAAATCACTTTTCCAGGTCTGCACAAGTTGGAGAATCACTGTCCGAGGGAATTTCTTACTGATCATCTTCGATACCATCCTGCTGGCCTCAGGCAGTGCTGCCCCATTCAGCACTCAAGCCAAATAAACACTTACTTGCCATGGCACAGTTGGAAAATTTCACTCTTCTAATGGCCTGTCCATAATAAAAGGAAAATGAATTTTCAGAGCAATGTATAATTAGATAACAATGATTCCTAAACTATGGAAATGTATTATATTATAGTGGTTAAAAGCACCAGTTTTATATTTAGACAAACTAGGCTTTGAATCCAGCTTGTCACTTAATCATGATACTAAGGCCGTGCACCTGTTAAATAATGATAATAATAATGCCTACCTTTTAAAGCTGTTCTGAAAATTAAGCAAGATGATGAAAGCAAAGCAATTAGCAAAGTTCCTGAATCATAGACGGTGATCAATAAATGGAAATAAATTGTAGTTTGCTTAGTCATCAGCAGTTCATTGCCCTCTATTTGCAGTGGATCTTTGGGACTAGCTCTCAGGCCATCCCCACAGGACATGGGTCATTTTCAACGTTGGAATCCAGAAGTCCCCCTGAGCATGTCTTGGTCCTTGGAATCTAGGGCACGAGAGATGCAGGGATTCTCTCTCCCGTGTTTGACTCCTAAGGTCCCAATTCTAGTCTATTGGCTCAAGACTCTCCTAGTACCGAGGCTCCTGTTTTGGGGGAATATCAGGCCCACCTCAAACATTTACAGTCGTGGTGCCAGAGTACAAACTGGAGGCCCACACAACATATATTTATAATTTACAGAGCACAGAGCAAGCAAAAAATAAACACACAAACAAAACAACAAAACAAAGTCTACTGTGTAGACGGAATAACAGCCCCCACAATCCCTGGAATCTGTGACTGTCACCTTACATGAAAAAGGGACTTTGCAGATGTGGTTAATTTAAAGACTTTGAAATGAGGAGATTATCCTGGATAATCTAGTCAAATGTAATCACAAAGGTCCTTAGAATATGGGGGAAGGAGAGTCAGAGAAGATGACAAGCAAAAGTTGGTGTGGTTTGGTGCCATGAGCGAGAATACAGGTAGCTTCTAGACCCAGAATGGCCAGAATGGAGTCTCAGTTTTGTTTGTACACAAATCTTCTCCTTCATGATATGAAATGTTTTCATCTCCTTTTTCTAATTTCTTTATATTTATTGGAATGCATATATTTTATTGGAATGCATATTTCACATGCAGTTTATTTCAATTTAGAAATTTTTTTCCAAAAAATTTAAATATACTTTTTATTATATTTTTAATGAAGTTGCCAAGCCCATATCTGTGTGTGTTTCTGTATGCTTTTGCTTAACTACTAATAGCAAGCATAATTCATACATTAAATTATTACAGAGTATTTCAAATTCAAAATTAATTACATTTTATACCAAACACCATGATGTGTTCCTACCTGAGGATATTCTGTCATTTTGCTTATTTCTTCTTATGCATCGCTTATGTTTGAATAAAATCTTATTGCTTTAATAGCATTTAGTTGGCATTCCCATTATGTGCCAAGAATGACTTAAAGGGTAAGTTTGATATGTATCTTGCTGAGACGTTCCATTTGGGGCAGACCTGTAAAATACTGTATATAATATTTAAATTTATCCATACAATATTATCACTAATAGTCCAGCTGTGACTATATCTTCTAGTAACAAATTCAACCCATGAACTATACATGGCACAGAGAATGCTACTGGAATTTTGGCCAAAATTCTGCTTGAAAACTTTTCTTTCTGACTATTTAGCACCAGTATCATAGACATATCCACAATAATATTTTAAATTATTTAAATAAAGTGGAAAACTATGTCATATTCTAGAAAACTTCATAATTCTTATTGAATATTTTATAAAAATTAAGCTATCCAAAATTCTAGTGTCCAGTGTCTATCTAGTTGCCAGTGTAAAATAATCCGTATCACCTTTTCATGCATTTTACATCTAGATTTACATTTGTATAAACTTATTAGTAATACTCATTGTTTACTATTACAAAACGCTCCATAGTTTCCATGTGCAGCTGTTGAAAATACTGCACCAGTTTCTGAGTTCCTTGAGAATCATGAACACAAACAGAGAAAGGTGTAAGAAAATGGAAGCTTGGCACTGCTGGAAAATGATACAGTATTTTAAGAAAATCTATTACATTCATTCTATATGAGAGGACATATTTAAATAATTTGTATTTTCTTTTACCATGTAGAAGCCATGTCTGTCTCAGTGTCAGCCGTAGCATAGCCCATAAACCTTTAGGTATTGAGGCATAATGGCCTTTTCTTTTGAGGGTTGGAACAATAAATACAGAGAAGTGCTCCTCCAGAGTATGGACAATTTATGAAATACCCTCGGAAGTCAAGCATGGTACTGGGGGAACATTCACCCTTTTAGGAGGTATTTCATTCTCTACCACAGAAATGTGGCTTCCTCCTAATGCCTGAAATAAGTGATGACAACAGCAAAGGCATAACCCATTACTATAACATAGCAATAAGCCAACCGGCATGTGTGTGCATGCTAACACACAGACACACACACACACACGAAGAATTTAAGTAAGTTGCTCAAGCTTGTATTACAGCAGTGAGACTTGGGATTCCTGCCCAAGTCTGCTTTACACAAAGCTCCTTCTAGTATTCTAGCCTGTTTCCTCAAGAGTAGGCTTTTAAATTTCTTTCCCTCACTTAATTGTCTAGCATCTTAACCACACCCTGTGTCCCTCAAAACCTGTTCATATTCTGCTTCTTTGGGGCAGGCCTCCTGCTCCCCTTTTGAACTTTGTAACTATAATTCTGATGTTACAATGAACCCATCTATTAGTCGACAGAAATTGTGTCTTACTTCTTTCTGCATTTCTTTTACCTAACAGAGTGCCTGGAATGTATTAGTAGCTGAACAAATAATTTTTAACTAAATTAAGTGGAATAATAGAAAAGTTATCGATTTGAAAGAAGAAATCTACCATTCAGCAATACAGAATCATTAAGTGTGGGCATTCAGAAATCACTCAAATGTCTTTAGGTTCCAAACTGATAGCCACTGGGATATTTTAAGAGGAGTCCTGAGAAGATTCCACAGTTGTTGGTTTTTTCCCTCAGTAGTTTATTTAAATGTAGGCTGTTCCATACTATCAGCAAATTCTTCCTGATATATAAGCTGAAGCAGTACCTTCTAAAAGATACACTGCAGCTCTGAAAGAACTGCTGGAATTGCTATAGTTTCATTCTTTCTTCAGGGTTATATTTAAGGTTTGAGAACATCTTAACTCAGCACATTTTAAAGAGCAGTAGTTTTAGTTTCTTGGGCAAATGGTCTTGTTTTAATTCAAAACTAAAGGTGTTGGCTAACAGTGATAACACCTCACTGTTTCCTCTCTGAAGCTTTTCCACCAACCATTCTCCTTTTCAAGCAAAATCAACTACTCCTTCCTCCATGTTCTCAAAGCTACAGTATTTAAAATACACACATACATGGTGCAAACTCATACGCGTGCGCACACACACACACACTCAAAGTACTAAATCATGTATAAGCACTATTTTTGATGTAAATACAGAAGAGATATAGAGTGTGATTCCTTGAGTTTCTGAGGATTTCCTCCTTGTGGGCTTCTTTTGTGACTCTCCCACGACGTAGCAAACTTTCAGTAAATGTTTGTGAAATACCCGAATAATAAATGAGAAAAAACAAGGTGGACCTTGAAATAATCTTGCTACCTTTGTTTCTATTATTGTGACTGTTATGTATACATGTGTCCTAGTCCATATGTGTAAGATTTTTTCTGAGATATGCATTGGTGACATTGTATACACACTTTGAACTTTACTGGGAAACACCAAATTATTTTTCATAAGTGGTTGAAAATGTACTCTCTTACCAGCAATGTATGAAAGTTCCTGTTTATCTATATACTCTCTGACCCTTGATATTGTCAGACTTCTTAATTTTTGACGGTCAAGTCGGTATGTAATGGTATCCCACTGCAGCTTTAATTACAAACGAAGCTGGGCAATTTTTCAAATGTTTCTTTGCCATTTTTTAAAGACTATTTTTTCCCCCTGGTTGACCTACAAGTAATTGAGAGAGATTGATACCCATTCTGATAGTATCTTTTTGTAGTTCTATCAATTTTTGATTTATACATTTTGAAATTATTTTATTAACCTCACTATAATTTTAGAATTTTTATATATTACTGAAGTAATGAATTTTTCATCACTATACACTGACTCACTTTCATATTAATAATGCTATTGTCTTAAACTCTATTTTGTCTGATCTTTGGTTTTTGGTTGTTGTCTAGCCTCTGTTCGTCTAGGGTGCTTTTTCCATGTATTTACTTTCAAAATTTCCATGTCCTTATGTTCTAGGAGTGTCTCTGATAAATAGTGCATATCTGTATCTACTCTCTTCTAGTTTTCATGTTGTTCAGAAGATTGGGCTCTCGTTTGACGGCCTGTCATCCATTGTAGGTCACCTGTCTTTTTGCTCCTACTGCTTTACTTATTTATTTTTTTAATTCACCTTTGTGTTCTGAGATCATTGTAGATTCATATGTACTTGAGTACCCTTTACCTAGTATACTCATTCCCTGGTTTCCCCCAATGGTAACGTCTTCGAAAACTATTGCACAATATCTCCCTTCTTTGTAATTTTATTCTTCACTTCTTTAAATATTTCAAACCTGGTGATTCTATATTCTGTAGTGGACAATTCCAATATCTGTAGGACTTGGAGTTCTCTGACTGTCCCACACTACAGCTTACCTTAATGTGCTTAGTGACATTTTAACACATGCTTATTATTACTTGGTCACATTATTATATGTGGGAATCCTGCCAGCCTGAACGTGGGTGGCTTCCCTCCTGAGAGGGTTTGTTTTTCTGGGAGCCAGAGCTGCTCATGACCCAGGGTGCTAGGGGCCTGCCTTGAGAAAGGAGCCACAGGCTTAATTCCTCCCATTTGGCAGCCTTGGGTGGTGCTGCTGTGGCTGTTCGCTCTCAGGCAGCTCTGTGGATCCTCAACTCCCACCGCTCCCTGAACTCAGTGGCTTCTCTGTTTCAGGTTGGTTTGTTTGCCTTTGGAGGATAGGCTGGGGTTTGTGAACATAGCAATATGTCACAAATTGGGTCTTATCAATGATCCAGCTGCTTTGTAGCAGAAAGTCAGTAAAGCTCATAGTTTATTGTATTGCTGGAAGCAGACGTTCTAGAGAGAAGGTGACAGTGGTTATTAATCTTTGGAGTGAGTATTGAATAAAATCACATTGTCCCTGGAGTGTATGCCTGAGGTATCGCCAGTGTGTCCTCTGCACCCCATTTCAGGACCGAAGCACTCATTTCCCCAGCTGCTTGGAGTGCGAGTACCACAGCACGATCCTCTCTGACTTGCCCTTGTCTGAAGGGGACAGCCATACTCAATGGTCAGCCTACCTCCAATGCCTACTGATGTGTAAGTCTATGTGTGCCCAAGTCAGGACGGCACCTCAAGGGCTAGCCTAGCTCAGAGCTCCCTACGGAGGTGGTTGAGACCTTTATTGTGACCACATCCCAGTTCAATTTCTCTGAGAATCTTGCTTCCATCACTTCCTCACAGGGATTGATGATCTTATGGGCACACCCCTAATATACTGCCTGCATTCAAATCTGCCTCAGAGTATGTTTTCCTGGAGGAACCTGACCTAAAACACTCTCATTTAAAAAATAAAAAAAGAAAGAAAGAAAAATGAGAACTAACATGGCTCCATAGAGTACACACTTAAAATATCTATGCCATTGTCATCAAGTTTAGTCCTGGGAGCCATTTAGAAATTATCTAATTTTACCTCATTTTGAAATAACAAATGGAGACCCCAGACTTGAACTAATTCACAAAAGGTCACCGACTCACTTTAGGATCATTTCTTGTCTCCAAATGAAGGGGACTGAACTCTGATCTTTACTATTCAAACAACTATTATCCAAGTAACCTCTGGTTCTGTGCCTTGGAGACCTAGACACTTATTACCTTCACTGCTGTCTTTCCTCCTTGCTCCTATGCTGTAGCTTTTTGTTCTTTGCTTGCATACTCCTAGCAAGTTTCTTTAGACAGTTTTGAGTAGTCATAAAATAGAGTATGGAAAAGATCGCTGAAGGTGGTAGAACAGAGAAATGTAAATATGTTTTGCTTGTTTGTTTCCTACAACACCCTTACAACTATTGGACCTGGTGGTAGCTGCTGGTCGGCTTCATGGATGTGTGGCTGGTGACTGGTGTACAGGGTCCCCCAATAGGAAGGGCCCAGCTCTTGATTTAATGCTCAGTTGCCGCCCTGAAATTCATAAACTTTTTTTTTAGCAAGGAGCCCCCCCCCCATTTTCATTTTCCAGTGGGCCTCACAAATAATGCAGCTGGTCCCGGGGAGACACTTCGATAGAGAAAGGGCAACATGGCCTTTAGAAGTCTGACAGATCCGAGGTTCCATCATGTCTCTACCCGCTGTGTTTTATGGCCTTACGCTAGAGTCTTAAACCCTCTGGATCTCTTTTCTAATAAAGGAAATATTGACGACAGGGCCTACAAGAATGTGAAATTTGTTGGTTAAAAAAATAATTAATAAATGTCACTACAGTAGTGACAATGTGAAAAAAATCAGAATTAGTGAGGTTAAGACAGTGGGTTCTGGATCAGATTTCCTGGGTTTCTATCTGAGTTTTGTAATTCCCAGTGGTGATACCCTGAATTAGTTCCTTAAGCATTCTTAAGGAACTCAGGATTGTTGTGAATGTCAAATGAGTTCGTTGTAACTTCTCAGCACAGTGCCTGGTATATAGTATTCAAATGTTTAATGCTATTGATTTTAGGAAAGATACCTCAACTCTTCTAACACATGCATTCTATGGAAGAAAATAATGAAAAAGGTCCTTTTTTGAGAAATGGTTGGGAATGGTTGGAAATACATGCGAACAATATCATCGTGAAGGACATAACAGCTAAAAACCACGGAGTAAAATGTTGGCCTTTTCAGTGTAGCAACTCCACGTAGCATTCATCTCCTGGCCACCAATGTGTCCTTAAGGAGAAGGGGTAATCTCCTGTCAGTATCTTCCAAATAGGTAATTCTGGTGGACAGTTTTACCGTTGTAGTAGAAAACCTGGAATCACAAATTCCCTATGATGTTTGCATGATCATTGTCTTCAGTTTTATACTCTTGGCACCTACTTGGAGTACCAAGACTCCTTCAGTGATAATGTACTGCATTAATCATCCAACGTGAGTCCAGTTCAGGATAAGCTCTGAGAAGGAAGTATACATTCTTGCATAATTTCTCAGGATGGCCCAAAGGTATAGTGCAGTCAATAATCAAACTAAAGCAAAATAAAACCCATTAAAAAAAATCAAATGAGTAAGATACATAGGTGTGAGGACCTATGGAAGTCTAGTCACCTAGTTTTGTGGAACACAAGATAATCTGGAGAAAAGAGCTATAGTGCGTGTACAATCCATGCCATAATGCCACCTAGTCCCGCAGGCCCCAAAACACTTTCCCTTGTTAAACAAACCCGACCAACCACTAAAGAACAAAGTATACATGTATATTTGATGGTGTATAGTTCTTGCAAAGTTTGTGATTCATAAAAGTCCACAGTATGTTTGTCTCGGGTGCGGAGGGAGCTGTATAAACTAGAACAGTAGACCAAAGTGGTGATTTGTATCACAGATGTCTTTTATTTATAGACTAGAACTTTGAATGGTGAACAGGCTCTTTTAAAATTCCTTCTTGAAATACCAAAGTTTATAACCATGTATCCTAAAAGCATTATGGGCTATATTTAAATAATTGTTTAAAATTTGAGTCCATTCTATCCCTCCCAGATAAGCAGAAATCAAATAGTTCATGTTTTTTTCCAACACAAGGGGGCAGCATTGTTACACTGTTCATTTCCCATAGGCCCCAAACCTCTATTTTGTGCAGGTTTAAATACACAGCACACCTCTTTCAAACAGATAATCATCTGAGAATTGCACAAAGGTAGACCCAGGCTATTTATCACCTGTATGACATTCATTTTAATATTAGTTTTGAAAACAGTACCCTCTGATAAGCATTCATACAAATTTTGCACATTTTATTTTTACTTCATTGTTTCTGATTTTATAACAATCAGTCAAACCTGGGAAGAAACTAGTGACTATTGTGGTTTGCAGTGTTCATGTACGGTAATTTTCTAGAAATCTGAATTCATTTAAATGGAATTTTCAACCATGTTGCTGGAAAGGAGAAAGGGTGTTAGGAGATAGGCCTGTTTGACATGAAAGATGAGGGATCAAACCACAGAGCAGGTGAGCTTCCTGTCGGATGTGACACAACACATCAGTGCTACCAAGTATGGTGGCAGGTCCATGCGAATAAATGGACATGGAGATGGGGGGTGGGAGTGTAATAAGAATGGTACTAATGACAAGGACAGTCACCAGTGTTTGGCTGCTCATTATATCACAGATCCTTTATTTGCTTAACTGTGTTTTCTTTGTCTAATACTCATGCAAAGTAGATATTATTGTTTTCATTTTTATAGGTGAGGATGTAGGAACTTGGTTTGGTTAAATGATTCACCTTCAGTTCATCACACTCCTAAGTGGCAGCACTGACTGCTAAATCCAGCCTTTCCCTACTGCTCCCCATTGGCTCTCCACCCACAGGAAAAGAGATGGCATTCAGTGATGCAACAAAAAAATTAATTTGATTTTGTATTTAAACTTCTTTCTCCCTACCCCATTTGGTTCATGTATTTGATTTAATCTAGGCTACTGTGATGGTTAGTTTTATGTGTCCATTTAACTGGGCTAAGGGATGCCCAGATAGCTGGTAAAACATTATATTGAGGGTGTTTCTGTAAGAGGTCAGCATTTGAATCAGTAGACTGAGTAAAGATCACCCTCACCAATGTGGGCGGGCATCATCCAGTCCTTTGAGGACCTGACTAGAACAAAAACGTGGAAGGAGGGTGAATTTGCTCTTTGTTTAAGCTGGGAAATTTCCTCCATTTCCTCCTGCCCTTGAACATCAGTACTTTTCGGTTTTGAGGCCTTTGGAATTGGACTGACTTATGCCACCAGCTTTCCTGGTTCTCCAGCTTATAGAGAGCAGAGGTGAGATTTTTGGGGCCTCCATAATCACATGAGCCCATTCCTATAATCAATCAATCTCTCAGTCTCTCTCCCTCTCTCTCTTTCTCTCTCTCTCTCCCTCAATTATACAAGTATATACCAGGGGTGCCAAAAAAATTAATATAAGTAGAGACTTTGGTCAACGTTGCTCAAGCAGTAGTTCCCTGTAATCAGAAGTGTCTGGATGCTGATGGTAACCATGTCGAGCACCTCTTGTAATTGCAGAAGTCAAACGTGACTTGTATTCATCTTTTGTTATCAGTATATATTATTACAATTTTAATAATTTTTTTCTTTCTTAAAATGTGTATAACTTTTTTGGAGATATATATATCTTTTCAAAGAAACAGGATATATATGTGTGTATATATCTATATATCTATATATCTATATATCTATATATACACACACATAAATGGACCAGTGTCCACTTGTATACTTTTTTTTTGGATATCTATATCTATATCTATATCTATATCTATATCTATATCTATATATCCTGTTTCTTTGAAAAATCCCTGACTAATATAATAGAGCTACCGTAAGCAAAATACAAAATGCTATATAAGGTCCAAATTTTATTATTGTATTTATTATTTTTAGCTCTTTACATTCTGAACAATCTTTTAATACCTTATGTCTGAGAATCTTGATCTCAACAGGAGAACTGTGGGTAGATTCCAGAAGACGCTATTCTCTTGTAGAATTGTGTTTCACTGTCTTAGTGAATCAGTGACTGAGAAGGGAATGTTCGCTTTTGTATGGTAGCACAATAGATTTACATAACATGTTTTCCTCTGAGGAGCCCAAGGCACAGCCAAGATGGTAGGTCACCACCTTTACTATCTGCCAGTAGCAGGAATAGAAGACAGTATTCATCCAAATCTTTTTTTTTTTTTAAATTTATTGGGGTGACAATTGTTAGTAAAAGTACATAGATTTCAGGTGTACAATTCTGTATTACATCATCTATAAATCCCATTGTGTGTTCTCCACCCAGAGTCAGTTCTTCCATCACCATATATTTGATCCCCCTTACCCTCATCTCCCACCCCCCATCCCCTTTACCCTCTGGCATCCAAATCTTTGAGAAAGAGAAACTGAGGCAAGAGCAAAATGCTGAGGTGGATTGGCAATCATTTGCCAATGTTTGAAATCCTTGAACTAGCACTCTATTCCCGACCCAGGACTGTATCTTTTGAGTTTAATATCACTTTAGGAATCAGAGAGGCATGCGTTTTTAGTCCCAGCTTTGCCATTTTCTGGCTTTTGGCTTTGGGCAAACTCACTGAGCTTCAGTTTCCCCATCTGTGAAAGAAAGATAAGAATAACACTAAATTATCAGTATATATATACTAATACACACACACACACACACACACACACACACACTTTTATGTGCATACATATCTATTCAATAATGTCCATTTAGAAAAATCTACCCTGCTTTGTGACAAGAGCACCAATCTCATTAACTACAGCCACCAGCACTTCTAAGCAATACCCATTAAGGCCACTAGGTGTCTCTAGAAAGCTTGAAGTATAAGAGTAAGAAAAAGGACGCTTGTGAACATGCTTTACAAACTGTAAAGCCTTATAAAAATATCGGATCATAATGGTTTCCTTCTTCGAATTTAAGTTCCACATGATACATGCCTATACTTTTGCACTTATTAATTAAAATCAATAACCATTAATTGAGCACCTAATATATACAAGGGAAACATTCATTCATTTTACAATGTATACTGTTCTATGCACTGGATATCCATCAGTGAACAAAATAGACTATTTCTTTGCCCCTGGAGCTTCTATTTGTAAGGGTGTTAATAAACACACACACACACACACACACACACACACACAGCATGTTTGGTTGTAATATGGAGAAAAATAAAGCTTGGTAAAAGGCTAGAGAATGCTATTTTAGATCATGTTGTTTTTTGAGAGGGAGAAAACTGAGCAAAGACTTGAATTAATAATGGAATGAGCTACATATCCAGCTAGGAAAAGTGGGCTCTCAACAGAGAGAACAGAAAGTAAAAGACCTCGAAAGGAAGAAGTATGCTTGTTATGTTTGAGAAACTGCAAGGCAATCAGGGCAAACTATGCAAATTTATGGGTTTCCTATATAATTCATTGTCTCTTTGGGAGACAATATCTGTTAGAATATTATAATTTCTCTATTATAGGTGTGGTCACCTATAATGCCATGATAAGGATAATAATAGTACATATTGAGTACTTGCTATGTGCTAGGTTAGTCCTTAGAACACTACCAAATCAACATAATTATCCCCTATTATTCAGAGACTCTAAATAGCCTTCCTAGGGTAACATATCCAGTAAATTGGTGAGGCAAGACTTGATCTTGTTTGAAAGTACAGGCCGTAGAGTAACTCAATGGGAAGACAGATGATTAAAAAATACATAATGAAGTAAGAGGGGTTATGGAAAGCTACCAAGCGGGATTGACATGTGACTTGTGCTCTGGGAGTGGAGAGAGAATCTCCTGGCAGAAACAAAGGCATGGAGGCTTGGAAGAGCATGGTTAATGCAGGAAATAACAAAGTTAAGTGCGGCTGAAGAATCTTTAACACTAAGTGTAATGGATGTGTTCTTATGCCTACAAGTGCCAAGGAGGGTCTGCTACAGTGACATAGGACACCTTTTAGCCATGGCTGATTGGGCAGAGATGGAACCCTGGTCCAAATGCAGCAGAGTCTGTTGTCTTACTTGGGGCATAGGAGTTGCATGGTGTGACTCAAACAGATGAGTTGACCAAATCAGATTTTCTCTTTCAAAATTTTGAAGCAAAGATACTGAGACTATTGCTAGTCCATGGAGGGCCCTGGAATAGGGAGGTTATCCCAATTTGGGGGCTCAGAAATTTATTTGAGGCCATGCCAAAACTGATTAGGAAACTATAGACAGAGAAAAATGGAGCAAAGACAGATATGAGCAAAGATGGAAAATCATGAGGTCTCTGAAAAAAGAAATGGAGGTGGGAGTCCTTTAATTTCTGCCACATTTACAGTTCCCAGGATTTTACGCCTCATGAGGCAGGTAAATTTCCTATCCTGGAACCTGGAGATCTCTGTATCCTAAAATTAGGGAGAGCATATAATTATTTATCCATACTAACATACTTTTGATAGTAAAAGTGGGTGCTATTAATAATTGTAGGCATAAACTTGGCAAGTACTTGGAAAACTGGAGTAT
This sequence comes from Rhinolophus sinicus, assembly GCF_057876585.1. Lineage (NCBI taxonomy): Eukaryota > Metazoa > Chordata > Mammalia > Chiroptera > Rhinolophidae > Rhinolophus > Rhinolophus sinicus. The sequence continues at coordinate 48,251,606 of NC_142514.1, forward strand.
GCAAGGGTAGACTAGGAAGTACTGGGGGTGCCAAAAAATGTACAAGTATATACATGACTTGTATCCATCTTTTGTTATCCGCATATATTGAGTATTACAATTTTAATCCAGGTTTTTCCTTTCTTAAAATGTGTATACATTTTTTCTTTTGGCACCCTCTGTATTTAACTTCTGGCTCTCCAGAAAGCAACCACAACAGCAATAGGCCAAAATTTGATTTGTAGTGTTTGCCGATTTCCATGATGTAAATGCTCCCACCATGGCTGATCCCAAACTCCCAATGTGATATTAACTGGGTTGAAAAATTCCTGAAAATTTAAGTCAGTTTTCTCAAACTGTGACAAGTCATCTCCACCACAACACTGGATGCACATTGCCCTACCTAAAATACTCCTCTTCCCCAGGTTTCTTCTCCTTTCTTTCTTTTTCCTTAGGTTTTTTTCATGTATTTGAACCTTGCAACTCCAAACGTACTGATTAGAGCAGTGTTGCCTTTGGACCTGAAACTGTAGGCAGTGGGAAGTCTGCCTCCAAGTCACCTGTCCAGCTACTTGAAGGGAGAGAGTGCAACTTCCTTTTTACTCTCCAGCTTGCCCAGCACAGTGAGGAGTATGCAGTAGCTGTCAGTAAATAGCTGCTGAATTAGTGCCCCGGGCGTCACTCATTGGCTCCCTTACAGAAAGGTTCCCCAGCTGGGAATTCTGATTTGCCTGTGGGAAAATCAGATTAGCAGTGGGAAAGCAACTTTGTGAGAGTAGGAAACACAGCTTCGCAGGGGATTATGAGACCAGGGCTCTGACACTCTCACGTAGGTCTGATTGTTGTCAGACCACCATCCCTTGTCAAACTCTAGCCTTCCATAAGCAGAAAATGAAGTTTATTAATTCAATTATGGAATGGTCTTCCCCTATAGCCACACGGGTACTTACTGCCTGATCAATGCTTCTCCTGAGCTTGTTCACATTGGCCTGAAGCAAGTGCTGTCACGCTCATTCCTCATTCTTCAAATAACACAATCTTTGCCTTCCAAAATAGCAGAATCTTCCCTCCTGCGTTAGAAATAAATTGGTTACTCAAGCTTATTTGTTGAGCCTGGATTGTACAAATACATTTTTACCTGGAATCTAGATTGATTTTTCTTTTCTTTCCCACCCCTTTTTATTCCTATTTCTGTTTGTATGTATGTGTTATATATATTCAGAGATTGGTGAAATATCAGGAGAATTCAATTTCTAACAGGTTTCCTAAAGCAATTTTCCTTATTTCTGAGAAGTGATAAGACTGAAAGACATTTCCTCTGAAAATCCTAAATGTATTATTGTTAAACAATTGATACTGCACTTTTGCTGGGACAAAATTTATTCTAAATCAGACACGTGTAGAACCCCTCACCCCCTGTACACACACACTTTCTTTTCCAACAGCTCTCAGCTAAAATGGAATCAAATGAAATAGCTCTATACTTGTACTACCACTGTCCTTTTGGAGTGAATTGCTTAAATATTTGTTTACAAAAGCCTTCCTAGTTCAGGGGCCAAGCAATAAAATGGTTAAATAATTAAAAGCTTTCCAAGACAAATTATTTCAAAGTACTCTAAAAATGAAGGTGCAAAATCACACCTGTAACCAAAAACTCTAAGTCTCAGCTTTCAGTGGACATGCATTAGAATCAAGGTCAAGAGTCACTGTTCCTCCTATTTTTTGGTTAGAGCAAGAGTAATTTACTTTTATGAACCATAGTGTGAAAACCAATTCACCAAAAAAATTCTATGTGCTTACAATGTGTTAGTCAATGTTGACAACGTAAAATGATGAGGCCATGAGGCTAACAATAGATGTCCGTAAAGGAGCGTATATGAAGCTGTTTGCTAAAGCATCGATTAAAATTCTGAAAAAGTGTAAAAAAATCTACATATATAATGAATGACCATGATTTAATTTACAGCCTATAATAGATTTCTATCAGACCATTTAAAAACATGTTGTAGACTAATACTTGGCTGCTGTGAAAAATATTCAGAATATATTGTAAAACAAGCTATAAAATTTTATGATAACATTTGTGTGTGTGTGTGTGTGTGTGTGTGTGTGTGTGTGTGTGTGTGTGTGTTAGCCATAAGACTAGAAAAATATGTGCCAACATGGTCTGTTAACAGTGGTTATCCCTGGGCAGATTGATTAAAATCATATTGTTTTATTTTGTATTTACATTGTTCATTGTGCTCTGTTTTACTGCCTTGGGTATGCTTGACTATTTTAGTTCAAAGAAGTTATTCTCAACAAGCTTGCTGAATTTTAAAAGGGATAGAGTCATACACAATTAAGTATAAAGTGAGGCATATGTACGTGCTCAGTTTATGGTGCAGGAGCATTTGAGTCATTCATTAAATTCCTGCCTTCTTATTCAAGGATAGGTTTTAGAAAGGTGAGTGGGCCTAGCCTAGAGGAATGAGAACACCTGAGGCAACATGAATTGATGCTTCTTAAAGAGTTAAGGCATCTCATCCCCCCACAGAACAAGGAGAACAAAGCTTTTACTGTACTATTAATTAGAATTCAGCTTTGCATAGTCTGTGGTTACAAACTTCAGTGAAATTGGTGCAGGATCCTATTCTCAAAGGGTTACAAAGCACATATTGTTGTCAAAGCCAATCCAGTCCAGGAAGATGGCATCCTTGGAATAAGAATTAAATGCATTTTATAGTGAGCAAACCACATTAGACACGACCATAAGTTTAAATGTTGAACTGTGGTGAATATTTCCAGGAATCTTGTCATCGTTTTTTACTTCAAAATGAATGTCTTTATTTCCCACAAATCCAAGAAAACATCTTTTAACAGCTTATCTGATGAAAAAAGAAAAACAAAAAAACAAAACAACTAACTGGAATATAAACATTGTCAACCATGATGGTTCCCAGTTAATGGATCAAGGTAGCCTTGAATAAATTTCTATAAAGCAAAAATCAGCTCGTATTTACCTTTTCCCAAGTGCTTGGCTCACTGCCTGACACATAGACACTCACCAGAAGTATGAATACTTGATACAGCTGGCAAATGTGCTACCCTGAAAGTCTCTAATCTGTGCTGACTGTTGAATAGAATGGCATGATGGAAAGAATAATGGATGGAGAGACCAGTGACCTGGGTTCTAATCCAAGCTCTTCTATTAGGTTGGTGCAAAAGTCATTGCAGTTTAAAAGGTTAAAAATAATTGCAAAAACCGCAATGACTTTTGCACCAACCTAATATTAACTCAGTGTATGACTTCTCTTTATGGCTCCATTTACCCATTTGTTCAAAAGGAGACTGGACTACATTAACTCCAGCAAGACTTTCTTTCGTACTTAAGTACCTAATATTCTAAGGAATTCCTCGAGGTTCTTTTCCTTTCCCTCCCTATTGTCAAAGCTCATGTATTTATTCATGTATCCCACAGATGCTTACTGACTGTCTTCCCTGTGTATCAGGCATTGTGCTATGTCATACAGAATAGGCTGCAAATAAGGCACACATAGTCCCTGGCCTTGTGGTCCAGTGAGATTGTTGTGTGCCCTCCTACTTAACTGACTACGTTTTTAAACATTTTACTTACTGCTTAAAGTGCAATCTTATACTAATGGAATGTTCTTCTTATTCAGGGAATTGTTTGTCATCATAGGGCTCTCTTTGATGAGATAAATGATTTCATAAAGATTAAATTCATAATTTGTATTTCCTTGTTCATTGTTTGAATGAACCAGACAATGACAAATGTAGTGTTTTCTAGCGTTTTAGTAAGATAGTGGGTAGCCTTTGCATTACAACGGAGATGTACGAGTATGTTTAAAATACTGTTTATAAATTGTATTTTATAAACTGTCATATTTTCAGTGTACCAGAGTGAACTGACGATTAGAAGGAATGTTTCAGTGACATATAGTGAAGGCATTTTGTTATGTAATTATGACCCAACCTATGTATTTCTTTTATATCTCTGTATCTTAATAAAATGGGGATTATTATACTAAAATAATTAGAGCCACATTTTGGCATGCATCTTTTTTATCTTTGGATCTTTTTTATCCAATCTAATAGTGGATATACTAAACGTTCTATCTCTTTTTACCTAGGAAACATCCTACTTTTTCAGGGTAAGTCGGGATAGGCGGCTTATGCTGCTATAACAAAGAGCTCCAAACTCTCAGAAGTTTAAAACAGTATAGATTTTTTTTTCTTGCTCACACTACACACTATATTCATCTTGGATATAGATGCATAAGATTGATCATAATCCTTCCGGGACCCAGGCTTCTGGGACCTGACTGCAGCCACCATCTCAAAGATTTTCATGAAAAGTGCAAGAGAACAAAGAGCTCTCTGGAGGGTCTCACGCTGGCAATGAATTCTTTGGTTACATCCAGTTACTGATCATTGGTCAGAATTAGTCACACGCCCCATATTCTCACAAGGGGCCAGAAAGTGCTATCCTACCATCTGCGTAGGAGGAAGACAGCTGGGATACTTATGAGTAACACTAATTACTATCGTACGTGGCATGAAAGACTTGTTTTCAAGAATTAGCTCTCTTAATTTTCTAAGGAATCAATTAACTATTGGCTCTCCTAGCCACTCATTTAGTTGAGAAATCTTTTGTATTCCTTTGTTTTTTTTTGTATCAAAGCACTATCTTTCTTGAAAAAAAGTTTCCTGCAATATTGCACATTGCTGAAATTTTATCAAATCTTCCAATTTTAGATATGACAACATTTGTATACATCATTATGTATATGTCTGTACTCTTGCTCGTGGATATTAATCATTTTATTACTGTGATTTTCAAAAGCATTAAAAAAGAAGTAAGTTTAGGTTATAGTAGAAGCTTTGTTTCTTTAATTCTCTGTCTCCTTTGTGTTTTCATTAGACCCTTTCAAGGTTTTGCTTTGAATTGCTATTTCAGTAATACTCTTTGACAGTACTCTACTAGTGCTTACTCATTTTCCATTCTAATGTGATTCTGAGCCAGAGCAGATAGGAATTAGTCAGAAAACCATTTTAGACTCACAATACTTCTAAAAATCAATCCCAAAGGTTCGTTTCATTATTCAACTTTCTTAGGTAAAGTAGTAAACAATGTACAAATGGTTTTTACTTTACATCTTCAAACTAAAGCTTTGTTTTTATATATATTACCAATTTTACTCATTTATTTATTCAACAATTCTTTATTATATTCCTACTGTAGCAAGCACTAAAACTGATTTAATTATATGGTGATTACTAAACATTTATGAGGAGTTACAAGTAATTTTCTAAGTAAGTTAGTTACGCTTTAAGGGTCATAAACGTTGTGTTCTTTTATATGAAGTTGGCAATACAAGCCTAACAATGGAACGTGACTTTGAAATACATGACCAATGGCAGGGGCTAGACTACGTTCTTTCCTGTGATCCTTTGCTGAAGAGGGATATGCACATTGAGAAGATTATTGACTGGAGGTGCTAGTATGGTATGTTTTGTTAGATATTCTGGGACCCATAGTTTATTTACTTACCCAGCCAAAAGTGACTGTGTACCAACAGTGGGCCTTTGGTTTTGGTAGAAACTTAGACGATAAAGACCATTAAGACACAGACCATATTCTCATGGAGTTCACAGGCAACTGGGGGAAATAGATATGTTCATGTATATTTAACAAGTATATAATGTGATAAGTTTTATGGGAAAGGTACCTACCGAGTACAAGGGAAATACCAAAAGGTCGTGGAAATCTAATCTGGAGGTGTCAGTGAGATCTTCCAAGAGTGGGGTGATCAAATGACATACTGGGGTCTTAAGAGGACTTCACTGCTGGGAGAGGAGGGCGTTGCAAGCATAACTGGCAGCATGAGTTAGTAAATGCACGGAAGTGGGAAAATGTGCAACTAGAGGGCTGTGTATATGGGTAGGGGGAACATTAGGTGAGTGAGGGCAGGAGATGAGGCTGAAAGAAAGCCCTGGGCCAGGCAGAGCAGGATCTCGGCTTGTGTTTGCCTCGGAAGAATATGTTACTTTTCTAGGATAAGAAGGGAGAGGCATTCGCTAAAAGGATTGGAATGTATTTCATATATGCTTGGGATTACTGAAACTTATAAAACAAGAAAGTGACATGGTCAGATTGATAATATTCGGGAAGATAAGTGATTGTATTTGGGGACAGATAGGGAAAGACTAGAAATAGTGATACCTGGAGGCACACAGAACTTAGTGTCATCAGCGTAATTCTCCAGTGACTAGATTCTAGGCAATTGAGATACATGACTAATTCTTATACTTTGATTTATAATATTATGACTATGTGCTTAGAAAATGGCAGCTGGTCCTTTAATACCTTGATTGCTTTTTCTACATAAAACATCTCCATTAAATTTTCTTTCCAGCCCCAGAAGCAGACATGTTAATAGCAGTCATTGCCTTCCTCAGCAATGAAAATCTGTGTGGTTCCGAGTACTTAGTTAGGCATTCTATTAATAGATTGTAATAGGTATACTGGGGATAGTCCCAAAGGAATCATTTCGTGAAGAGCCTTATGTGGCTTAAATGCAAAAACCCATCAGTGAGTAAAGGGAAGAGTTGATGGCATACATGTAGCCATCAGCAGAGTTTGGAGTGAAATGAAGTGTGGAGAGTGATACTTATTGCAAATATTTCAAAAGTAGAATATGATAGTCCCTGACGATGTTCAGAAAGGATGCTGTTAACCAGCAGGTTAAGCTGTTTTTGACAAAAGAATAAAAATGAGGGAGAATGATTAGAGCCAAAGTTGGCTAACTTGAAATAATCATCTCAAACTGCCTAAGCAGGTGTTTTACTATATTCCTGTAGCTATAATGACATATAATTTGAGATATTTTCCAAATGAGCATCAGTATCAATAATGAAACAAAGTGGGTCATAATCTATTCTTCCTTTGGACTTTTAAATGCCATGTCTTCTATCGTATGAATATAGAAGTCATAATCTGTGTGACCAAGAAATAACCTTCATTGTTGCTTCTCTCTGTTATGAAGTCACACTATTCTTTCCAGCCAGACTGGGTAGAGACTCTAGTCCAAAAAAACCTTTGCTAAAATGTGATTAACATAGATTTGTTGGATTTCCTGTTCTTGCTGTTGTTTTTAAGTTTCTAAGCATTTAGTTCCCTTTCACTTCACACACAGGTGTGCTTTGATGCACCCACTTTGTGGTCAGGTTGCCAATTGTTTTACAAAGCAGTTTGCCATTTAGATGGTAAGTTTCCCAAAAGGCCAGGAGATTATTTCTTCAAATGGCCTGCTGCACGTGTGTGTTCATGTGTGTGTGTGAGCGCACGCGCGCGTGTGTGTGTGTACAGTTCTCTACAATACAATGTCTTGCTATGTTACACAGAATTTTTCTGTCATCTGGGTTATGCATTTATTAGTGATCTTAAGTTCTCAAGAAGTTCATGTATCTTTATCTTTCGGATCTTAGGGTTATTTTTTTCTACAGTGTTTTATAGGTCTAGATTATTTGAGAAGAGATGTGGTACAGCTGAATATTTTCCTGAAGACGGAATAATTTGTCATTTTTTTAGATCAGCCTTTCTGGGATAGAAAGTAGCTTTGGCCAAACAATGATAATATTCTTCAGTTGGTGCACATGGAACTGGGCGACTGCACCTGAAGTTCTGTGCTGTTTACCAGAAAGTAGTGGAAGTGGAAGAAGAGGCATAATGGATTACATCTGATCTGATATACTCTGATTTACTTACTTTTTTGCATGGCTATTTCTGGACAGTAGCTTCAATATTTTTTTATATTTAGATGCAATTGTACTATAACTAATTAGTCTTCTTACCTTTTCAGTAAAGAGAGGAGAAAATAACACACTTTGTTGTTTTTAGCTTCTCTGGAACTAACTAAACATTTATTGGATGACTACTTTGTGTCATACATAGAGTTGAATTTGATAAATTGTTGCCTTAGACAATTTCTAGTCTAGTGAGTATTTTATCTTGTACATTCTTTTTATTTCATTTAGGTAAAGTTCTAAGAGCAAAGTGTTCCCTTCACTGAAAATCTATCCCTTCTGTTTTTATCGGGAAATCCCACAGCTATCCAGCTTTGAGCAGTAGCTAATTGACAATACTGGAAAAAAATATCAGTTCTGGAATGCTTTTTTCATTAATTGGAAAGCCACTCAGAATTATTTTTTAATATAGTCCCACTGCCACAGAACTAAACTGAAGGTGAATGAGTGACAGAGAAACGCTTCAATTCATAGATAATAATGAGTGAATGTTGGTTTACTAATGTAGGTATTCAGTATCAGTGACTATTTTTATATTTCTATCTATATATGTATGTTTATGTATAAAATAATAAATACATACTCTATTTTGTAGTGTCATTGATTTTTAGAGAAAGAACTTTGGAGTGAGACAAAGCTAGGTTTGAATAAAACCTTCATGAATTACTGGTTTTCAGCTTTAAACCTTACCTTTCAGAACATGAGTTTCTTTAAGTGCACAATGGGAAATAAAAATACATATTGTGCAAAGTTATTGTAATATCTGCACAGCTACTAGAACACAGTAGACACTTAGGAATTGGTAGCAATTTTCTTTTTGTTGTTAATTTATTTGTTAGTGACTATTGAGGTGCTGTTATGAACAAAAGATTGTAGGAAGATATTGTGGGAGGGCACAAAGAGAAACAAAATAAGATCTCTGTCTTTGAAGAAGCTTGCCACAGTTAAATGGCAAATCGGAAACAATCCTGATAGAAAACATGCAAAACCTTTGTAGCACAGAAATGCAATGCTGGAATAATTTTTATGTGTCAAAGGTAGAAATTCTAGGTCATCATTGCCCTCCTTCCCAAGCTCTTGAGAGATCTCCTCCCTAAATATGGCTGTAATGGAACACTTTATTTTAAAGACTTTTTTTAAAACTTTTTTTTTATTAGTTTCAGGTGCACAAAACAGAGATATAGAGGAAAAACGGAGGATTGCTAGATGGGAGGAGGGGTGGGCATGAGGGGGAAGGTGAGGGGATTAGAAAGCACAGTCGGTAACCACAAGATTGCCTCGGGGATACGAAAGTCAATTTGAGGAATGTAATTAAGACATTTTTTTTTCAAGTAGTTTTAAGTGTTCAACAAAATTAAGAGAGAGGTACAAGGTTTCCCATATGCCCCTGGTTTCACACACACAACCACCCTTACCGTCAACATCACTCGCAGAATGAACATTTTTTTTTTAACCAAAGATGAAACTACACTGGCATATCATAATCACCCCCAAAAGTCTATAATTAACCTCAGGGTCCCTTCTTGGTATTGTACATTCTATGTGTTTGGACAAATGTATAATGACATATATCCATCATTATAATATCATACAGTGTATTTTTACTGCCTGAAAATCCTCTGTGCTCTGCCTGTTCATCTCTTCCCCTGATCCCACCTCTAGCAACTACTGATCTTTGTACTTCCATAATTTTGTCTTTTTCAGAATGTCATACAGTGAGAATCACAGAGTATGTAGCCTTTTCAGGTTGATTTCTTTCCCTTAGCAATATGCATTTACGGTCACAATAGCAGGCTTTTAATCAACTCAAAGATGTCTTGAGAGAAATTATCAATAACTGGTGTGTCCAACTACAATAAATAGGACTGTGCTTATAATCTCTAAAACCGTATCTTTGAGTTGGCTCCTTATATAGGAAATGTTCAGCCGTTAGTATAATTAGAGATGCTCACAGTTGGTCACTGCCCTGCTGGGGGGCTGCCATACACTTCTCTCTGATCCATCACAGACATTGCTCATTGATCACGGCATTCTTTCCCCCTGAAGGCAGCCTCACAAACCTTCTCCTCTCAGTGTTTCAGGCTGTCACAACCAATTGATTTAACTTGACACCTGACATAACACCTATTTGTCATATTAACCTAAGCATTTCTGAGTTTGAGGATGTCTATGTTAGCTCAAGGCCAAGTCCTCTGGCCCAGTAGATCTATTAATATATTTAGGAAATCTGACCGACTAACTACAGAATTCTGCCTTTTATTTTTTTTCTTTTGGTTTCATTATATGTTAGAATTCTATGTGATCAACTCTGAAAACATGGTGAAATGCAGTAGTTCACAAACATTGGTAGACATCACCTACCGATTCACTGAAGACTTGTGAAAGCCCATTGCTGGGTCCCACTCTCAGGGTTTCTGATCCAGTAGGTAACAGTCTTTAAAAACAAGTGCAGAATTTGCTTTAGATATATAACCCCAAGTGATGCTGGAGGTGCCGGTTATGGAACCACACTTGGACAACCACTGGCATAATGAACAGAACACAAAATTACAGACAGAAAAGGCACGGGGACATTATTACCAGTGCTTTCACTTTGAGTGTCTTAAGATATCTGGGCCTCAAATTTTTCTCTATGAATATTTCTCTATAATAAAACCTCATGGAATTATTTTAAGCACTCCATGAGATGGTTCAAGCATTTGATAAAAAATAACCCCTCAACAAACATTTCTTCCCGTTGTATATTTTTTTGGACTTTGTAATTGAAAAAAAAAATCTAGTATTACTTCAGATACTACAGGGAAAGGGAGACAGCATTGTATTGTTCTTGCTCTTTCCTCCAAGAAATGTTACGTATTTTAATCTTTAAAAAATTCGCTCTCTGTTGTTCTAAACATATCTGCTCTTTGCTTTGAAATCCTTGCCTCAGGCCCTAAGGAGAAAGTTTTACTTTATTTAAGTTTGGAAAAATAGACAACTGGTAAACTAGCAGGGGACTGTGTATAATAGCTGAGCAGCCACATTGAGCCTAGAATTTCCCTTTACAGGGAATACTTTAAAATGAATGTGATAATGTATATACTTTTTAGATCCTGCAAGGGAGTGCATTAGTCAAATATTTATACCATATTGTAGTGCAAATGCAATGCCATTTACATTTTAAATTGCATTTTGTTGATTTACATGAATTATCCTGCACAATACTTGCTATGAACATTTACATCTTACAGGCCAGGAACTGAGAAACAGAAAGCTTGAAGGAATTGCCCTATGATGAAGAAGGTGGCTATGCACAGACTCTGATAAATAATTCATTCACTTAGGTCATTCTCCTACTTGATTGCTCTTCAATTTAGCAAGAGATTAATTTGTTTTCACATAAGTATTTTCACATACAGATTTTTTTTTTTATAAAGTGCTGAATTTTTGTGTTTAGTAATCTTAAAAAAAAAACATCAAGATACTCTTTAGGAAATAAAATGTTATCTATTATGGCAAAATAGTTCCTAATTATAATTCAGTGTTTATGGAGTATACAAATAGTTTACAATTGAAAGGAAAATTACTATTCTTACTACAAATCTTGACAACAAGCTCAATGTTTCGACTACTGAATTTCTTAGAATTTTATATGGATTTGAGTGTTTCTCACCTTGGCATTTCATTCTTTTATCTACATCTGGGTTTTTAATAGGTATTCTTCAAAATCTCTTTAAACATTCTCCCTTTAATAAATACTTTTGGCCATCGAACTCAGTTGCATTTGAAGTGGTTCTCTGGTTATTACCAACACCTTTAGCCAATATTTACTGAGCTGTGAAAAACTGAAAATCAAGTTCAAAGGACATTTTGATTATACAAAAATGAAGCTCCTTATTGGAATTTCACTCCAGGAAAAAAAAAAAAAAAAGCAATTCATGCTTCATGCGTCTTCCCACCTAAGGGACATATAATGGCACTTAGGGAGGTTACCGTCCCCCCAATTGCTTGCTTCTCACTTTTAAAGGAAAAGACAGCCTTCTCTGCGTATAGTACTCTGTAGAGATTGCCTTCCTGCCTTTGGCAGAGCTCCTGTTTCTCCTGTGAATCATGCTCCGTACACAGAGTTACCATTGTGTTATCTGAAAGAGTGAATCCTGCTGGGTGGTGATACAGCTCCTCCTCAGGAAGGTCACAAGTTCACGTCTGTTCTGCCTTCTCTCTAGCAAGAAGTGTTCAGGCTAAATCACAGATAATTGCGATATTCCTGGGTGTATTGCAGGTTAGACTTGCAGTGGTATCCCAGGAGTGGTGGCTAAAAGGCCATTAGCAATGGTGAATTCAGGACAAGTCTTAGCTGTGCCATTGGGCTCTCAGCATCTCTTTTCAGTGGCTGTAAGAATGAATTGGCTTAAGGCCTTGGTTGAGGAGACTGAGAAGGAGACAGATGGTACTTCATGGGAGCACAGATAAATGCTCTTGCAGTTTAAATAAGTGATCTTTATGTATAAGCTGACATTTATTACCCACCTACTGTATACCAGGACCTGGTTGAGGTGTTGGAGTCCATGTGGTAAATAAAAGTAAAAGATCTCTGTTCTCATGGAATTTTTATTCTAGCGGAAGTGGCAGATAAGAACAATGTCAGAGAGTGATAGATGCTCTTAGAAAAATAAAGATGAACAAAGTAAGGGCACGGATGGTGCTGTTTTACACAGGGTAATTATAGGGAAATGGGAGAAAGATATAGAGCAGAGCTTTCCAGGCAGAGGTAAAGCAAGGAGTCCCTGAGGCGCCTGTGCTTAGCCACAAGGTGGGCCATCTGTAAATTCAACATTTATTTAACATAGGAATGTTCTGTTGATAAAGATATATACATCTGTATAAAAATACATTTTAAAAAGTACATTAGAAAAAGAACCATCACCACGTTAAAGATGTATGTATAATGAAGGCATACAATAATACTTTCTGTCATCAATCTTTTTCCCAGTAGAGGCATCACAGGGTTAAAACAATATACTTCATACATAATGTACTGTAACTGCTTTTTTAACAACTGAAAATGTACAGAAAATGCTGTTTTGACTATCTATCTTTAGTCTTCAGCTGCTGCTGTCACGATTCAGAAATTTGGATCTCTGCCTTTAGAGGCACATTTCCCGAGCTGTAAAAGATAATCTGATGGAATACACAGCCGTAATCGTAGGCTGTGATTTTAGAATATAAACTCCTGCTACAAAGGGGGAAAGGCATTCCTTTTCTTTTATTTGAGTCTCAGTTATGTTCTCAATATGCTTTTCTTTGACTTTGTTTATATTTTCATGAAGATGAAATTTTCTTTGGCTTCTGTGTGTTGGACAAGTGGTGCCCACTAATTTTAGTGGGTTCTGTACCAGTGGAATCTCAAAATGTGTCTGGAAATTCAGAAACCTGAACCAAGAACTGGTGCTAGCACAGATTGGAAGGAGGAATTCAAGCATCCCTAGATTTTACTCTGGGGGTTGGTGTGAAGTGGCACCTTAGAGTATCTGCTAAAAGTGGACCTGCATTCTGAAGGAAGAAAAAAATAATTGAAGATGATAGACAAAAGCAGAATCATTAAGACTTTGGTCTCCCTCTTCTAAAATTTCTAAATTACCAAAACCTAAATGAAAATATGGGTGATCGCTAATGTAGCACAAATGAAACAGTTTACAATCTGAGCCCAGAACTTGCAAAATCCGTGCAGATTTCATAGCAAATCACTTCATAGTGATGATAATGAAGAGAATTATTTTCCAGCCTGCAAATTCCCAAACATTAGTCACAGGACTCTCTATTAGAAGCTAAAACAGGCTAACAATAAAATCACTGGAGGATATTTCTATCTTTAATATTTATGATCAGAAAGAAAAGGAAGTATATAAGAAAAATATCTTGTTTTTTAACAGCACATGAAGGTCAGATAAATTCTAATTTTGAGTTGCAAATGAATGACTAGGCGGAGGCAGACGAGGCTGATGTCTCCCCTTCCAAAGTTGACTTAACACGGAGAGGGCTGCATTCAGACAGAATTAGTTATAAAACTAATGTATTCGTGAAATTGCTGCCTGGGTGAAACTAATCATTTTTGTTGCATACTTAAATTATTTTATCTTGTCCTGAAATATGGCTTTTATAGAGAAGCAATTCCAGTTTCAGGATATAACATAATTGGAGTTAATAGGTTGTTATACAGTGGACTTTCTTTATATTGAGGACCTATCTATATGTTCCCTTCTCATTCTTCCTTTGCAATGCTGTATAGTAGATTCAAGCATGAGTTTTGAAGTTCGATTGCTTTGATTTCGATTCGTTACTAACTGAATGATCTTGGATAACTCAGCCCATATTTCTGTAATGCAGTTTGTTCATCTGTAAAGGGTAGATTATACTCATATACTTCAAAGAGGTGTTCTGAGATCTAAATGTAATAGTAATGTATGCAAAAATGTCTACCTAGTACATAGTAATCTGTCTATAAATACTAGTTGCTATTTCTTTTTCCCCAACTTGCTCTCTCTCTCTTTCTGCGTCCTACCCACTTGAGAGAGGTGTGGGAAAGATCCTTCTCACAGCCCTCAGAAGGAACCAGCCCTGCCAACACCTTGATTTTGGACTTCTAGTCTCCAATACTGTGAGACAAGACATTTGTATTGTTTAACCACCCAGTCTGTGGCACTTCTTTACAGCAGGCCGAACAAACTATACAAGTTTTTGTACCAGGAAGTGGGGTGCTGCTGTAACAAGTACTTAAAAATAGAGAAGTGGCTTTGGAATTGAGTTGTGGGTAGAGACTGGAAGAGTTTTGAAGCTCTTGATAGAAAAAGCTGAGGTTTCGTCGAAGAGACGTGGTAGAAATATGAATGTTAAAGGAGCTTCTGTTGAGGTCTTAGATGGAAATGAGGAACATATTATTCGACACTGGAAGAAAGGTGATCGTTTTTACAAAGTGGCAAAGAACTTGGCTGAATTGTGTCCCCCCCCCCCCCTTTTTTTTTGTGGCTGGAAAGGAGAAATTGTAAATGACAAACCAGGATTTTTAGCTGAGGAGATTTCTAAGCAAAGTGTTGAAGGCACAACTTGGTCTCTCCTTTTTGCTTATAGTAAACTGCAATAGGAGAGAGGCCAATTGAAGAAGGAATTGTTAAGTAAAAAGGAACCAGGACTTGAAGACTTGGAAAATGCTCAGCCTATTCACATTGCAAAAAAGGAAAAAAAAAAAGAGAGAGAGAAAATGTATTCTGGAGAGAACATCTAGGGTGTGGCTGTTTGTTTGCCAAAGAAATTAGACTTGTAACTCATGGATCCAAACAACCATCTCAGCAAAAGTAAGGAACAGAGATGTGATTATCAGGAAAGATCTGTGGGGGACAGCCTTGTCTGATGGCTTGGACCTGTGTGAATTGCACAGGAGGCCACAAAGTTTTTGAAAAATTTGTATCAACAGAAATACTGCCAGCTTGGACTAAATGGAGACAGAGACAGGATGAAATGAAGGAAGGCTATCAGAGTTCTAATAGTCTATGGGCAGGAAAACAGGCTGATAGATCTATCCAGCAGCAAACATGTTATTTTTCAAGACAAGTGAAGAACAACCCTGAAGGCAATTCAGAGGCCAATGGCCAGAGGTCACAAGCCCAGGGAGGTGGGGCCATGTCCTTCTTGGTTCCAGAAGGAGGGGCTCCGCTCAGTTTCAGAGGGTGGAACCAACGCCTCAGTTCCAAAGGGCAGGGCCCCCACTTCTCAGGGCTGAGGGAGCAGGGCCACTACCCCAGTGAGCTCAGAGGACCAAGCATTGAGCTAAAGAGGATTGTTCCCAAGCCTCAAATTCTAATGGGATTGGTCCTAGTAGGGTTTAGACTTGCTGGGGACCCATGATCCCTCTCTTCCTTCCAGTTTATTCCTTTTGGAATAGGAATGTCTATCCTATGCCTTCCTACCATTGTTGTTGTTATTGTCTGATTTTATAGGTTCACAGATGGAGAGGAACTTTGACCAGGATGAATCTTCCTCCAAATTTACCCATTACTGATTTGGATGATTTAAATGAGATTTTGGACTTAGAGTTGATACTGAAATGATTAACAGTTTTGGAGACATAAAGATGGAGTGAATGTATTTT
This sequence comes from Rhinolophus sinicus, assembly GCF_057876585.1. Classification (NCBI taxonomy): domain Eukaryota; kingdom Metazoa; phylum Chordata; class Mammalia; order Chiroptera; family Rhinolophidae; genus Rhinolophus; species Rhinolophus sinicus. The sequence continues at coordinate 48,267,519 of NC_142514.1, forward strand.
GCATGTGAGAAGGACATGAATTTTGAGGAGATAGAGAGCAGAAAAAACAGAGGGTTGCTAGAGGGGCGGGGGGGTGGGGATAAGGGGAAGGTGAGAGGTTTTGGGAACGTACAGAGGGATAGTGGATGGGGGGAGGGGGGTTCACACAGTGTGAGGGATATAAATGATAAACGTCTAAGTTTTGCTTTGTCTTGTGCACCTGAAACTAATTAAAAAAAAAAAAAAAAAAAAAAATGAATATTATGGGTTGAATGATGTCTCCCCAGATTCATATGTTGAAGTCTTCACTCTCATTACCTTAGAATGTGACCTTATTTGGAGATAGGATCTTAACAAAGGTAATCAAGTTAAAATGAGGTCATTAAGGTGGACCTTAACTCAATAGGGCTACGATTCTTATAAAGGGGGAAATATGGACACAGAGACGGACCTGGAGGGAAGATAATGTGAGGAGACCCAAGGAGAAGACAGCCATCTACAAGCAAAGGAGAGTGGCCTGGAACAGAGCCTCCCCTCACAACCCTCAAAAGGAACCAGCAATGCTGACACCTTGATTTTGGACTTCTGGCCTCCAGAACTGTGAGACAATAATAAATTTCTGTCGCTCAAGCCACCCAATCTGTGGTACTTTATTGTGACAGACCTCGCAGCCTAATGCCCCTTCTCCAATTACTATTGTGCACGTCAAAGGTTCAGTCTAAGTGTTATAAAAACCTGTCTAGTCTGTGCTTGATAAGGAATAGTTGAAAGGGCTGTAGTTACGTAGGATGGAAAATAAAAGTATTACAAGATAGATCTTTGAAAGTCTACCATACGACTTATTCATTGTAATTCCAAGTGACAGAACTAGCACAAATGGAAGAATATCATTGGGGGACATATTTTGGTTCAGTACAAAGAAAAATTACTTGCCATTTACTACTAACACTGGATAGAAATCTTCTGTGTCCCAGTTAGAAATCAAGAAGAGGGGAAACAAAAGGTTTTGTTTATTTTTTTGCATTTGTTTGTGTATGTCACTGGATGACATCTACATTCTTTCAATATTAAAAAAGGTCGCAGGAGAGCTATGAGCCAGAAGCCAGAAATAGGACTGGTAGAGTATACTAAGGGGAAAAAAAAAACCAAAAAACCCTTCACAAGCTCTGGACAAAGAACGCCTCCATATTTTATCTTGTAGGATAGTCCGGGTAAAGATAACCCATTGTGAAACAGAGAGGGACCTAAGTACTAAGGGAAACAGAAGAGAACCTTGTTTTGACCTCTTTTGAAAGGACAGCAAGTGAATAAGGAGGCAAATAAGTTTAGAACGATGATTAGAATTAGGCTGTGATAGTTGGGCCATTAGACTATAAAAGCATGTAGACAGACATAGGTCTAGCTCATTCATTTCAGTTTTTCTTAGATTAGCGTAGTGTCTTACAGTTAACATTTAACTAATATACCAATACATGAATAGATACTGGGTTCATATTCCTGGGTTTTTAAACATTCATTTAGCACACACAAAACATTTTCTATACGTGTGCAAGAGTTTTAGATAAAGAAGTTAACACATAAAGAATACATTATGGTCTTTACTCTCTAAGAGCAAAGAGTTCTTTTTAATGAGACATGTATATACTACAAGAAATGAATTTTCAGACTGCTGGCTGAAACTGTCTCAGATAGTATACTATCATGCCAATGAGGACTTATGTAAATAGAGAATAAAGATTTACCAAATGCAAAATGAACCAAACAAGTCAATTGAAAATAATTGAAAAATTGATCACATCACAGATAAAGTAAAAATTACATGAAGCTTTTTAGAAGTACAGTTTTATGTTTAATAACAAATATGAAACCTTCAAGTAATAATCCAGGCTTAACAAAGAAAATAGGAAACCGTATTCTTGGCATATAGTACCTACTCAGTATATCTTTGAAGAATGGGGAAATTATGAGAAATATAGAAAGAAATAAGGAGAAGTAAAAAGACTAGGTTTCTTTAGAAGTATTCATGGTGCCACAACTGGCAGTGAAAAAAAGGAAACTATTGCTTGGGAAAGTGGTCAGGATAAGATACTCGTTGGGAACCACCTAGAATTCTTCCTTATAGCCGCAAAAGTCCTCAAGCTTTCTGCTGTTCTCAGTGATAGCGCCACCTATTGGCATCACTGAGGACTAATTACAGCAAAAGGGAACTTTAGGAAGTCTCTGGATGATGGTCCAAGCTACAAGCCCCACAGACGCAAAGAAATAGCAAAGTCAAGAATTCAAAGCATTCAACACTCTTTGGGAAGAGAGTTGATAAAATAAAAAGATTTCAAAACTAATTTGAAAGTTTCAGATTTTGTAATTGATATTGTTCTATTAAAGTTTCTGTTTCTAGTTAAGATGGGAGTAAACAGGCTTCATTCTGTTTCTACCACTGAATAGGGCTTTAAGTGCTGGACAGAATGCATGGATCAGCTATTTGAGAACGTTGAAAGGTAAACGTCGGTGGGCAGATTGCGAAAGAAGACCCAATTGTTGGAAAGGAAACAATCTAAATAGAAAATGGGCAAGAATCTTGAACAGACACTTTGCCAAAGACGCAAATAAGCACATGAACAGATACTCAACATGAGCCATTAGGGAAATGTACACTAAAGCCAGTATGAGATACCACTGCACCTATTAGAATGGCTAAAAAAAAAAATAGAATAAAGATTCACTTCCTTTCACTGGAAAATGTTGGTGAGTCTGAGGTGCAACTGGAAACTCTTGTACAGTACTGATGGAAATGCAACCATTCTGGAAAGTGGTTTGACATTTTGTTAGAAAGATGAATATATACTTACCACATGACTCAGCAGTCCTACTCCTGGGTATTTACTATAGAAGAATGGCAGCAGATATTCACACAGAAACCTGTACATGGATGTTTATAACAGCTCTACTCATAATTGCCCAGAACAGGAGCAGCATACATGTCCTTCCATGGGTAAATAGGTGAACAAACTGTGGTGTATCCATACACCTGAAAACTACCTGGCAATAAAAAGGAATGAACTATTGATACATGTAACATCTTGTCTAAACTTCAAAGACATGCTGAGTGAAAGAAGCTGTATCATAAGTAGTATACATGACATTTTTAAGAAGATAGAATGATAGCGGTGGAGAATAGATAAGGATTGGCGGGGATTAAGAATGGGAGGAGGATCTGACTATAAACGTACATCACAAGAGAGCTTTTTGGGGGAATAGCAGATGCTCTATATACTGATTGTGGCCGTTGTTACATGAATCCACATATGTGTTAAATTACAAAAAAAAAACAAAAAAAACAAAAAGCAAAACTGCACCCAAAGGGTTAATCTTGTATGATACATTTTAAAACAAAACAAAAGACACAAAAAAGTAACTAAGGGTGCTGTACAAAAATATGCATTCTATTTAAAAGTCTTTGCTACAAAGCTTAGCATGCTTACCTATAATATGTCCCCAGTCTTGCATAAGCTAATATTATACTGTTTTGATGGTATCAAATATTTATATCAAATTAAATTTGTTTTGCTTCTTAATACTACACATAGCCAAGCTTGATAGTTAAAAGTCTATTTTCCTCATTATGAATAAAAAGCCATAATCATTAATGTTACTGAAGTTTTAAATTTTTCTGATATGAAAAGATTTTAAATTAACAGAATATGTAGTAAACAAACAAATCTTGAAACAACTAAGTTAGCCGATTTTGATATAATCCACTATTTTGGAAGCATTTTCCATATTGATATATATTCTGTATTATTTTTAGACTCATACTATTGAAATATTAATTTAGGAAAATATTGTTTCCGTAAAATAGCTTGCAAATATATACTCAAACCCAAAATGAATCCCTAAATATTATTCCCTTGTTAAGAGAAATAGAATGAGTTTGATTTAATTTTCATATATGCTATACTTTTTCTATGATCTCTGTAGTGTCACAGTTAATTGGTGTTGCACAGATAATTATCTACATTTAAGAATTTTAACTGTCGATTAATACTATACCATTTTTTCTCACATATTTCACAGAAGACTGCTGACAGGGTTGAAAATAATGAAAAGATAAAAGCTCATTTTAGAGAAAGAGGTGTTCCCAAATGTGCCTTTGTTTTTAAAATACATGTCCCTAAAATCCTATTCATTTGAAATCACCCTTTTAAGTAATTTACTGACAGGTTAGTATTATCTTTGGGAACTGGAATACCCTTTTCATGCAGATTTTAAAATACCTTCCATGGAAACAGTTTCTCTCTTTACATTTAGGTATCTGACTCATCCTTTTTGATATATCTTGATGTTAACAATGACCTAGGAAACAAAGAGAGGAGCTTCCTCGGTATTTTTGTCTATGAAGTCTACCTTCCCAGAATGTGCCTTATGAAAGAAGTACCTAATTACTCTGCCAAAACAGAAAACACTGTGAGAAGAGGACTTAGCAAATATATCCTACCTGTGCACCACCTAGTGAATAAAGATTGGAACACATGGGTATTTTGCTTTTGCACTGCATTTCGGATGTGGATAAATAATGATAATAATAAAATATTTGAAGAACAAAAAAATGCTAGTTAAAATGGTAAACATAGCCAAACTGCTATGATTTAGGAAGCCTATTTAGGAATCCTTTGTAAGTTCAAGGACAAGAAATTAGGATATTGATTGGACTAGCTTTCAAGACAGTAAGAAAAATCCAGGGCTTAACAAGAGGACATGATTTGGAGCACTATGTTTATTTTCTATTCTGATTTACAATCAATAAAAATTAATCAATCTGGATGCAGCATCAGGCACTGGAGATATAAAGATGAATAAAATAGTTTATTTTTTGGAGAACTGATACTCATAGGTTAGTCTAGGACACACACGAAAATATGTATGAGTATATACTATGAAACTATCTGAGATGAATTCCATGCTGTCGGAGTGCAGATGGTATGAAACAGCTGACTCTGCCTATGGAAGTTGGGAAAGATTTCACTGAAGAGTTTTCATTTGAATTTAGCATTAATGGATGAAACACAGTATTCTTGGCACAGAAAACAGAGAAGTAACACATCGAGCAGGGAAAACTACATAAAATAGTACATAAAATCATGAAAGGGTTACTGCATAATGCTGCTCTAGCCCTTGCTCTAACTTGAGGTTGTTTGGCCTATTTTTATTTGATGTTCCTGCTCCTTCTATCGTATTCCATGCTGAGGAGATCATTCATTTATTCATTCAACAAATATTTGAATACCTATTATGCTAATCCTTCTCCAAGTCTTCCAAGAAAGACAAGAGGAGGGAACTCTTCCAGACTCGTTTTATGAGGCCAGCATTACCCTGATACCAAAACCAGACACTACAAGAAAAACAAACAAAACAAAACTACAGGCCAATATCCCCAATGAACATAGATGCAAAAATCCTCAACAAAATGTGAGACAACAAAATTCAGTAATACAATGAAAGGATCATACACCGTAATCAGGTGGGATTTATTCCAGGGATGCAAGGATGGTTTAACATGCACCAAGCAGCCAACGTGATACCGCACATTAACAAAATAAGGATAAAAATCATATGATCGTATCAATAGATGCAGAAAAAGCATATGACAAAATTTAACATACATTTATGATAAAGCCTCTCAACCAAGTAGGTACAGAGGGAGGATTTCTCAACATAAATAAGGCCACATGTGACAAGCCCACAGCTAACATCATTCAGTGGTGAAAAGCCGAAGTCTTTCCTCCAGGATCAGGGACATGGCAAGGATGCCCACTCTCATCATTTTTATTCAGCTTAGTATTGGAAGTCCTCACCAGGGCAATTCGACAATAAAAATAAATAAAAGATATCCAAAACGGAAAGAAGTAAAAGTATCACTATTTGCAGATGACATGATATTATGTATAGAAAACCCTAAAAGCCTTCATCAAAAATTGTTAGAACTAATATATGAATTCAGTAGTTTCAGGATACAAAAGCAACACGCAAAAATCTGTTGCATTTCTATACACTAAAAATGAACTATCAGAAAGAAAAATAAAGAAAACAATCCCATTTATAATTGCATCAAAAGAGTAAAATACCTAGGAATAAATTTAACCAAGGAGGTTAAAGTCCTGTATATTGAAAACTACAAGACAGTTGAAAGAAATTGAGGAAGACACAAATAAATGGAAAGACGTTTTGTGCTCATGGATTGGAAGAATATTATTAAAATGTCTATACTACCAAAGCAATCTACAGATTCAGTGCAATCTCTATTATAATTCCAATGGCATTTTAAAAAATATAACAAATAATCCTAAAATTTTTATGGAACCACAAAAAACCCTGAAGAGCCAAAGTAATCTTGAGAAAGAAGAATAAAACTGGATGCATCATTCTCCCTGATTTCAAACTATTAGTGTATTACACAGCCATAGTAATTAGAACACTCCAGGATTGGCATAAAAATAGATACATACATCAGTGGAATAGAATAGACAGCACCAAAATAAATCCACATATGGTCAATTAAATACAGTGGGGGAAAGGGCAGTCTTTTTAATAAATGGTGTAGAAAAACTGGAAAGCCACATGGAAAAGAATGAAACTGGACCACTTTCTTACACCATACGCAAAAATTAACTAAAAATGTATCAAAGACTTGAATGTAAGACCTAAAATCATAAAACTCCTACAAGAAAATATAAGCAGTGAGCTCCTTGACATAGGTCTTAGTGATGATTTTTTTTTTTTTTTTAATCTGACACAAAAAACCAAAATAAATAAGTGGACATCATGCTCAAAAGCTTCTGCACAGCAAAGAAACCATCAACAAAATGAAAAGACAACTTACTGAATGGGAGAAAATAATTGCAAATCATATATTTTGTAAGGGGTTAATATCCAAAAATGTATAAAGAACTCATACAACTCAATAGAAAAGAAATTAAAAATGGGCAGAAAATCTGAATAAACATCTTTCCAAAGAAAACATATAGATGGCCAATAGGTACACCAAAAGGGATTTAACATCACTAGGGAAATGAAAATCAAGAACAAAATGAGATATCACCTCACACCTATTAGGATGGCTATAATACAAAACAAACAAACAAGCAAACAAAAAAACAATGTGTTGGGAAGGGTGTGGAGAAAAGGGAACCCATGTGCCCTGCTGGTGGGAATGTCAGTTGGATCAGCCACAATGGCAATTGGTTGTGGAGGTTCATACACTCCTATGATCCAGCCATTCAACTTCTGGGTAATTCAAAAAGATATGTGCCGCCCCCATGTTCATTGCAGCATTATGTACAATAGCCAAGATGTGGAAACAACCTATGTGTCTATTGACGGATGAAAGTATAAATTGTCACACACACACACACACACACACACTCACACACACACACACACACACACACTCACACACACACACACACACACACACACAGGAATATTATTCAGCCATAAAAAAGAATGAAATCTTGCCATTTATGACAACATGGATGGACCATAAGGGCATAATGCTAAGTGAAATATGTCAGACAGAGAAAGACAAATATCTATTTGTATGTTCTCTTTTATATGTGAAATCGTAAAAGAAAACAAGCTCATTGATATAGAGAACAGATGGGTTGTTGCCAGAGTTAGGGGTTGGGCTGTGGAAGAAATTAGAAAAACAAAGGCATGGGTTTGGGGCTATAAAATTCTTGGTGGGACTTCACCCTTCCTCTCCCCAAAAAACCCACCCTGCTGTGTGACAAGTACCATTCTGAGAATTGGGATTATAGGAGTGAATAAGGCAAAGTCCTGTCCTCATGAAACTTAAATTCCATGGGTAATAAATGATAACAAACCAGTCACTAAGTAATATGTACTATATTAAATGTTTACAAGTATCATGAAGCACAGTAATTCAGAAAAGGGGAGATTACAGGTTTAAAAGGGGGGATTAGGGAAGACTTCATCAAGCAAATATATTTAGGCAAACCCTGGAAGGAGATGAGGGAACAAACCATGTTGACATCTTGGGGAAGAGGAAATTTCATGACATGTTCAATGAACAGAAGCAAGGCCACTGAGGCTAGTGGGAGAGTAGAAGGAGAAGAAGTCAGAATAGAAAGAGATGAACTTCTTCTGTCTTATTAGGCATCCTCTGTTACTGAGGATGGGAAATTCTTCGACTGGGCCTTCTGGGCCATTGTGCGGGCTTCAGCTTTTACTCTGAGGAGTCATTAGGAGGCTTTTCTTTCTTGAACAGGACCATCTCTAAAAGCCATTTAATACCATGCTTAAGCATTTAGGGTACAAGTTTGCTGTGTCCCCTCTGATTCAGCTGACATTGCTAGGTGGTACAGGTTAAAATGAATCTTTCTGGAGTACCACTTTACTAATGATGAGTAATTAAATAGAATCATACGGATAAAAATGAAGCATTCATATCCTCTTATAAAGATAACATGCTATAGATAACTTTGGACACAAAGACATTTAGTACTTGTGAAGATACACTTTCAGTGACATGACTAGACCACTCTGGGAGCATGCATTCCATTCCCTCTTCTGTCTCGTTAGCTATCCTCTGTTATAAAAAGCCTGGTGTAGGATCAACTCCTTAAAAGCTATGCAATTTTATATTTTAACGTTCTCATCTGAAAAGGGGCAAAATGATGTATATTTATTCTAAAAATATTTATTGAGTATTTACTTTGTGTCAGACCCTGTTCTATATTCTAGAAATGAACAAGACTCAACCTAGCCCTAAAGAACCTCATAGTTTAATACCATGGGGAAATCCAACAAGGATTTCAACAGGACTTGTCTGATTTGTTTTCAATGAGGACCAAATGAAATAATTTATTAAAATGATTCAATATCTGGCACCAGTAGGTATGCCATAAATGTAAGCTATTATACTTCCCTATAATCCCTTAATTCTTAGGAGTGATCAGTTAATTGTTCTTTTTCGTGTGTGTGTGTGTGTGTGTGTGTGTGTGTGTGTGTGTTCACTACCCAGAGTCAGTCTGTCTTCCATCACCATATATTTGACCTCGTTTACCCTCTTCTACTATCTCCTCCTCCCCCCCAGTTAATTGTTCTTTCCCAAGATCGCAATGAGAACTATTTTCACTCAGTTGAATGTTGTCTTTAACCACATTAGCATAAATCTCTAGTTCCATTTCTTCAAACTGAAATAGAGGAATTGGGAGAAGTTGCCAACTGTGGTGAGTGGATATTCTGTTGAAAGAGGCTGTAGTTATTTTTTGGTGCTCTGTATTCACTTATTACCACATCTGACTGTAGGAAGAGCTTGTGTATCTTTAATTAAATAGAGCCAAATGGCTGTACTCAGACAGTGTGTTGTTTTAGAAAAAGAGAACTGGATAGTGATGTAAGTAAAGACATAATCAACGATAACTTAACTCTACCAATATTGATAGTCTTAAATTCATTCCTCTTTCAAAAGAAACTTCTGAATAAGCTTTGCCTTCTCCAATGTCCAGCTTTGTATTTACAGTAAATATAAGCCATGCAATTTTGTGCTCAGTGTTATTACGTGTAATATTATCACAAAAAATCTACAGTTTTGTGACTTTAAATTACTTTAGTTTTATAATGACAGTTAAAAATTGGTCACTTAGTTCAGAGAAAATTTATTCTAGGTTAACTGTTAAAGTCTGAAAGGTATTGAATCAAAAAGAATGTAATTATTTTCATTTAAAATAATTTGATTACCAAACTATTACCTTCAAAACACATTTTACCAATGTTGTATTATTTTCACTGTATAAATTTATCATTTTGTTTGGTTGTAAATAGTTTGCTTTCCATTTCAATTTAATGAAAAAATTAAACTATACATTTGTTCATAATACTTATAAGTAATACATTATTGATTGTTATTGACCATATAACTCTACTCAGATCCTTTAATGATCTTTTATGATGATACATTTTTGATTCTTGTTGCATGGACAGGATGTTGTCACCAGGAATTTCATTATTTAAAATGGAGACAATTGAAATTCTCAAATAATTCCCAAGGGTAACCATCTGCATACTAATAAATTGACTCAGAATTACTCATTTCTCCTTTTGAGGTGTCAAGGGCTAAGTATTCCATGTGGATAGGAAGGTTTCTTCTTTGGCTCTTTGGCTCCTTCCTAGGCACTCAGAAAGGCATACAAACTCTAATTGCTTTCTTCTTGGCTTTTTCTCCTGTTCTGGCTATCTCTCTCAAAACAGATATTCTTGGCTGAACTATAGCAGGGTGTTATCTGCTTTTACTGTAGTTTTGTTTACCTTTTCTTAGATACCATCTCCTGTTTCCTACCTTCTAGATTCATCTTTGATTTCACTATTTAGCACAGTGTCTAGTTTTTCTTTGGCATTTTGACCCTAGAAACAAATTTTCATGCATTTACCTGTGAACATGCATTTCCTCTTCTCAGAGGAAACTAATTCAGACTTTAAAGTAGTCTGATTATCTCTTAAGTTTTATATTTCAATTAATTGTCTTTGGTATTCCTAAATGTTATCTAGAATATGAGACTTAGAATGAACAGACTTTACCTATTTTGAGAATTTTATTTCTTAAAATAATTCTCAAAATTTCTTTAACTGGGACATTGGCTGTCATAGTAGGTAAAGTGAAAATAATAATGCGAAATGTCACATAATGTCATATAAATTGATATTATGCTGCTTTAGGTAAGTTTATGTCAACATTTCCTTATCTGAAGCCCAGTTTGCATACAGCTTAATCTAGGTTGTGAAATTTGCCATAATTTGGGGAGAAAAAAATACCTAAAATGGTTACTATATTTTGGCAGCCTTGGGAAGTGAATATGAGAAATACCTTATTCAAATTGCTATTGTAATTTTTGCAAATAAGTCACTCTGAATATTGGTAGGATATTGTCATATCCCAGCTTTAAATCATATTATTGTTGGAGGAAAATCCTAGCTTTGTTCTCATAATTCAGTAAGTAATAGAGAGCGTTCACCATATTTTCTCCCACGATATTACTAACAATCTATTCTCAAATAGGGCAGTTAAAATATCTTCAAACATATAAAGAACATGTGCTGGGGCTTAGCTGGACACAAGGACTATTTTGACCTCTTTGGAGCACGTAATAGAAGAGCACTCCATTCAGAGTCAGAAAGCCTGGCTGGGTTTTGCTGTAGCTCTAATGGCAATGACAAATATGACTTTGGACAAGTCACTGAAGTTCTCTAGGTCTATTTCCTTGTCTTCGAAATGAGGAGCTGAACAAGGTGATTCACTCCAACTCAAAATTCCATGACTTTGCTTTTGTTCATGATATCTTTTTAATGTATTATTAAAATATTGATATCTTTCCATGGTAATATCAGTAAACTGGGAGTTTCTATTCTTCGTATTATGTTTGAACTGCTCCCCTCATGGGCTGGTGTGGGGTTTATTTTTTTCTATACACAGGTCATAGTCTGCTCTTATTCAGCCCTTTAGATATTCGGCCAGAGTATATGACATATGAATGACTTTATAAAGGTGGAAGTCCTCATACCTTAGAGGAAAAACAATGTCTCCCCTTTTCACTGAAATCTTACTGTGAATCATTCCTTAACTGTCGCTCTCCCTGACCAGCCCTAGTTCTGCATTGTCAAATTTGTATGAGGTCAGGCTGGCCGTGGTGGTCGTCATTGCCAGTACAGACTTTTCACAACTTCCGTACACTTTGAGAACCACAGTCTTCTTTTCACTTCCACATGCCTTATAAAATATAGAAGTTACATTCTGGTATATTTCTAAATGAAATTTCAGGTTGATATGCTTTGGAACTTGATACATTTTTTTGGATTCCCCTGCCTGTATGTCTCACTTGTATGCCTTTGTGAACAAAATACTCACACTCACACTCACACACACACACACACACACACACACGTGCCAGCAAAGATACCCACACACAGACACATGCTGTTTGTACACCTACCTGCACACACACAAATACATGCAGACTTCCTGGCTTTGGACTCCACTCGAACTGAGAGTTTCTACCTCCATTTCCATTCTGGGGAGCTTTGGCTTTCATAAGTGACTGCATCTAACAGAGAGGCTGCTGTGGGCAACCAACCCATGAACAATGGGCTTAAACAGAAGAATGAGGGTAATGTTTATTGGAATAAAGATTAGGCTTTAAATTCCTCAGGGAAATGAACCAAATTCAATGTTTTCCTGTTATATATATATCGATGCTGTTGTGGATCTTCTGGGGAAGGAAAGGGGTAAAAAACAAACGTAAGCAATCAGCTCTTTCATTCAGCAGTGGAATTTTTTGGGGGGCTGTTTTAGCTAGGCTTTTTGACAATCCCTGATTTAATGTTTTCACTGTGGTGAGGACAGTAGCTTCCCAAATTTTGTGAAAATCTAAGCGATGGAGGGTGTTGTTTAGGGGGAAACAGAGTGCAGTTGTTTAAGTAATCCTGGGCCAATAAGCATTTGGTAGGTGGAGTTACTGTTGTGTGCATATACAGAGCAAGATAATTCTGAATGAAGACTTTAAACGTCGCACATGCTGGAAGGGCTGGGGTTCTGCTCTTTGTGCATACAAAACAAGTGACTAGGTGACCAGGTTTTGCTTAGTGCCCATTGGTGAATGCAGCTTGTTTGATAAGATTAAAAAATACATGTGAAGGATTTATCAGAAGCCCTTATGAATATTTCATGAGTTGATATATTCAGCTGAATGAATTCAGTGAGTGTCAGTGTGTAGCTTGCAGACAAACCTCATCCACAAGGAGGCTACTGACATAGGAAGCACTTTGGCGCATTTTCAGAGGCAAAGCCAGGCTGATAAAGCTCCTTGTGACAGCCTGACTTGCCATTCTTCGAGTGTGCTGCTCTTGCTCTCAGCAGTTCATACATTGGAGCCTCTGCTTCCTAAATTAAACGGAAAATAGTTTGCAGACTTATCAGCCTTCTAACCTGCAGCCGTGTCTCTGCTATGCTTGAGGTTTTTGTTTTGGATGGTGAAAGCTAGCACTCTATATAAGACATGACAGCAAAAGATTCTTCCAAGGAACTTACTGCTTCTGAATCTGAGGTTTGCATAAAGACTTTCAAGGAGCAAATGCACTTAGAACTTGAGCTTCCGAGACTACCGGGAAACAGACCTACATCTCCTAAAATTTCTCCACGCAGTTCGCCAAGGAACTCACCATGCTTTTTTAGAAAGTTGCTGGTGAATAAAAGCATTCGGCAGCGTCGTCGCTTCACTGTGGCTCATACATGGTAAGACACGACTTGGAAGTGTCTACAGTGCTTTTCATTAGTAGGCAGTGATTTAGAAATGTAGTAAATGGAACATTGGAGTTTTGTTTATAATACAGACCACAAGTGTGAAATGAATGGAGAGTGGGTCAGCAGAGGAAATACATAGTGAGTGCACTGTGTATTAAATTATCATTGTGCTACTAGCTGTTTCCAGATAAGCCTCTCACTGGAGAGAGTCTTTAAAATTACTGCTTATAAAAATACCTAGCTAATTTTAGATAAATTGAGAATTGGAGGAGTTTCAAAAACGCAGTTTTTAATCTTTGTTGAGCTGATGGGTGACTGTTTTGTGTGTTTCGTAGTTGTTGTTGATGATACTTTTAATAGTATATTTTTGGTAAACGAAGAGTTTTAATTTTAGTTTTAATTTAGTTCTGAAGACAATGTATAAAGTCGAACTTAATTTATTGCATTGCCATGTTTGTAGTGTAAAAACCAGTGGGGTTTTGCTTTATTGACTATCTTTATAGTATTAAGGAAAGGGAAAACTAAGTTCTCACTTTTGAAATTACATGGTTAATCAATTTTATTTATGATTCAAACTGCTATTATCTTTAAGAGCCTCTTGTAAAAAAAAGTGACTTAAAATTTATAGATAATAATAAATATCCAATTTCCTTGGGAATGCCAAATAAACAAATTCTAGAACACCTCTTCGTTCTTGCACTGAGCCTATCACCTTTAATATATATGTTATATGCAATAGGCTAGCTTCCCTAAACTCATATACGACTGAAAAGTAAGAAAAATCACAATAGACATTATACTTTAATTGCAAAAGTTAGGTCATTTCAGATTTTTTTGAAGGATATATTTTCTTTCAGGTTAAGATACCCTTCAAAATTTGGTATCTGTCCCTATAGTTTTTACTAGATAGAGACTGTAGCAATGAAGGGAGCTAGTACCTCTTAAAGGTAATTTTAACAATCATTTTGTGATTGCATACTAGATTGCCAACCAACATTATAAGCCAAGGATATCTGGTTTTTGAAAATTAATATTTACATGAATTCTGTTTTCTACTCATCTGAGATGTTTGTCTGCCTAATCTAGGGCACAGTGCATTGACTAATTCAAGTTACCCCTAGAAATATGTAGATTGCCTTTGGTGGACACTACACATTTAGCCAACATATATTTTACCTAGCTAAAAATGATATGGTTATTTTTGTTTTCTGACAATGGATTATCGTTCATGTAACTGTTTTATTGGAGAGTTTTTTTGGTCGTCTTTTCATGAATTAAATCTCATTATTTAATTGTCATCTCATACTTATAGAAAATACATGATGAGTTTTTCAAATCCTACCAAAGACAGCATTTGTATAAATGTATTTATATATAAGTATGTACTGATTTAAAGAAGTCCTCTCTCTAATGGTTTACCCCACCCCTAATATGTGTATATTTTCACACATTAGGTTGTTGCAAGAATAAGTGTGGTTTTTGCAATTATTTTTAACCTTTTAAACCGCACTTACTTTTGCACCAACCTAATACTTTGCTAAGTAGTATAACTGAATAGGCGAATGCATAATTAGTTCTCATAAAAGAAACAAAGATGGAAAACATACAATTAATTAATAGCCTCATTTTTTTAATGCTTGGGTTAATATTAAACCATTATTTTCAAGTAATGGTAAATCTTCATAAAACCTTGGCAATATTTTCCTTATTATAAAGTTCCTGAGTATAATAATTGGACTTTTTTTTAGAATAGATTTTGATATGTTAGGAACATAGAGGTATAAATACTGGATTTTCGCTTTTCAACAAAACTCAAATTTTTCAGTGATTAAAGAGCCAGTTTTACTCATGCATTATACAAATTTTCTTGCAGCAAGTTACAAAAAGAATAATTAAATGATATCTGAGGTAACTTATGCTGTTAAAGTGATCTTATTCTAGCTCAGTTAAAACAAAATTTTCCACAAATTGCCAAAAAATAAAACATATGACTTTGGCATAATGTAGCATCATCTAAGTTTAAAGCATTCATTAATTATAATACCTATTTTATAACTTTAGTTATGACCATGATTCATTTTCATTTAATTTTCCCTCCCAACTCAGGCACTCCCGTTATTTTTTTTAGTAAAGCTGTACCATCATTTCTTTCGACTCCTGATTATGCCCATATTTATGAGTATATCTATTATTTTATCTGAGTGTATGTTTAATATTTTTCAAATTTATTTTCATGGAACATTTAATGAAAATTTCTTTTGAAAAATATACTCATATCTTATATATTTGAATGACTTTCTCACTGATCTTAAAAGTCATGTGCTTCTTTTCTTTTTTTTTAGCTCATATGTAATAGTTACATGAGGAAATAAGAGCATAAATATTTTGCCTCTTTGTCATGATGAAATGTAACCATCCTTTCATGATCAATGATTGGTATTTTCCAAACCATGCATTTAAGTTAGAAATTCCAAGATATGCAGTTAGAAGTCTCTGAAAACATGTTATTACTTTACAGTAGACAGTAGGCTTCTTTGAAGAAGATTGGATTGTTTTGATTCCAGCATTGAAATTAAAGTAATTTTCATGATGAAGCCAAACAATGCAGAGGATACAGTTTATTTCTAAACCCATGGAACAATTTTTTTTTTTATCTTTAGTTATTTGTAGATTTCATATTTTGGTCAGATGAACATGTAGTTATGGGTTTGCAAACCTAGGATATGAAGTGTGGGCTAATGGCAGACGATTTAAAAATTATTTGTAAAATACTGACTCTGGGATTATTTAAAAAATATCTGAAAAAAGTAGATATTCAATGTGTTGTCACTAATCAGAATATTTACACAATCCTAAATCTGGAAGGAATTTGGAGGATTATTTCACTGCTTCCTTTATTTACCCTTGGGCAGAACCACAATTACTCCAACTTTGACATATGGAAATCTGCTCTATTTTTAAGACTGGAGAAGATAGTTCTATAACTTCACTTAGTACATAATCTTACTACTTCATGGTCCGGGTATTATACAATTCTTCCTCATGGTCCATCTATATATAATATGTAGATTTATAATCTGTATTTTGGTCCTCAATGGATATTGAGAAAACACTTAGAAAAAACTGCTTGAATCTAAAGATCATTATTAACTGGTTCCAGGGTTTTCTTTTTTTATTCAGTCAACTTACAGAATTGAGCACTACCGTGAGCAAGAAACGAAAAATATTCTTATTTAACTCACGCGGATTCCTAAACTTACATAATTTAAGTTCTTTACCAGAATGTTCACATGTATCATCTAAGTTTCACTCTGTAATATATACTCTATAATATACTATGAATTCATGTTGTTTTCAATATTACATGTTGCAGATATAAAAAATAAAATATTCTGAATTGCTTCAATTTCTTCCAGGTATTTCTACTCCATGAATCATTGTTTTGACTCTGAACCACCATTCCAAATGTCCAAATGCTTTGAATTCTTAAACTCGGAAGTGGACATCACACTCATTGTTAGAGGATATGAGAAAATGTAGATAACATGTCATACATTACCAAGTGTCAATGGAATGTTCAGCATTGCTAAACAGAGACTAGGGAAACTAATGCCAGAGTTCTTAGGTTAGCATATTATTTATCCTTAACCCCAAATCGGGGTGACAACTTTGGAGACATAATGTTATCCTACCTGGATTATGCAGCCTCTATTTCCTTGAGTGGCACTTGCCCCAGTGTCCAACTTTTTCAACCTTGCTTCCTTTGCTGATGTTTCAAGCTCTTTTCTCAGTTCTCCTCCATCTTCAGCAGCATGATACCCTCTGAAGAAAGGTACTGGTGATCTTGAATGCATCCTGGGCCCACTACACACTTCTTCCCTTTACTCTCCTTTTGAAGAACAAATGTGTTGGTGGGCACCACCCTCTGTCGGTCCATGTTTGCACATGGGAATATGCTTGCAAAGGAAACAAGAGTCTTTCAACTAGAATTAGTATTTGCAAAAAGACTTGTGTTTTGTTATTTTTTTCCTTTTCTCCATGTAGTTCTAGTTCTACCTATATCTTGGAAATCTTTCTTCATTTTAATAAGGGTTCATGAAGCGTGTACTTTTTACCTAATGTATGAATGAGAAAGTATTAGAAGACATAGTTCATACTCTAAAGGAACTTACACCTGACAAGACAAAGCTGGAGAATAGTAAAAAGAAAACAATGAATATAATATATGCTTGACCTTTCTCTGAACTTTAGGTACGTTTACTGTCCAATGGAATTTAGCCCTTGTTTGTTAGCTAAACCTACTAAATCTGTGCCTGTCTGCTTCAGTTTCCTTGAATCATTTCCTAGCAATATTGGAATGTTTTTGAGAAATATTTGTGCCTTTACATATTTACTGATTGAACGTTTGATTGAACAAAATATTTATTGAGCACCTACTATACTGTAGACCCCACTCTGGGTTTAGGAGCTAAACAAGAAAGAGAGAGCCCTTACCTTGAAAGAACTCATACACTAACTGGAAAACAAATATTACGCATTAATTAACAATGTGTAAATTATGCTACTGAAGAATGATGATCAACTTGGCATGAGAGAACAGAAGAAATAAGCACTGCTAGAAAGTGAGTCAATGTATTAAGGAAGGTGTAGAGGAGATGACATTGGCATGGGGTCTTGAAGAATGAATAGGAGTTTTTCAGAAGAGCCAGCAAGATGGGTACTTTTTTGACCAAAGAAACAATAATAAGGAAATTCTATTACCAAATAATAGTAATAATAGCTCACATTTATTCACCATTTACAATGTGGTTAACATTGTTCTAAACGTATTTACTTCTTTAGTCCCATAGAAAGCCCCTGAATTAAATAGTATTATTAGTTCCGTTTTATAGGGACAGGAATGAAGCACAGGGAGAATAAGTTCAATTTGCCCAAGGTTACGCAGCAAGTAAGGGACTGAGCTACGATTTGACTCAGAGCATGGGAGAAAGTCATCAAGGTTCCCTGGAGTTACAGCTAAGGTGCAAGGTGGTAAGATTGTCTGTAGTTGGAGTAATACTCTAGGGATTCCAATATCATGAATAAGACTTGGGGCTTTATTTTGTGACCAGTGGCAAGCCACTGCAAAGTCGTGAGAAAGGAATTGCCATATAGCTTATACTTCGGAAAGATACTTTGCAGGCATTGTGGAGAATGGACGAGTGGACAAGGAGATGAGAAGCAAAGGCAAAAGGGAAAATGTATATTTGAGAGATAATGACTTCTAATTATTGTGTATAGTCCATAACATTGAAATTGTGCTTATGCTATTCTTTATGACTTAACGAATTACTGTTTATGGAAACTGGGAGGAAAGTACATCAATTTCGTATCCCTTTCATTTATCACCTACAACATCAGGCTATGCATGGTGGTAGCTGAGGCACTGCCCCAAATACATCAAACAGAGCACAGGTGCTTAGGATGGGTGCCTCTAGGGAAAACCCTAGTCCTAATTTATAGAGGTGCTTTGTGTTGTTTATGTATAACCCTGGTGTGTGTGTGTGTGTGTGTGTGTGTGTGTGTGTGTGTGTGTGTAAATAGAAATTATCTTAGTCCACAGTGTGAACTGAATGCCAGTGGAAATCTATGCCTCCTAGCCTGAGTCTATTGCTTTAATCAGAGCAAGCATTTTCTCAGTAATGCAAGGCTATAAATGGTGTTTTCCTGGCCTTTTAATGTCTGCAAGTCTTCATTATATTGGATTTTTAAAATGCTTACTGTAAAAAGGGCTTTGTAAAGTAACGATGACAACCCCCGGGACACACGCTGGAAGGTGGCCCAGCAAGCGTCCCTACTGTCCAACTGCTGAAGTCTAGCCCCTTCTGCGAAATCCCTTCTGCTTTCTTCTCCCATTGCTTCCTCTTTCACTCCTTCCTTTTTCTCCTTAGATGTTTATAGGGCTTCCTTCTCTAACATCGCTGTCAGGACACCAGCAACATTACGCTTGAGGCATTTAAGCAATTCTCAGGAAAGAATCTAAAATGCTTACCATGGTTGACAAGCCTTACACTATCTGGCCTCGGGCTACCTGTGACCTCACCTCCTATTCTGCAGCCATGTTAGCCTTCTTCCTGTTCTTCAACAAACCTAGCATGTTTCCACTTCTGGGCTTTTGCACTCAGTGTCTTCTGCCTGGAGTATGAGTACCCTACATGTTGACATGGCTCATTCTCTTCCTTCCACATAGGCTTCTACTCACCTGCTACCATAGGAAGGGCTTCTCTGACTCCTCTACCTTTCACTTTCCACTCCCTTTCTCTGTTTTAATTTTCTTCTTGGCACTTATTATTACCTGAAAATACATCACCTGTTTGTTATATTGTTTTTACTTTCTATTGTGTGCCAACCCTACTAAATTGCCTGAGGGCAGGGATTTTGTCTCGTTTACAAGATCCCAGGCACCTACAAGAAAGGCTGGCACTTAATAAACATTTGTTGAAAAAATAAAAGAAGGAATGAATATGGCTCCTCTTTCTTGCTCTTAGAACACTGTTCCTTCAGCCAGAGATGAGGGCGGAGAAAAGGAATCTTAGTTGATGCTTGTTCCACAAGCATCCTTCCTTCATCGATCTCATAATAGTTGTGTTCCCTTTCTGCCAGTAGGGCTACTCTAACTCTCTTCCTGTTTTGTGTTTTATGATATTGCAGGTACAGGTTTAATTACAATATCTCACTTGAGGCTAAGTGTTTTACATGGTAGCCTATTTAATTAAGCCACCGTGTACAAATCATGCTACCTATCCGGTAGTGCTACCAAGTAAATATGTATTTGTCTGTAGCGTGGTACAATTATTTATTTAAGTTATTCCTCATGCATCGAACAGCACAGTTGGTGCTTCAGCTCAGGCAGCTCTCCATAGCTCTTAACTGTCTAAGTGGAAGTGCACGGAGGGATCTATTTAGTTGTCCTTCAAAATGTTTGCATATTATATATTAGATTAATTATCTATATTTTTTCACTGATGCAACATTTGAAATATTAGCACAGCAATTTAAGTTTTTTATAGGCTTTCCCTGGCTGACTTTGAAGTGAGAATCTGTGACGTGCAGAGTGAGGACATTGTGAATTAATAACCCCTATACTCTAGAAAAGACATCTCCAGGAGTGCACATTTTCACTTGGCTCTGTCTCATTTTTTTCTGAACTGAGAGGTTGGGACCTCTGTCAGTCCTAGTCATGGTGTGACACAGATATGTTTGAATCCCACTAAGTACTTTGAGTTGAAAAAAAGAAAAAATGATTTGTTGCCCTTCTCAGATTGCTTCTGGCTAGAACTTAGGCATTTTCTCTTTGAGGGAGAGTTACTGTTTATCTAACACTTTCATGGAAAAGAACACGTGTCACATGGTGTGATCCGCTGACAGACCTGGCTCATCCTCGTCTTCCTCCCTGCACCCCTCACAACTCAGGCTTATTGCAAATTACATAGATTGGAAAGAAAGCGGGGTATCTGTAGTGTGGCTTCAAGGAAAACTGCTTTCAAATGGTATTTTCTGGAACATCAGTGTTCTAGGAACCATTTTGGGCATTCCTTAAAAAAATAGGGTGGTGATGATCTCTTTCCTGGTCCCACATCAAACAGAGCAACATGGATGACTCTAGGCTCGGAGACTTTTCAAGGGTCTCACACAGATTCCATAATCTCCAAGTACTTGGAAACCATCAGGTTAAGGGATAAATGAGTGGAAGAAGAAAAAATTCCTGGGTAGCTGTGCTTGATAAAGTCTTAGTAATTTCCAGACAATTTATAACGTTAAAATTATATGCATCTAAGATGTCCAGGAATGGCCGCAGCATAAATGAGGAGGATGAAGTATCTGTGGGTCAAGGAGAAATCACTGGTAGGGAAGATTTAAAATTTCACAAAGTTACAAGAATAGTACAACACTCCCTACCTAGATTTACTAATTATTAATATTATTAATACAGAGATACATTGACTCTGTATCTCTCTGCATATATAAAACCTTATATATGTTTTCATTAGTTTGAAGAGAGCACATTTAGATGGAGAGCAGTAGTTTGAGGACCAAAAGGAGATCCATATATTTTTTAAATACGAAATTATTTCCATTCCATCAGCATGTTCTCATCCCATAATTTCAGAGTTTTATTCCTAATAGTGTGCTAACATACTGACAAATTATGAATATGTTTGTGGCCCCATTTAAAAGTAAACTATTGAAACAGTTACAGTGGAAGGTTAAAGGCATCTATAATAGTTTATGATTTTTCTTCATGATAAATTGTTGGTTTGAGGTGCTTGAAGTAGTTTCTAAGAGGATAGATGTCTGCAGCATTCAAATTTTTCTTCCCCTAAAAGAGACATTATTTCTTTTTCTAAACCTGTGAGATTTGTGTCATTAGTATGGAACATTACATAATGCCTTAATATACTACACATGGGGTTCTATCATTACATTATTTTGAAATTATCTTGAATTTTTTTTTCAGTGTTCATCTTTGTTTAATGTTACAAATCTGGAGTCAAGAAAGCTGGGTTGGTTTTCAGTATTTCCTCTTGACTTGCTAATGAAATTTTTAGATCAATTGGTCAACTGTCTTGGACCTCCATTACTTCATTGGCAAAATGGAGAAAATAGCCTTATGTTTAAGTATTTTCAAATATTAATTTAATTTAAAAACATTTCTGTCTGTTTAACCCACTCTCTACCTATCTCCTAAGATAATGTATTCAAGTACATAGCACACTTCATGCATTATAAGTCACATAATAGGTGCTACTGCTTAATTTTCTTATTAAATCTCTAAACATGCACAAACATTCACATTGGCAGTCTTGGTTGGTAAAGCAGAAATTATTTTTTATTATTTGAAAAGCATCACTGGGTATGGAATATGCTGATTTGAAAGAGTCAAAGTGCACGTGAGTTTGTAAAGAAATGATTTTATAATATCCACTGTGTGACTATTTGACATACTGAAGAAACAAAATATCATTCATTTATTATAATGTGATAATCACATTTTAACGAAACAAGCTAAATTGTATTGAAACACAGGTCAGAAGATCCAGTGTGACTAGCTTACATTTCCAATAAGAAACTTTATAGCCTTGTTTGGATGCAGTCACCAATATGTTTTAAAACGCCATGTGTTATCGTCCACTGTGTGAAAGAGATAAGAAGAGAACCACTTTGAAGTAATTCCATCCACTTGCACCAGTAAGCTTGAAAGCAAAAAAAAAAAAAAAAAAAAAAAAGCCATAGGAAGATGCCTTGTCTATTTCAGGATCTCACATTTAAAAACCCAATATAGGATTTAATGAACAAATGCCTTGGGAAAATTCTAGTGTCATCAAGAACTCATTTACCTCAAAACGTCTCCTTCTATCCTTTCTATTCTTCCACAAATTAATGACATCATACTATTTGTTACAGCATAGAGATTCTGAGAGTCCTTTTGTGGTTTAACTGGGCCACAGTTACCTCAGCCGTTTATACAGTAAAACTCTCTCACCATGGGGACTATTTAGGCCTCCTGAAGAGAGAGGTCCAGGAAGACAAAGATACTGAGAGATCCAAGTCGCTCTTGCTGATGTCGGAACTGCCCAATCTTCCTCCTGAGATCTTACCATTAAAACCCATATGCAAATTTAAACTTCCTGGAGATAATGATGGCCGTGGCCCTTCCCTGTCGCCTGCTTTCTCAGGTCTGAGCTCACCCAGAAAACAGGTGTGTCTCTAGCATGCTTATGTTTCCCAAAACGACACAGGCACTTGAGGATGCTGCGTGGGCTGGTGCACAGGGCACAACATTTGAATCCAACTTTACCTTTTATCACATATGTACTAGGTTTTGGACAAACCATTTAACCTACCTTAGTTTCTTTTTCTGCACCTGCAAAATTAGAAAACTCCTACTTCTATCTCTTTAGGTCATTATAAAGATTAAATGAAGTAATGTGTGTGCAATGCTTAGCACAATCCCGGGACAATGACAGCTAATTAGCGGACATCAGTTCACTAATGTATCCAGAGCTTATGATTTCATATAAAAATGTATAATATATATCATAATATAAATGACTTAAATAGTTTATATGACATGGTTTAATTAAACAGGTTTTCATTGAGCAACTGTTGTGCATATTAAATACATTCTTTTTAGACCCCTTACATGTTACTTAGTTGCATAGGATGGTACTTTATCTTAAAGCCTATATTAAGTGTTATAACAGATAAATAAAATTTAAAGAGAAAAATAAATCACTGTGTGTTAGGGGGTTTAATCACTCTCATACTTCACAGAGACCACTGCAGATTACTTTGACCAAAAAATGATTTTTATTCTTTAAAATTTCAGTTACGTTTTGAATTTGATAGTTGTCTCCATTAGTGAAACTAGATGCCAATGAAACACCACTTCTCTAAATTAATTTAAATAATTTCTAAAAAAAAAATAAACCAAGAGTGTTCTTTTCAGAGTACCAGAACATCACGAAAGTTGTTTTCCCTCGTCATTAGAGTCTAACATCCTAGTCATTTACTTATACGAGAAAGCTTATTCACGAGAGGCAATGGGGAAAAAAGCTCCGGATCTAGAGTCAAGAAGTTAGGCATACATCCTGGCGTCACCTCTTACAAATTGCTTTTTTATTTGTTTGTTTTGAGTGGCGCAGAGGTGGTTATTTACCCTTCTGAGAACCCCAACTTCCTCATCGGTAAAGTAGAGAGAAAACAAATCTTTCCCTATTCATATATGATATTTATAAAATGAATTAGAATTGTTGAAAAACACAAAGAATTGGAACCTATTTACTGGAAGAAGAAGAAAGTTTATAAGACAGAAAGTAATGATAAACTAACACCAATGAGTACAAAGCAAAGTGATTGACTTGAATGGTGCAGGTGTACTTGGGTTTTTGTAAAGAGCATTCTGTTAATAAATCTTATTAAATACCACTAAGATTTTATTTTATGAAAAAGGAAGAGTTAGAGCTGAATGGGACCACTTAAGTGAGAAACTGTATGGAGACAGGGGCTAGACTAAATCATGCCTTTGGGTCTTATTTACACCCCCCCCCCCCATGGGTCTTTACATCACTTTCATGATTCCTGCAGAAAGATGATAGAAGGCTCATATAACCAATATTCAGTGCAGGGAAAGTTGTATTTAACCTTTATCCAGATGACTTTATAACATTGAGATCAAATTGCTTGATCATTTATTTCTTGATCATTTCCAAGAATATTTAGGGATGAAAACAGAAATAAAAGTTATTGCTTCTCTTTTGATAAA
Source organism: Rhinolophus sinicus (assembly GCF_057876585.1). Classification (NCBI taxonomy): domain Eukaryota; kingdom Metazoa; phylum Chordata; class Mammalia; order Chiroptera; family Rhinolophidae; genus Rhinolophus; species Rhinolophus sinicus. Next base: position 48,292,112 of record NC_142514.1, read on the forward strand.
GTCTTCCATCTCACATTATCATTGATCAGGCTGATTCTGCCTCCCAGCAAGTGAAAGCCAGGGAAAGGTTATATCCTTAAGACAGAGGTTCTGTTCAAGCGAATTGGTACATCGTTGAAAAATTGCTATTCAAATAAACTCAAAGCTTTGGGACAGTGCAAAATGGGATAAAATCCTTTGGACTTCACAAAAATCGTGCTAGCTTTCTGCTTCTAAGTTAATAAAAGTAAAATTTTTAGAAACCTATCTGGAAATTAGAGATTAAATTAAGCAACTGCTTCATCTGAATAAAGCTTTGCAGAGTCTAATATTCTGAGAGAGCTATCTTTATAAACACAGTGCTTCCTTGGGATTCAGGGATTTGAGCTTTAATGCTAGCTGAATCCCAAATGCCCAGTGAGCACATCTGCATACATTTTCTGCTGGTAGCTTTGTCAAATATGATTAATAATTACCTGCTCTGCCATCCTTATCTTATACATTATGGTATGAATATTGAATATCAGTGGTTATAGAGTGCTTTGGTTTTCTGCAAAGTAACTTGTCAGAAACATTCAGAAGAAAAAAGAAACTTCCTAGAAGTTTTATGCATATCAGATTTTCAAAAATGTGACTCAGCTTTAAAACGTGTTAATGAATTTCATATTTTATGTGAACTCTGAAAAAGCTTTTGGCAAGTACTTCGTTACTCTGAAAATTTAGATGTTTACATTGAGTTTCTTAAACCATTGCTAGATTTATATATGTTAGTCCTTTTTCAATGGCTAAAAACCATAAAGACATTGCTTAGTGAATTAATTCTGATGTGTGGCTCACATTTCCATTTTGCATTGATTCTAATCAACAAATATTAATTGTTGGGTAATGCAAACATGATGCACCTTGCCAAGGAGAGTATATCATCATTTGGTATGTGAAATTACTTTATTTGACAGTTACAAATATTACATGTATACAAGTATAAAACATAATTGTTCTCCTCCTCTTCCAAGTGGTGCCAATCTGATTATGAAACTAAAGGTTTACAGAGCAATGGTGCTGTCCCCCCTTTCCAAATGTCTGTGAACGTTGAATCTGTCCCTGTTATGGTGACTTCCTTTCTTCAGCAATTAATCACTAGGGAGCTATGCTAGGGAATCTGATACAGAGCAAGAGGTCAGGTATGAGTAATCTGCTGGTGTGAGCAAGTAGGAAATACGCTCCAAGAGAGACAGAGGAACAAGACAGAAGAACAAGATAGCAGTACTGTCATTTTTTTCACATGAAAAATGGGGTAATAATAGAAAAATTATACCAAATGTGTCTGCTATCATTTAATCCATTTACAGATGAGGAAACTGAGACTCAGAAAGGTCAACTGACTGATGCAAGGTAACCAAGCTACAAAGTGACAAACCACGAATTAGCTCATGGGCTCTCATTTAGAGGTGTCTATATTGGTGAGTTCCATACATTCCATGGTACTTCTTCACACAGCCCATTCCACCTTTCTCAACCTCCAATTCCTAACATCTAAGGGGAAACATCCAGGGTTATCATACTCTCGTGTCTCCTTTTGTAACGCCTTCTCACAATGAGGACTGGAGAAATTCATTTGCACTTAAGCATAATTTACTCATGGGGTCTAAGGCATTATTCCGTTTTAGGGAAATATTAAACCAGAAGATTTAATCCCTACTTGGAGAATTTGACACATTAGAAAGCAGAGGCAAAGAGAAGTATGTTAGAGGATGAAATGGGATTTTCTAATCCCCACAAGGCATGGGATGCAGATGATAGGCTGGATGTCCCAGGCATGTAGTTCTCTTTGCAGACCTTTCATTCACTCACCATGTCTACTACCTACCTGGTCTGTGCCCATGTTTCTGCCTTTAGTCTTGTTTCCCTGGATTAACTACGTATCCCTGGTTAAGGTCAGCCCCTCCACCATTCACTGCATTTTATTCCCTCTCACCCTCCAGGGCTTTGCTCCTGTACTTGTTCCTGCTGTCCCTGCATCATTAGTTCTCCATCCTATTAATTTCTATCAGTCTACAAACATGCTCTAGCTCTATTCTTTCAAAGGCCCTCTTTGACCTCATGTAGCCCTCCATCTATTACCCTATTTCTGTTCCCCTTTGTAGCAAAACTCTCCAAAACCGTTGTCTATACTTCTCTCTACATTTTTCTTTTCTCCAGTCCTTTATTGAAAACTTCTAATCAAGTTTCCCTCTCACAACTCCGCTAAAAGTGTTTTTATTGCGGTTATAACGTCCATGTGAGAAATCTAATGATACATTCTCAATCCTTACCTTACTCAGCTCATCAGCAGTGTATCATGGAGTTGGTCATTCTCTCTTTCTTGAAACACTACCTTCACTTGGCTTCCGGGACACCATGATCTTTCTCTTTCCTCAGAGGCTGTTCTTTCTCAATCGCCTCAGCTGCTTCCTCTTTATGTTCCCAAACTTTAAACCTTTAAATATTGGAATGCATCTATAGAAATGTGGACGCTTCTCTCTCTCTCTCTCTCTCTCTCTCTCTCTCTCTCTCTCTCTCTCTCTCTCTCTCTCTCTGTCTCTCTTTTGTCTACACTCACTCCCTAGGCCAATTATCTTATGTAGAGTCATATCTTTAAATAATATCTGTATGCTGATGTTTCCTAAATTAATACCTTTAGCCAGACTTCTCTGAACTCCAGGCCTATATACTTATCCAACAGCCTTCTTGGCAGCTAAATCTTAGCATGTCCAAAACTGACATCATGATTTTCACTCCCCATGCCCCACCCTCATTGCAATCTGTTCCCAGTCCTCCATTTCATTAGAATGCAATTATATTTTTTATTAATTGCTTAGGCCACAAATCTTGGAACCATCATGACTTCTGCTTTTCTCTGATATTTCAGACTCCAAATGCATCAGCAAATCCTATCAGCTCTACATTTGCACCGTATCCAGACTCTGACCACTTCTCCTCAGCACCACTGCCACCATTCTGATCCAAGTTGCCATTACTTCCTACTTGGATTATTACACTAACCTAACGTGATCTTTCTGCTATCACCTTTCCTCCTTACTGTGCATTCCCCACACAGTTGCCATAGTGATCCCCAATAACATGGGAGTGATTGTGTCACTCCTCTTTTCAGAGTCCTTCAGTAGCAACCCATCTTCCTCAGGGTATGGGTTGACATGTATGTACCATACCTGCTAGGCCCCATGGGTCTCAACCTGTGACTTCTCAAACTCCTTTCCTTCCCCTCACACGATTCCAGCCACCCCGGTCCACTTGCTTGTCCTCAAACAGACAAAGCAGTATCCTTAATCAGGGCTTCAGCTTGTTTTGTTTGTTTCGAGAAAGAGTTTCCCATAGATGTCTATATGGACCTCTTCCTTTCTCCTTTCAGGTCTTTACTTGAATTCATCTAATTGGAGAGGACTTTTCTGACCATCTGTATAAAATAGCAGTCCCCACCCTAGCTTTCCTATTGTCTTTACCCCTGCTTTGATTTCTGTACTGCATTTATCCACATCTGATGCATGTATCTACATCCACATCCATATCTATATTCATGTCCATCTCCTTCCTGTCTGTCTGTCTGTCTGTCTATCAATCAATCAATCAATCAATCAATCAATCATCTTATTGTCTACCTCCTCCCACTAGATTAGGATCTTCATGATGACAGATTTTGTCTATTTTGTTCATTGCTAAATCTCCTAAACCTGTAACATAATCTAGCACGTAGTAGGCAGTTAATACATATTTATTGAATGAGTAAGTGAGTGAATGAACAAATGAGTTACACAGACTGTTTGGATCCTTATAATTTGAAGCACTAAGTCTCCAAGTTGAATGGCAGAGAGAAATGTGAATAGATAATTTAAAATATAATGTGATAGATAAAATAGTAAAAGTAATTCCCTCAAAAGAAGCAATTGTATTTGCAAATATAAATTTTAAAAATTAAAAAGATATTGTTAAAATTTAATATTAGATAGGGGAGAGGTGCATAGTATGGAAAGTATACTGAACTTGTCATGAGAAAACTTTAATTCATATTCTGATTAAATTGTTTGTTAGTTGTGTAATCTCAGGCAAACAACTAATCCAGTCTGTTTCTCTCATTGTACCCACTATTCCGTGAGATTTATTTTATTTTTGTGAAGGTTAAGTCAGATAATATGATACGTAATAGACATTAAGTAGATATTATTTTTCTTTCTTCCCATATCCAATATTTTACTTTACACTCACAGTTTAGCCCTCTATAATGTATCTTACTCTTTCCTCGTTTCTCAATGATTTCCTAAATTCCCACCTCATTGACTTTTTTTCTTTTTTTTTTCTACAATACTTTTTAGCATTTTTTGGTGTGGTAATCAGCCTCACCATCCCATCAAAGATTACTCAACTATCTTTCCTTGTTTCAAATACGTATATATAAACTGATGAGTCCTTTAGCTATATTTGTAAGGGTGAAAAGCTGGATCAATTTTCAGCTTTATTGGACAGTAATATCTGGATATTTACTTCGTATTCTTTAATTGTAAGTATGTTTCTTTGGCTCACACTGAAACTATTATGTTATGAATCAGTGGGATTTAAAAGGACATCCATAGAGTAAGTGACTGGAATTGCACATAAGTCTGAACGATGACTGTTTTTCCCCCATACTACTTATTGCCAGGCTATTAAAAACTGCAACACGAGTATTTTCAGGACAGAATATCACAACTATAAATGGTATTTTTAGGGTATTATGTGGAAGAAAAAAAATCAGGAGTCATTGTATTAGACTAATCTCTTTGAAGCCAGGTGCTATTTCTTTTTCTAATTGGTGAAGAATTTTATTTCCAGTTTTATTGACATATAATTGACATATAACATTGTATAAGTTTAAGGTTATAATTTAATGATTTGATACATGTATATATTGTGAAATGATTATCACAGTAACTTTAGTCTTATTACATTGCACAATACAGGCAAGTAACTGTTGAACTGAATTTCTTATTTTTTGTCTCTAATGTGTCAATATTTTTGTTGCACATGAGAAAGACTTATTTTGGTCCCTATTTTCCCACTGTGATATTGGCAAGGCAGAGGGTGATATAATAATGTAACATCTGAAATTATAGGGAATGAGAAAACCCACACACATAGTATTTGTCAAACAATTAGGATATTTCTCAAATATGAACAGATGTACAATAGAAATTAGCAACATGAAAGACAACTTGCTTTTTGATACAAACACAGAGAGTTTATATATAGTTTTCTAGGTTATAATATTTAAAACCTCTTTCTTCTAGGTACTCAGTTACAAAACTCATTGTTAACTGAGACCTTGATTCTATAATTGTTTTCGTTTTTATATTGTGATAATGACAAATATCAAGAGTTATATCTTATCACTTTTCGTCGAGGTCCAAATGCCGTTTTTTGAACTTCCGTGGAAGATTTTTTTTTTTTTTAATCCAAATTGTTACCAGTTGAAAACTCTTAAGGGGTTGTTTAGTTTTCAATGAAAGACAATCTTTTAAGGAGTTTATGTCCTAAATATTTTTTGGTTTTGCCGTAGCATACATCAGACATAGTTTTTGCATTTGGATTGGGATTTTCATTTTTCACATGTTCTCAAATTCTCTAGGCATTTAATGTTTCCATCTGGTTCTCATAAAAGATTTCACATTTGTCATGCCGCTCAGGCTTCTGCTCAGAGAGAATCATTATAATTCCATTCATGACTCTAGTTTGATAAAGCAGATGCTTTTTTAACTTTGGACTTATTTTTGCTTTTACTATTTTTATCTGTCTGAAACCTAGGAATAACACTTGATTTTAATGGTGCAATGCTCTCTGAAAACAATCGTCGTGTGCACACCAGACGACAGGTTTGCCCCCCACTTCCTTCTAAGCAGTTTGAAGTTGCTAGGGCAGGGGAAGCAACCACACTGTGAGACTGGTACCAGAAAACTTCACAGTCGTTGTACTTCCTCTCCATTAAACAATCTGTTCTCAGTCATCACAGATGGAGAAGACATTTTCAAGAACTTGAACATTTTCTTGAAATAGCCAAACAAGCAGGAATCCCCTTTCACTAGTATGTTACATACTAGTTCTAGGGCACAGGTTGAGCAAATGTTCACACCTACCAGAGGATGTTTTCTGTTTCATTAGGTGCTCAGTTACATGTTTGTGAATTTCTTTAGTGAGTACTTATGTAGCCCTTCCATATGCCAGGTAATGCTCTAACCGCTTTGAAATATTAAATCATTTATTCCTCATAGCAATTTTACGAATAAGGTACTATTAGTATCTCCGTTTTAAGAATGAGGAAACTGAAGCAAAAGAAAAACACGAAAAACCCCACAGCTAGCAAGTGGCTGAGCTACGATGAAGACCTAGGTGTCAGGCGGGAGTCCATGTTCTTAACTACTACGATTCATGGTGTTCAGCTGCAAATTTCCAAAAACCGAGGATTACTTTCCCAGAATTGAATTGTACACTCAGTGTAACTCCCCCAGCACCATGGTTGACTGACAGTTGGCACTATATGGATGTTTGTTTACTTAAGTGCTTAATGAAGAATGTGTGAAACAATGACCAAAACTTTGAAATAGGCAGAACCAAACCCAGATGAAAACAGTAGCCAGTGGAGTGACTGCTTTTCATTCAGCAATCCCAGTGTGCCCAGTGTCTAAGGATAACCCATGTTTAACGTCCTGATGCTCCTAGGATGATGCTTCGGATTTTGGATTTTCAAATCTAAGAGAATTGTCTTCATTTCACTCATTGCTCTTCACTGATACATTTTTTAAAAAAACTAAATTGTAATAAAATACACCTAACATGAAATTTACCATATTATTTCTAAGTATACAGTTCAGCAGTGTCGAATACATTCACATTTTTTTCACATAATTTCCAGAACTCTTCATCTTGTAAAACTGAAATTTATACCCATTAAACAACAACCTTTCCTTCCTTCCAGGCCCTGGAAACCACCACATTTTGTTTATCCATTTATGTATCTATGGACCTTTTGGTTTCATGCTTTCACCTTTTGGCTATTGTGAATAATGCTGCTATAAACATGGGTATTCAAATATCTCTCTGAGACCCTGATTTCAATACTTTGGGTTATAAGTGAAATTGCTGGGTTATATGATAATTCTATTTTTAATTTTTTTTGAGGAGCCACCATATATGGTTTTCCATCGTGGCTGGACCATTTTATAATCCCGCCAACAGTGCACAGGGTTCCAGTTTCTCCACATTCTCACTAGCACTTGTTTTCGTCTCTCTCTCTCTCTCTCTCTCTCTCTCTCTCTCTCTCTCTCTCTCTCTCTGTCTCTCTCTCTCTCTCAACAGTAGTCATTCTTCTGGGTATAAAGTGGTATCTCATTGTGGTTTTGATTTGCACATACATAATAATTAGTGACATCAAGCATGTTTTCATGTGCTTCCTGGCCATTTGTGTATCTTTGGAGAAATGTCTATTCTAGTTCTTTACCCATTTTTAAATCAAGTTGTTTGTTTTTGTTGTTGTTGAGATGCAGAAGTTCTTTATATATTCTCTAATACTCTAGGTTGAAAAAAAAATTGGAGAATCCTTTTTAATGCCATTTGAGGGATTGACAATGATGATTGTACAGGTGACTGCCTAGTGGCCCAATTATATGGCTAGGTGATTTTTAAAGAGACCTGAATTTCACATATACCAGTTAAATTTTTAACAACAAAATGCTATTTTGCATTTTATTTTTCCCTTCAAGATTGTCCTTTGTCATTTTCTTTTACCATGACTTTGCCCATTCATGCATTAATTTTCCTTTTTCAGTGAGGAAGCAAATGAATAACTGTAAAGTTGATCATAGAATTTGGGGTGCCATTAGATTATATAATGACCAAGGATTACGGGAAGACCTACAGCCTGATTTGGCCCAGCTACTCTTCCTACTTCTGACCTACTTGTGGGAGAAAAATTCCCAAAAGACAATAGAAATAGGAAATAAGTTCCTTTATGATAACCTGCACTTGTATCTGAAATTCCAAAGCGTGGCTCTCTGCTGAACTGAACTGAAGCACACAGCTTCAGCTGACGGTAATGTTATATATGGTCAGGAAAACTTCTTTGAGAATATCATGATTGAGCTAAGATCTGACTGGCTAGAAGTCTCCACCCATGAGAAAATTTAGATGAAGAGCATTTTTATTAGAAATAATAGAAAATTACAAGTGAAAAGGCTTTAAGGTGGGAGTATGCTTGGCATGTTAAAGAAATAGGAATAAGTCCAGTGAGTCTGATGATATAACTTAATGATGATTATAGCAATATAGTATAACAGGGGTCAAAGTAATATTTCTTCCTGTAGAGGGAAAGAGAAGAAAGGGTTGGAGAGAGTGTCGTCTGGTATCGGGGGAATAGTTGAGAAGTCCTCTTAACTTTGGAGACCTGTAGTAGGAAAATAGGTAAGGGATTGGTCTTGCATTGTATGGTTGGTTCATACTGTTACTATTAATATATTCATTCATTCATTTATCGAAAGCTACCAAGCAGTTTCTATATTCCAGGTACTGTTCTAGGGTTAGTCATTGGAGAAACTGAGGTAAACAAGAAAAAACGCTTATGTCAAGGAGCTCATGTTGTGTGTTTGTGGATCAGCAATTTGATAGAATTCTTCTAATTATTGACTGTGTGACCTGAGGTAGGTTATTTAACCTCTCTGTGTCTGAACAGCTTCATTTATAGAATGAGGAATTTATTATAGCTACTCCACGGAGCTGGTGAAAATTAAGAGTTAATGTATTGAGAGCATTTAAAATAGTGCCTGACACATAATCACAGTATTTATTAGCTGTTACTATTGTTGCGATTGTTTTATAAAATGGCATATAAAATTTAATTCTTCTTTATGGCCGAGTAATATTGAATGTCAACTATAATTTAATATATATATATATAGTCACGGGATATGGAGTACAGAATAAGGAATAGAGTCAATTGGACTGTAACAGCTATATACGATGTCAGAGGGGCAATAAATTGGGGGAGGGAGTTATCACTCTATGAGGGGTGAAATGTCTAACTAGTACATTGTTTTGTATACCTGAAACTAATAATAATAATAATAATAATAATAATAATAAAGGTGAAGATAAAAATAAGTAAATAAATGCACATCAGCATAAAAAAATGGCATAAAGGAAAGGATTAATTTAGTCCAGAGAGTTAGAAGAGTTTAAAAGGAAAAGTGAAGTTTGATTTCATTCATTCGCTCTTATTTATTTAATGCATATGTGTTGAGTGCCTACTGTGTCTCAGATATTGCTTTTATGCTTTTCCACATACCCCCATCTTACTGCCTATATTATCTTTGAGACCATTATTCAGCTGTCAAACTTTAATATTTGCACCGTCTTCTTCAATGTAACCTTCAGTGGAGGGAAGAGTACAGCTATTAGAGTTCTAAATTGCACAAATAATTTTTAGGCAGAATTGTGAACCATGATATTAAGTGTAACCTAGTCAGTGAGAGGAGAAATGCAAAGAGCATCTAAAAGACATAAATCAAAGGTGATGAAAATGTCTTAGCCAAGAGATAAAATATAAGAGAGATAAGAAATACAGGATATCATAAGAAGAAATGGAATAATCAATATCTTTGTAGATTTCCTAAGCTTCCCATATTTATTTTATATTTTATCTTCTTCCAATTTTCTAGTGATAAAACACAACCAGAGGCAATCAGTGATTGCTTTTGGGTCAACAATACGTGGGTAAGGAGCGGAACAATGCAGCTTGCTTTCAGCCCCACGTCATAATTGAGTGGAAGGAGGTAGTGGGATATGCCCAGGGACAGGATATGTAGGACAGGTATTGAAGGAGAAGAGGGTGAGCTCTTTGGGGGGTTCTTGCAGAGAAAATAGGCAAATAGGGTGGGGGTAGGATGGAAAGCAGAACTTGCTGGAGTTGGAAGCATGGGCTTCCAGCAAGATGGCTGGAAGGTATTTCTCTGGAATTTGGATGGTGCCCATACAAGCCCTTCCTTGCTGTCTTTGGTTTACCTATTTGACAGCCTCTATCAGACTGTTGAATATGAGAGCTAAGGTTTGAGAGCAGGAAATTTAGTGTCTTTGTGTTAACTAACATCTCTCATTGTGCTGGACATATAACAGGCTTTTAGTATTATTAATATATACTGAATTGATATATCAATTTATATATCAATGAATGAAGTATTAAAATAAGTCTGGAAGAAGAGGATCGTATCCACTAGACTTAGCCTGCAATTTGTTCAATATTGATGTGATTGAACAATACAAGCTACTTAAAGAAGAGCTTAACATATAATACATGGTTAACATAGCATAATAATTTATCATTTCTATAAATTAATAATCTTTCAATTTATTCTACACATATTCCATGGTGGGATTTTGTGGTGAAAAATTGCATATAAAATAAAATTGTCTGGCTAATTGTCTGATGCTAATTTAACTTATTGTGTTTAAGCATCATCAATATTGTGGAAATAGCAAAATGTTTCCCATATTTCTGTAGATTTTTCTTGTTTTTCAAGTTTCATTTGTGACTTCGAGAACCAGAAACCTCCTTAGGATATGACAAAAATAAAATAAGTCTTTCTTCTCCAGTAAAAATCTCTATACCATCCATTTCTTGGGTTTAAAATCTCAGATGGAGGCAACTACTGATTATTCCTTATGTTTAACTACTTGTGAAGTACAGAAATACTTCATGGCTATAACCCACAATTAGTGAGATTTAAGAAAGTTTATATTCCAGAGTGCTCTCTAAGAACCATTTACATTTCACCAATTATATACAGAGTTGCATGTGGAAATCAGAATTAAGGGGCACCATTTACTCCAGTTGTATTTTAAAACCACTTACAGATTGGCACCTGGGTAGCTGGCTATCTTTTACACAGCTCTGCACAGATCATAGAATCTTCAGTGTTGAAGTTGCTTCTTCCTTTAATGTTACTCTTGTAACAGCGCCTGTTTAGCTCTTTCAGTAAAAGTAAGCCAAACACTTACAGTTAAAGAGTATGTGGTAAAAAAACAAAACAAAAAAAGAGTATGTGGTTTTGACTTTTATAATACAGTAGATTCTGAGTAAATAAGTTTTAAGGTTCAATACTTTTTAAAATTTACTTTTCAGTTATAATTGACATGCAATATTTTATTAGTTTCAGGTGTACAACAACATATTGATTAGACATTTTTATACCTTACAAAGTGATCAGTATTTCAATTCTGTGCTTGACTTTGCTTGTGTAGACATGAATGGAAATCTCATAAGACATTTTCAATATGAGGCTGACATTCTAATATCCCTTACAAAAATATTTGAACCCCTAGAAACAGTTTTCCAGTGACAATCAACATCTTAGATGGTCTTCCAAATAATTTGACTTAAGAGTAGGATTTGGAAATAAGCAGCATTCTCAGACTCAAAATGGTACTCTGTTGTAAAAGTGTTTATGGAACATAATCTTAAATTAGCTTATGTTATACATTTATCCGGCCTATATCAATTGAGGGTCCCTTTGTGCTAAGGCAGAATATAAATGTATATGAAAATAATTGTAAAATTTTGTGATACAGACTGTGATCTAAGGATAAAATACTATAGGATGTAACAAATACATAAGTTCGTATGTTATAATTATGAAACTACCTATAGAATTGAAAACACCATTCTTACATTTTTTTTTACTGCTTTTAGGAGTAATTATACTCTTAAATTAATGGCAGGAGTTCTTACTTACTATTTTCACATTCAAATGCATCCTGATATGATGATGTATAGTTTTGATGACCTGGTTAATACTGATGAAAACTTTTATCGGCATTATCTGGTACTAGTAGTATGAAACATATATATATATTTTTATATTATTGCAATAATAACTAAATGTATTAGTACTTTTCCTAGCCTAGAAATCATTAAGCAATTGAATCCCAATTAATTTAAAATCCATTTCTAGAAGCTTATAGTTTTCATAGAATTATTTAAATCTTCCATGCATATTTATGAGATGTTCCAGTAAATATTTGTTACAAAATTATTTTTAATATATCACGTCCTTTGTGAACCTGTATTCTATTGGAGTTCCTTTGCACCTAGAAACACAGAAAATTAGATATTTGCACATATAACCATACTCTTTTTTATTTTACTTTACTGTATAGTAGTGACCTAAGTCTAAGCTGGAAGTCTGTGATCTGGTTTGGGGGGCTAAATAGACAACACGCTCAGAGAGATATAGGAGCTAAGTGTACTTCTCTGATTCATTTGTAGGTATCATTCAAGTCCCAGGTTTGGCTTCTTTAGTTTAGGTCAGGCAGCCAACAAGAGTTCACTGAGTGGTCATTCATGACCAAGACCTGTACTAGACCTTAGACGTCAAAGAAAAATAAATTAGTCATTATCAACAAGCGTTTATTGATACATAGAGACATAATTTCTCTCTCAAGAGTTTTCATTAATGTTGGGGAGATTAGACATATATGTTTTAAAAATGCCTGTTTGAAATTTGGCCAGGAAATTTTGTTGCTGGTGAGTAATGTAGCTAGGTAGGCCAGTCACAAGACAATGTCATAATTAGGTCAGGATAACAAGCACACTATAGCATTTTGCTAGGTACAGTAGGTTTTAGATTAAGGCCATTGTCTGGCATCATAATAGTGAATGTCAAATAAATAAATAAATATAAATAAATAAATAAATAAATAAATAAATAAATAGTGTCACTTAAAGAATACTTAGAAATAAGATTCTTACCGTTGGGCAAGTAGACTAAGTGGCTACATTTTTGGTACCTTGGAGAGTTCTCAATAACCTCTAACTTTGATTTTGTATAAGATTCTACTGAGGCTTTTTGTCCTGCTAGCCTTACGCCTACCTGATTAGCTCTATTATTGTGCTAGAACTAAAGACAGTTAATGCAGCTGTACTCCAATTTTCTGTGAATAGACTGCATGATACTAGGATGTCAACTTCATCCTACTAAAAACTTTTGGCCATCACACTAGATCGTGGACAATACTTTTGGGGCTCCTCAAAGGTTCCTCTGTACTGAGGAAGGCAAAATCACTTGTCAGGGGTTCACACGCATTGACACACTTTCTTTCCAGGAAAAAGATCATGTTTTTGGCTCAGACTGAAGTGTTAGCAAGAACAAGGTGGCATATGCTTAGCTGCAATTAGTGGTAGAGACAATAAACACTGTAGCAGTTAAAAAAGGGAAATTGTCACTAAGAGCTTTCGAGCCTATGAAAGTTCCATACAATAGCTGGCCCTGGAAGGGTTCAGACAATCTGAGAGAAAAGAGGGGCATTCTCAGTGGAGAAAATGGTGAACATCAACGTTCTATCGATTTCTGGGAAGACAGTTACAAGACAAAATCTTTATTTTTAAATTGCCTATAATCCACCAGAGGGAGAAAAGAAACATGCAAGCATGAACCAACATTAAATAATTACCAGTTATGTAGTAAAAGAAAAGAGTATAAACTTAACAACGTTGCTTTAGAGATAAAGTCTTGGGAAGAAAGGATCAGTGTTGGATAGGGCTAATTAGGGCAGTGTTGTAGAGATTGTGTCTCCTGATCTAAGTTGTTATTTTCTATTTCTTATATAAGTATTTCATAAGTGTATGTTGTGCTTGCTTAACTGGAGAATTGACCTCAGGAGGAAATGCCTACAAAATAAAGGAAAAAACTTGTATACCAGAAGATCTCAGTTATACATATTTTGATCGTTACTTCTGTGGGTTGTTTCAGCCTGAGTTTATTTTTTACCTCTTCAGCTGTCTACCCCCACTGTTCATGCTTCTTCTTGCCTCTTGACTTTTGGATTTTCCACTCTGAGAGACTCTCCATACAAGTATTCTCCATTAATGTAGAGTAGAGTTGCTTTCACTTGCAAAGTGTCCTAAAGGATAAAAAAAATAATCAATGGTGGGTACACATAATAGGTAAACAGATAGATAGATAAATTTCAATAATACTGAATTAGGTCTTTCACCAAGGCATTTTCAGAATGTCTCTAAAAATATAAATCTAGCATACCAATATCTTGGAGTTGGAAATACTTTAGAGGTTGCTTCATTTACCCCTTAATCAATCAAGTAGTCATTCAACCTGCATCACATCTCTGGCAGCTGGTCATCAGACTCTGTGTAAACATTTTTAAAGATGGGAAGCTCCTTACCACACAGCTATTCCACTGTTGACTAACTTTAACACTTGGGAAGGTTTTAATTAAGATGGTATCTATTTCCATGACTTTAAATCTGTTGTCCCAATTTCTTTCTAGGGAAGCTATACCAATTAGGTCAATTCATACATTTATCCAATACAATTCTAAGTTTAAAAAAATAGGCTTTAAGACAAGATTAAGAGAGTTAGGGTACTTCAAGGAAGGCTATGTTAGGAATAATGTCTGAAAAACAAATAATTGATAAGAAAGCTGTGTACTTTTCATATAGAGGAACCATAGAAATAAATCACTATAGCAGTGCATAGAAAGGAGTAGAGTTTAAAGTCCCAACAAATAAGTTAAAATCTTGATCTCTTTAGAGGCCCAATAACCCATTTGGAGTACCACATATATTAGAAAACAGGGATTTTATGAAAGATAGATATTTTCAAAGAACACAATTGTACAGAGGCAAAATTTAAGTAAAATTAAAAAAAACACCTTTCTGCCATTCTTCTTTACTATCTGCTATGCCAAGTTGAATTACCACACTACAAATTTAACAGACTTGAAACTACTCATTCCTTCCCAGGATGATGCTTCCGGGAGTTTCCTACTTCTGTTTCTCGTATTTCCACCCTCTTATTTTCCCAGGCTTCAAATTTTAAACTCAACCCTCTCTTCTGCATTTCACAACTAATTGGCAACCAAATTCTTTTGATTTTCTTTTTGCAATATCCACCAAGCAAATGATCCTATCTGCTTAGATGCAGTAAACAGGTCTTCTACCAACAATATAGGTTTCATATTTTTATTTTCATTGTGAGTTCTATAAAATTGTACAGTATTCATTGTCAAGCTTAGGACTTTAGTAATTTTATTTTTACTTTCAATTTTGAAGAATCTTGTCATGTAAATGTTTCAGAACATAAAAATTAACTAATATACATTTTTTTTCTGGTCAGTGAATGTTTTTGCACTGTCCTGAATCAGTCAGGCTTACAATTCTGAAAAAGAATTGTAAACCTCAATAGCATTTGGTCAATATTGCTTTATAGAAAAAGTGTAAATACGAGTTCAATTTTTTTCAGAAGCCTAGGAAATGCCTTTGAAGTATCACTGACATTTTCTTCCCCTCAGTGGTTTAACATATACAGTAGAAGGAGTGATGGATATGATCAGGACTCATGACTACACTTTCTGCTTTAACTTAGTCTGGCTTTGAAACTTGGGTAAATAATTAGCGTCACTAAAAATAGAACTTGACTTGATAATATCAATGGTTTTTTTTCTATATCTAGCCTACCATTGTGTCTCATCTGCTATTATCCCCAAGTGGCCCTAATTAGGAGAGGTCTATAGCATGACAATGTAGCTTTGAGTCTAAGCTCTCAGGCTTTAGAGTCAGGCAATTTGGGTATACACCTCGGTTCTGCTTGCTATTGTACCAGGGGAAAACGTACTTCACTTTTCTATGTCTTTGTTTCCTGATCTGTAAAATGGGGTTAATGATTAATAACAGCACTTAATTTATAAGATTGTTGTGAGAATTTCGTAAGTTAATATATCAAAAGTGCTTGGGACCCTCACTAGCTCATGATAACTACTGTTGGTTTGCTATTACTGATATTCATATAAAGCACTCAGATAGTGCCTGGCATATAGTGTGTATGTAGTAACGTATTAGCTGTTATTCTTATTGCTGGAAACTTCATTCCAATTTCTGTAAGCAGTATTCAGACTTTGGCCACAAAGAAAAACAGATTCTCATAACAAAAATCCATGTTCTTCACTTTGACAAAGAAACCAGCAAAATTGCTCCTGAGGACGGGTGCACACTTCACCTTGTAATGTCATAACATATGCCTGTGAATGACTAGTACATAATACGTGGTTGAATAAACTTGCTTTTTTCCTTTTCCCAGCTGCAAACCAAGGTTTGCTTTGAGTAATACTATCATTCTGTGCCCCAATGTTACTGTGAAAATGCATCTTCAAATTCTTGACCTTTATTTTACCTGTTAGCTTTATGCACTTTCCTTTTAACTATTATAATCCAGTAAAATTTGAAAATTTATGATTAGATAGGAAGATTGCTCTAAGTTGGTAGAATGTAATTTAATACAAGAGAGTTTGAGTAGAAATATGTTGAGATAAATGTGACATATATTACAAATATTTTAGAGCAAACATTTTTTTCCAACTTATCATTGTTAAAAATGTTTTAGATTAGAAGATGAGAGATGGAGAATCCCCAGTATGGATTCTTTCTTATACAATATTTATGAATGATAGCTTCATTTTTTATGGTATTAATTACAAGTCATATGTTACTATGATAATCAGCACTATGGGCAAAATTTCTTTTTAATTGTAATCATCATAACATAATGAAATCAGTTGCCTATATTTAGACATAGAATCATGAAATATTTAACTATTAAATTTATGATATTTTGGGGCGGCCGATGGCTCAGTTGGTTAGAGCGTGAGCTCTCAACAACAAGGTTGCGAGTTCAATTCCCACATGGACTGTGCCCTCCACAACTATATTAAGGCACAATGACTTGGAGCTGATGGGCCCTGGAGAAACCCTATATTCCCCAATAAAATTTTAAGAAAAGGATATTTTGATTTTATAATCTTAACTTTGAAATGACTGGTTTCTAATTTCTTATCCAGTGATCATAATTATAAATTATATTTACTTGCTATACAAAAGCACTTTCAGGGAGGCTGGTTAACTCGGTTGGTTGGAGTGTGGTGCTCCTAACAACAAGGTTGCCAGTTCGATCCCCACATGGGCCACTGTGAGCTGTGCCCTCCACAACTAGATTAAAACAACTACTTGACTTGGAGCTGATGGGTCCTGGAAAAACACACTTAAATAAATAAAAGGTGAAAAAAAAAAAAAAAGTAGCTTCAACCAGCATCCCTTTGGTTGCTCACCCAAAATTATTAACCCTAATTTCAGAAGACTCTGAGAGATTAAATATTATAGTCAATTATAGTGACAAAATTGGTATTTAAGTCTGGAATTCTGGTACCAAACTATGCATTTACAGGTATTTAAAATAAATAGGCTAAAATAGTTGATTAGAGAATAGTAGATGGGTGTTTATCACTCTTTCACCCCTTCCTTACTCTTCTCTGACATTCCTTTGCAGAGGAGGGTTATGGGTACAAGAAGACATTGTCAAGGAAGGAATTGATTCACATTTAGTAAAGATGGTTCAACTAGGAGGACAGCTATCGCTTATTGGTGAAACTGGTGCGTACACCCAAAATATGAAATTAAATTCACATTTTTTAAATTGACTAATCTTTGGAGTTGATGATGTAGGAGAAAAATGAAATATTTCAGTGACCCATATATACAGAGGGTGCCAAAAAATGTATACACATTTTAAGAAAGGAAAAAACTGTATTAAAATTGTAATACTCAATATATATAGATAACAAAAGAGGAATGCAAGTCATGTATATACATTTTTTGGCACTCCGTATATATTTGTGTGTGTGTGTGTGTGTGTGCGTGTGTGTATTTGCCTATTATTCCAGAATTGGGTTTCAGCCTGCAAGTAAATGAGAAAGCATTTGTTTTCATTTTTAATTATTGATCAGCTGCCTGTAAGGTTCATTTTCTATTAATGCGGAGGTGGAATTGTGTTTTTCTTTCCTCTTTAGTCCTTGATGAACCCCATATGGTTCTGGTGCTCACAGCTCTTCAATAATTCAAGCTTATCATGGAAAAAAAAGTCAACTTTTGAAAATCTAGATCAGTGGTTCTCAGTTTTTTTTGCTTTTTTGTGTGTGTGCTATTAGCAGTAGGAATATTTCTTCAAGAAAATGACAATCTGGACTCAAACTTTTAAAATATATTTAAGCAGAGCTGCTTGGTTTGCATATGAGAAAGACTATTACCCTATGGTCCCCACAACTTTTATGCCATCTGTGGTGGTCTAGAGGTGGCTCCTCAAAAGCCTGTGGGGTCTATTGAACAGAATTGAAATATATTGAGGTAGATAATAAGATATCAGTTAGATATAATGTAGCTCTGACTCGGGGCTGAGACAGACCCAATCTGGGTTTAAACTATGACCACACCACCAACTAGCTTTGCTATCTTGAACAAGTAGTACAGTTTCTCTAAATATTGTTTCCTCCTCAGTAAAAATGGGAATAAAATGGTGCCCACTTCAGAAAACTGTTCTGAAAGTTAAAGTCATACAAATAAAGTGCTGGCACATATTTTTACTGATGTCAATATTTAATAATCTAAGACATACTTTAAAGTGATACAGCGTAGTTAGTATAATCAAGTGGTAGAGATACTGCCACTCAAGGAACTGTGGCTTTCTTGATGAGAGACCTGCATGTTTCAAATCATAATCTTAAAATGCTATAGTTTATGCTTTTTTCAACTAAGATTTGTGTAAAGACATATATGAAATGCACCTACGTTGAATAATAAATTGTAAAGTATCATTTAAGATACTGAACTGGTGAAAATCCTTAGTATACTATCTATATGCATTGATGGTCTATACAAGCATTTCAAATGATGGCACAGGGGCACGATGGCATACCTACCTACTCTTTCCAAGTGCAAACACACTCTCCATTCTCTTCAGGGTAGAGTCTCTAAAGCAGAGGTGTATATGCCATGGTATCATTCATTCAATCCTTAATAAACAACCTATTTTGCTTTCTGTCTCCCCTCCCCCTTTCTTTCTTTACCTCTTCCTTTTCTACCCTGTGACAAACACTGTTTTAATTATGAAGTAAACAATAAAATGGGTGTCACAACCTAAGAGGGTGGTGGCTATCCACAAGTTACTGTGCCTTCTATCCC
Source organism: Rhinolophus sinicus (assembly GCF_057876585.1). NCBI lineage: Eukaryota > Metazoa > Chordata > Mammalia > Chiroptera > Rhinolophidae > Rhinolophus > Rhinolophus sinicus. The sequence goes on from NC_142514.1 coordinate 48,311,184, forward strand.
TAGATGTCACTGTAATCTCAACACTAGGCAACTAATCTTTTTGGCAAAGATATCAAGTGAGAGCTGTCTAGGAGGAGATATGCTGCAAGAAACTATGGGCAGAGTGGAGCAGTGAACACTTTGTTCCCACTCTTTCTGCATCCACCATACCGTCTTGTTTCCCATGGTCTCTGCCACCTGGTTCCTGCCCCAGACTCTCCTTGCTCCTTCTGCCATGTTGCCCACTGGATTCCGTGAGTGCTGCACTGAGTTCCAAGAGGGTGTCACCTATGCACCACCGACTCCTGGGCCTAATGCATACTATGCTTCAATTTATTGAATGCATTAAGAGGTCTCTTCTTAAAAATACACATGCCTCTGGGAAGTAGTATACTTAAGGGTATACTTTGATTTCTAGTTAGAACCTAAGCTAGCATATGTTGGTAGCCAGCTGAAAGCAAGACTATCTCAGGAAAGATGCCAGAGAGTAGGTAGATGTGCCAAACAGGAGATGACAAAAGCACCAAACCTGAAAAAATGGGAGGAGCAGGAGTAGAGAATAAAAGTAAATTTCTCTCTCTCTCTCTCTCTCTCTCTCTCTCTCTCTCTCTCTCTCTCTCTTTGTTTTTAAATTTTGCCTAAGCTTCTCATTCAAATCATTTTGTGCTTCTTGGACTAGCTATTAATACTAGATTTTTGGTCAATTAGCATTTCAAAGAGATAAAGACAATGGATGATGAGTCTGTGCATCACCCACCCCAGTGAATGACAGCTTGACTAACCCCAAAACGCAGGTCCCATGCCCACCCCTACCCTGCACTCGGCTTCTCAGAATTCTCTCCCCTAACCTTGAGCGTTCTGTGCTTCTCTGTCATGTCTTGTGATTAATCTCTTTTGCCTCTTTTACTGAATGCTCAGTTTTCCTAATCTTTTCATCTCTTTTGATGTTTTTACATTTCTTTCTCCCCCTTTGTGAGTTAGCTTTTTCTCTCTCTTCTCCTTTTCTTTTGGTCTAAATGTTTGGCATACCCTTAACTCTTATCTGTATGCTCCATGGATGTTTTATTATATGCTTAAGATATTAACTGTGGTTACTTCATAAAGATTTATAACTCCTAGTTTTCCCTTAAATAACAAGTGTGTTGAAAGCTTTAAATTTCATATTTCAAAGAAAAGAAAATGTTTTTTGCTATGTAATCCACTCCCACTTTGGACTCTAGATGAGACTATTTCAGAAGAAAAAGAATCATCTGCCCTAATTTAAGTTATTTTAATGTTATTAGATACCAAATTTAATTCACATATGGTATCATGGAGTATTGCTGGGTTGCCTAGTTCTCTAGTTTTATGCAACAAAGTTTTACGAATTGGCTTAACTACAGAAACTATTCTCTGAAACATATACCAAATATTAAAAGGGGAGAAAACATCCAGACACTGAAAAATTCTGTGCACACCTCAGCCTGTAAATCCACTGAACTTACAATCTTTGTTCTTTCCCCTTCTTCGCTTTGGAAGACCTTTAGCGTTTCTAGGAACTCATGCTGTATGAGTATGTGCTGAATCTTGGAAGTGACCATATTTCCTTTTTATTCCTACCTCGGTTCAGCTCCATCTGCTCTAGCTTTTTGTCTCTGATCCTGAAGTTTTGATCTTACCATTCACTTTCTCCCAGGAAGCTCTTCAATTGAGCTTACATTGTTATTGCTGCCTGCCAAAGCATCACTCCCTCTCCACTTGATAGAATTTGGGGTGGGGGGACTATTATTTAAACCTTTGCACTCTCAGGTCACTGTCCTATTTCCCTCTCCTTTTCTGGTATCTTCTCTCTGCTAGAAAGGAGTTTCTCAATCTATCTGACTCCTTTAGAGCCCTTTTTGCATCTTAGTTTTCTAGTACTTCCTTGCATTATATTCTTACTATATGTAGTTTGGATCATTTTCTGGTGTCAATTGCAAAAATGGGCTAAACTAAAATTGAAATTTTAGTATAATTAAAGATTGGCATCATTTTTAATAATACAATATTTTAAAAATTTTGTGGTGCAATAAAATTTGTATATGGAGGATATTTTTATCATTGAGTAAAAGATTATGAATCAGAAAAATGTCACTGAAAAGGAAATAAAACATGTTTAAGTTCCCCTATTATCTTTATTCAACTTAAGTCTAAATTATATGGTAAATCAGAAACAGAAGAGATTAATGAAATAAGAAGCTTTATAGAGCTGTTTCAGAAATTTGAAGGGTTTATGCAATTTGGATAGAGAAAATATGGGGAGGGTCTACCAGGAGCTCAGAATTGCAGGAGTGAAGGGACACTAGATTGTGGAATAATATTGGTATATGTTGGTATGGTGTTTGCTAGAGCAAGAGGTATGCAGTGGGCAGGATTCATTTATTCAGTCAGTCATATATTAAAAATAATTATCTATGTAGTTACTCTTACCTTGTGCAAGTCATTGTACTAAGTTTTAGAGTCTCAGGGGTAAATAAAAACAGATAACACAAAATATATTCCTATATAGGCATTAATTGAATTATATACTAATTTAATGATAAACCATGTGATATGTGCTTTGCAAAGAAAAAAAAACACAAACTCATAAAAGTATATAGCTGGAGGTCTTGATATCTAGAGAATGGGATCAGAGAAGATTTCCAGGATGAAGTGAGATTGAGCTAAAATAAAAAGCGAGGATAAGGAGAAAATTATTTTTTACTTTAAGATTGGCAACTCAGTACATAGGGAGTGGTTGAAAATATGGAGGAAAGAAGAGGTCTGCAAGATATTTGAGATGGTAGGAATAGGAAATGAATTTGTAGGATTTTAGGTGGGGTTTCAGATTTTGGTGGTATTTTTAAGACATGAAAAAAATAGTTGAGATTGTTTAGCAATTAGGCTCTTGAGCAGGGAGTGTACTGGTGAAGGTATTGCTTTAAGAATCTGGTGGTAATGGTTGGTTGAATGACTGGAGTAGGAAAAGGCTCAACAAGGTCAGAGGGAAGATGGCTGCATACAAGCAGGCATTGAATGCTAAGATCATGAATTAAGATAGCTTAAAGTCCATATGAAAAATACCCTGTGTGGGTTTTTAGTTTTTGTGACATCTTTTCACTCCGATTTAAGAAAAAAGAAGGAGTCAAGTGTGTACATCTCAAAAGTCATATGTTCAGTGAAATTTCCCCTATTCCCTTAGGAAGAGTTATAGCTTACTCCCCCAGAATCCCACAGAATTCTATTTCTATCTCTGTTAGCTCACACTCTATGAAATAATTATTTATTTATTTATGTTCTTGTTCTGTGAATAACACAGTTAGCTTTCCATGGGCTGGGAGACTTGTTACTTATTTTACACAGGGCACGTAACACCGAGTTTGAAAAATAGTGGGCACACAGTGGATATTGTTATTGATTGAGTGCCTAAGTCAACCGTCAACAGTTGCATTTTCTATATTATCCCACATGTATTCTGTCTTGTTCCCTAACTTCTGAGTATATTGCCAAGTAAAAGACTTTGTAATTTGGAAAGAGCCAGTACTTTTCCTGTGGAAATCACTTGCATGTCCAAAGCAAAAAGATTGGTTACTTTTCAAGACAGTGAGTGGTGACTGATTTATCTAATACTATATTTATTTGGTTTGTTGTATGACACATACCAAAACATTTTGTGCTTTTTCCATTCTTAGTGGCTGGTCTCAGAGGTCTCCAATGATATTGTTGACTCTCCTCTCTTTATCTATATCTATCTATCTATCTATCTATCTATCTATCTATCTATCTATCTATCATCTGTCTATCATCACATACATGTATATACTCTGCCAAATAAACATGGATTTTAATCTTGTTGTTTCACTTAGCTGTGTCCCAGAAAAACCATCTAGTCACTGAGCCTCAGTTTATGCATCTGAAAATGGTGAATAATTTCTCCTGTCTTCTAGGGTTTATGGCAGGATTAGAAATAATGCCTATGAAGTATTTCATAATTGGTATGCAATACATAATGACTATTATTTTAGTATATCTTATGATATTGTTCTGTAGTTATAAATAGGCATAAATGGCTATTGCTTTCCATAACTGACTTAATTAATGGTTTCTAATCAATTTTGGTGGGCATTTGGGAGGAAAGTCAGATTTAAATGCTGGCTCTTTAAGAATGGTGTTTGGAAGGATGAAGCTGAGACTCCGCATTTCCCTACCTCCGTCAGTATCTATACTGAAGTACTTAGGATGGAGAGTGATTCAGAGCCTCCTGTAAGTGGAGGTACTTGCATCATCTGAACATTAGCTGTTCCCAGGACCCTATGTCTGTCTAGAAGCCTTTTCAACTAGGATTACTTTTGTAGTGGCCAGAAGAGTTCTTTCTGGTATTGGTTTGTGTCCATGCCCAACTCCTAACAAAGAAACCTTTTAGCAGAGGGCCCCCAGGACATTTAGGTCCTCACTATCATGGAATGAAGAAACAAGCACCCTGTTCTCTTAGAGGAACCTCAGAGTCTCTTACAGTGGTGCTTAATTCTCTCTACTTCCTTAGCTAGCAGGAAGAAGGGAATGGAGGCAAGAATACATCTTTCTTCCCACTCCCAAGGAGAAAGTCTGTGTAGAAGGAGTGGTCAGGGTATTATGATTCTTTGCCGCATTAGGAGGGTAAAATGACAGGTGATGCTTCTCTTTAATAAGCTAGGTACTTAGGGGGGAAAGTTCTTTGTTTTGGGTTGTCTTTTTAGTATGAAGAGTATGCTCAGGCACAGGTGTGTTGGAAAATAAAGAATGGGTATGGGGTGTGATAAAATGGATGGAAAGAAAAGCAGGTGTGTTTTTAATACAACACAAAAATGTGATCCTGTAATGTCTGAGACTTTTTTGGATGCAGTTTTAAAGGGAAAAAAAATTGATCAGAGAAAGCAAAGGTAGAGAAAAGATTTGTAGTTTGGACTTATTTTTAGGGAGGACTGTAGGTGTTGTCATCGTAGGAGCCATTTAGGAGTCAACTTTGAACTCAGGCTAGTGAGGAAGGGGAGGGAGAAGAACGAAGCCATGCAAAAGGAAGTAGGAAAAACAACAACAACAACAACAAAATACCTTGTTCATTGGATAATTTTACTTGAATTCTGGTGTGCCTGATCTACTTGGCTTAATGGCTCCATCTTTGAAAACTTTCAGCCCATTTCCCCTGGAATTGGTAAGATTGGAAGTGGGTAAGAGCTAGGAGTGTCCTCAGAATGATTTCTTGTACAATGGGATAATTCCTTCTCTAAAATTGACCCATATTGACCTTGTGTTGTAAACAGAAGGATGGGGGTGCTTGTAGCTACTTATTTCTTGGGCAAACATGCCAAACAAAGTAGCTTAGAGAGCATGATGGCCCAAAGATAAACTGCTGGCTTACCTCCTACTTAGCAAAATATTGTTTAAAATGACTCAATTTTAATAGTTGGATTCTAAATTTTTTACTATCCAATACTCACAGATGTGCAAAAACGTTCCAGAATTTCCCCAGTAGACAAATGGACACTCTCTTTGTACTGACAATACACCTTGATATTGGTTTGTTCCACATTTTCATCCAAAGCCAACAGTCATCAATGTAGCCTCTGAATTTTTTTTATTAGACCTTACTAACCTCTTTTCTTTCCTTTCTTCTTTTTCTCCAACCTTAAGAGCCAGCTATACACAACTATTTGCAGCTTCTCTAACATGCTGTCTTTGCCTATTTGCCTGTGCTGTAACCAGTGTTTGGAACATTTTCATTTATTTCTTCACTTACCTCATTCCACAGAATCCTCGAGACAGGGTTCAGTGTCCTATGGGAAGCATAACCAATTGCAAGATGGAGTCAGAGTTAGCTGTCTCTCTTATGTACTGCAGTTAAACTTCTGTGCTTTATAATAGCATTTATCACAATATATAGCATGTTGTTTACCTGACCCCTCTTCCTAGGTCATGAGTAACTTGAGGAGACAGATCATGTTTTATTTTTGCACCTATCTAGCTAATCTAACCTAACTTATGATTTAACATAGTGTCTGACTCAATAGGTAACCAGTAGGTTGAAAGAATAAATGAATATGTGAATTTCAAGTGCATTATGTAATGGATATATGATATGTAAATGTTAAATAAATATTTTTAAAGCAGGTAATTTTCTTGAAGAAACACAAATTCCTCAATTTTATTTTTAATACAAAAGTTTAGAAAGATGTACAGGGTTGGATTAGCTGTTTTCAAAGGAAATGTCAAACATGGAGGTCACTAATTATGCAGTCATTCCTATTCAACCAGATTCTGGCAACTCCCCCCAATACCTTCAATTCAAATAAATGTTAAAATTCTTTGTGTAGATGTTAAAGTGATTCATATAACTCTTAAATTTAAATAACTAAAAAGAAAGGTGTTTTAATATATTCAGACCAAAAATAGTATGAGGTATATTTTCTTCATGTGTTTTCCAAAGAAAGGAAAGTAGACTGTTGCTACTTAATTCCTGATATATTTAAACACTGATAGATGACAAAATATTATAATGATGTGTTGGTTCATTTATCTGGTTAAAGTATATGTTGAGGCCCAGTATATCTTAATATACTTGTTCATTACTACATATATAATGGCAGTAATTCTTCTCATGTGTCTGACATACATTTTTGAATGAGTTTTATTTACTGAATCTGAGGGACAGAATAATAAGTTAGGAGGAAATAGAAGGCATGGCCAGAGCTGGGGAAAACAAAATTGTGGAATACAACAAACTGAATTCAAATTCTGAGTCTTCCCCTTAATAGTGCTGAGAACTCGATAAATTACTTAACCTTGCTGACCAGCCCCTTTCCTCATCTGGTACAGGTTGGTGATATTACCTAGTTCAACTTGTTGTTAAGAGGTTTGAAAGGGATAATGTAGGGAAAACAATTAGCCCAGTTCCTAGCACACAGCAAGTGTTCAACAAAGCTCTATTTCTCTTTATTTCCTCACTGTTCTGGAGTGGGTGTTCTTGAGACTGTGTTGCAGTGGCTTTTGAGTCAGACAGTCTGTATTAAATAAGACACTTCACTGGCATTGAAACGTGTTTGATCTGTTGAAGGAAAATTTTTATTGAAAAGACTGATTATTTTGTATTATCAAAAATAGATATAATTGTTAATATAAAAATAGATTGGATGGTAATTGTAGTTGATAATACTGTATTATATACTTGAAAGTTGCTAAGAAAGTAGATCTTAAATGTTCTCATCAGAACAAGAATTGGTGATAATGTGACGTGGTGGAGGTGTTAGCTAAGGTGATGGTGGTAATCATGCTGCAATACATTATAAGCATATCAAATCAACACGTTGTACACCTTAAACTTACACAATACTATATGTCAATTACGTCTCAATAAAGCTGAAGAAATGGACTATCTAATGCCTGTGAAATTGCCAAACAGCATCAGTAGTATGAATCCAGCAAACAGTGAATCTAATTGGAACTGTCCTCTGGCAATGGTGTAGCTGTTTACAGTCTAATCTATTATGTTAACTATTTTCTTTCTGTGTGAAATTCATGTATTCTTTCCATGAACGTGAGATTATAAAAAGTCTGATGTAATTTTGAGGTTAGGGCTATACGTTGAGCTCTAACAGGTCTCATAAAGGAAAAGAGGCCATATGGATGTGTGCCTACTGTGTGTTCCAGTGCCTACTGAGTATCTACGTGTTAGTGCTTTTGGAATAAAAAATAAGTCTGAGCCTCTGCCCTTTAACAATAGCTCTTTAGATCCTGTAGAAGAAGGAAAGGAAACTAAAGAAAATTCTTTTGAAGTTTTGACCATAGAATGCAGTTATAAAATAAAGTCAAATGGAGAAGTCAACTAATTGGATTCGTTTCACTGTTTCAGTCAATCTGTGTTGAATCTGAGCAAAACTGGTCGAACGGCTTACATGACAGCCCTCCAAGTCAATGGAAAATTTCCCAAGTTCATGCTGGTTAGGAAACAGAAGGCCTCTTTTAAAGTAGTGCAAAACTCAGCAGTTTGGGTTTCATTGAACTGGTTTAGTGGTTTCAACTTATATAACTTCCATATGGAAACTTAAGGGGAACATAGAAACTAAACCCTCTTATTGTACCACCTGAGAGCAGCTGCTATTTCAGAGGTTTCTGTTTAAGTGGCCCGGAACCTGAAGTTTCTTTTTTTCTTTTCTGAAAAGCTGGGTTTCTTTCCCAAAAACCAACAGAACCAATCAAACTTATGAAAATTGATTTCTAATGGCACCAAGAGGAGGAAATCCAGTTTAATCTCTTTTTCAAAGTTCAGGAACTCTTGGAACCAGTTCACCGAAAAATCAGCAAAGGGTCCAAGCAGAACCAAAACCAAATGGGCAAAAGAAAATGTGTTCTGTACTGAAACACGGGTGGTGCAATAATTTGTTTTTCTTTTGAAATAGTCTAGAGGCAAATGAGGAAATTAGGTTGAGTGCTGTAAATTATAGACAGCTAGGGATGGTTATTGGCAAGGACTAAGGATATAGTTTGAAAAAAAAAATCTCTCACTTGGAAGCCATTGAGAGTCATTGAGGGTTGGCGAAGCATTATGCTAAGCGTTTTACATGTGTTTTCTCATCTAATTTTCTCACCAATTCTATGGAATAGTGATTTAGAAAAACTCAGTTTTCTACCTTCCTGTGTAGGGAAAAACCCAGTTCTTTCCTACTGTGAGTTTCTCCCCTGTGGTCTCCTTGACTACTCACACAAAACACTTCACTTCTGATCACCAAATGTGTGGAGGTTTTTCCCCCACACCAAGCAATTTTCGGTGGCACCAGCTGAATGTCCCAAAATTTAACTCAATTCTGACATTATCTAACCTGAGAGAACTTCAGAGTCCACAAGTTAAGGGCTCAGACCACAAGACTGCCCGCCCCTTCCCAATCCCCAAGGCACACACTTCAGGTACCAGTTGTAAGCTCAGGTTATCACCGGTGCTTCTGACCAACTGGCTATAAATTAGAGGTTCCACCAACCTCTCCTTGGATTTGATTGTTTTACTAGAGAGGCTCACAGAACTCAGGGAAACGCATGGATCAGTTTATTATAAAAAGATGTGACAAAGGATGCAGATGAACATGGAGATAGAAGAGATGCGTAGGGCAGGGTAAGTACGAAGTGTTGCAGAGCTTCCAGGCCCTCTCCAGACGCTTTCCTCACACCTCCATGTGTTCAGTAACCTGGGAACTTTCTGAACCCTGTATTGTGAGGACTTTATGGAGGCATCACCATGGAAGTATGATTAATCAACTCCATTTTCAGCCCTTCTCCCTCTCAAGAGAGTGGGGCGAGGGGGTAGGCAGGGTTAAAAATGCTAAGCTTCTGATTATGGCTTGATGTTTCCAGTGACCAGTCCTCATCTAGGAGCCACCCAGACTCACATCGTTAGAACAAAAGACACTCCTGTCACCCAGGAAATTAGAAGAGTTTCAGGAGCTCTGTGTCAGGGACAGAAGTCAAAGACCAAATATTAGAACAAGGAAATTACAAGGGTTTTAGGAATTCTGTGCCAGAAACAAGGGGCAGAGACCAACATATGTTTTCTATTATCTCACCTGTTTTAACCTCATTTTAGCTTCTGAAGAAACTGACTGAGAAATGTAGGGTCTTCTGAAGGTTACACAGCTGAGGACTAGATACAGGATGGAAGGCCATGTGTGTCTCAACCTCTGGCCACCACATCACACCATATGTTGAGGAGTTTATCCTTCATCTCTTCTTTGTATGGATTTACAAACAGTAAGAGTTGATTGATCCATTCTCTAAATATTGACAGCAGATTTTTAAAAAAATATTTAAAAAGCCTTTCATGCCTAAAAATTCTGATTACTCCTTTGAAGAAGTTTCTACACAGGTGGATATCTGTTGTGAAATGAAAAAACTTACATTTTAAAAGAAAAAATAATGAGCTATTTGATGACTGAACAGTGTTTCTATCTGCTGCTTTAGGAATCCTACAGATTGTTTGGGTTGCCTTAGCAGAGAGATAATAAGCTCAATATTTTTTAAGTAAATATTTGAAAAATGAGCTATATCTATAATTAGATCAACCTTTCTAGACTCACAATGAATGAAGGCGTTTGAGAAAATTGCGTATTGTACTGATTATATTTGACTATCTATTATATTTCATAGTATTATCACATTAAAGTCCAAACTCACATGGTCAGCTTAGTTGCATTACATTAGTTTTATGCTTTGTGAGATGTGAGATAGTCCATATCTGAATTTTAACCCTATGAGGGAAAGATATTATTTTTTAGAATTCTGAATAGAAATCCTTATTTAAAAATTCCATTGTATAGGTCATTTCAAAGAGATCTTGTGGGATCAAAACCAGGAACTCTTAACGCTGTGACCAAAGATTGAAGTTCTCCATAGGATGTAGTAGTCACTCAACAGTGCTATGTTTTCCTGAGGAGATATATAAGAAGAAAAAAAGAAAGAAAAAATTCCATTTTACCCTGCCTTATGTAGTCATGTCCTGAGTAAAATTTTACCTTTTCTTGAATTTTGGTATTGTATACATCAGCTATGGAATTATTTTGTTAACTGCCACTGATGTAACTTTTATGAAACATAAACTGAATACTACTGGTCTGAGCTTTACAAAACAAAAAACCTACGTTACCCATTTCCTGTAGCGGGTAACGTAGGTTTTTTGTTTTGTAAAGCTCAGGCCAGTAGTCCCCTACCACGGGGAATAACCAACCAATTTCTGTATTTGATCCACCTGCATTCTAATTCCAACCACATGGTATAGGAGCGGCTGCTGCTAAGCATATGATTGGATAAGTGCGTTCGAAGTGAGGGGGAGTATTTTGAGGGGGATTAATGGCAATGTGTCTTTTACTGTAATATATATATTTTTTAAATTTAAACATTCACCATATTGTTTGATCATACCTCGTATGCTCAAATGCCCAAGATGCTTATGTTATGGTTGGGGACAGAGGCATAAAGATGGAATACATTTTGGACTATTTTAAAACAATAAAAGTTCAATCCAAGAAGTGACATTCTTGCAAAATGAGTCTTGAGGAGTGAATGAGAGCGTGACTAAGAAAATGGGAATGAGCATGACAGTCAGTGGGACAAGCGTGGTAATAGATGCTCAGTTGACGACGCTGAGCATGAAGGTGAGGGAGACGGCAAAAGGAGGGGAGTGGGCTGTAGAGTAAGAACCAGATTATGATGGGCTGGAAGCCACGTTGGGGAACTGGACTTGATTTGATGCATAATGGTAGTGCTTCTGGAGTGTTTTTGTTTGAGCTAAATTATTCTCCAGCAGCAGTGCCAGGAAATACCTGAAACGGACAAAACCAGAGGCAGGGAAACCAGGTAGGAGGTGAGTGCAAGTGATCTACGCTAGATATGATGAAGCTAGACCTGTGGTAATAAAGATGACAGAAGAGACAATTTATAGAAATATTTAATAAAATTATATGACATGGAGAATTCTGAATGTTTACATGAAGCAGCAAGAACAAATCCATGTTTTGTGAGGCCTGAACATTATACAATTTATGTAAAAGAGTGCAAAATTATGAATTCACGATGAGGTATGAAAATAAATATTTGCTTAAAATTGGAAAGGAAACCACAATTACACATTTTTAAAAAATGACAGAACCCTCAAACCTCACAAAATCCAGAAAAAGAAATATATCTCATTAAGCACAAACGAAATGTATCACCATCTTAACTTCCCTTTAGCCGTATCACAAAACTGCCGGTACCCATTCTTTATATCTCGCAGCACAAAGAAATATGACAGGGATGAAACCAAAGTGGAAAGAGAATCAGGAGAGACTAGGATACAGACCAGAACCTTTTGTTCTTGGTGGAAAATTGAGCAATCATGTCTAGTGAGTAGTGAACATAAATTTAAGCTGTTCTTATTTTTTCTTATCTGCACAGAATAGTTTCAATTTTTTATCAGAAAGATTTTGAATTATCAGGAATTACATGTGTTTGGCATTAAGAACAGAATAATGATTATAATTGTTAAAAATGAAGTTATCCAATGAGGAAAACATTTCATAACATTACTTCACAAAGGAAACTGTCCCCCTCCGGTATTTATTCTTTTTGTCCATTACTGAATAAAGTGCCCCACCATATTCACATACAGTAGACTCTGGTGTTGTCTTAAGGACCAAAACGCCTGAAACCTATGAGTCAGGCAGATAAACTTCTCTAAACTTTAATTTGATTTTTTAAAATCCGATTTGAGATATAGTATAAGCAGAAACAAGAAAACAAAACTAAGAATAAAGAGAGTTTTATAAATTGATTTATTTAGAAAATAGCAAATTTCAACTTTGCAGTAGTCATGTGATTGTATTTATACTTGTGAGACAACTGGTGATTCCAGTGAGAAATGTGGCAAGATTGGGTCAAATACAAAATTCATGGAGCTTCCTACCTCTACTTTGAGAGACAATTCAGCACTGAGATTAAGTGTAAGGACCCTGGAGCCTGACTAACTAAGCTTCACTGCTTACTGGTGGTATTTAAACTCTTTGTGCCTCAGTTTCATCATCTGTTAAATGGGGATAATAACAGCTACCTTACTGGGTACTAGAGTGGATTATAGGTGTCACTGAATACAAAGATCTTAGAAGCAATATCCAGCAAATAATAGATAAGCATTATATAGGTGTTTGTTATTTTTGTTTGCCAAAGAGAAGGAGCCATAACTTTTCTTAGAATGGACTAGAAGTCCCCATACAAATAAGTAGTCTGATTTTCAAACTTTATTGCTAGCCATTGTGCTGGGTATGCTGAACTCCCGACCAGTTTCCCAAACTGCTTTCCACATGGGTGTTCTGAGATAATTTATAAATTTTACAAAAAAATAAATCTGGAGCTGAATTAAATTAAGTGTTTTAGAGGTACAGAAATGTCCAAGTAGTTTTATGTGCCCTAGACCCATAACTCCAAGTGGTTCAGGGATGAGCTCTGGAAATGATTGAGCAATAACCTTTCTCTCTGAGGAGACGGGGAAATACTGTTGTTACTGTGGGCTTTCACTGAACATGACTAGAATTTTCTATGTTAAGACTTTGGCTTCACCTACTTTGGGTGGTGTAAGTTCAGTCCTTTTGAAGAGGTAGACTGTAAATGCCAATTGAATCAATCCCACCCCAAAATCAGCTGTTCTGCTCTGCGAAGGGAAGTGTTGCTTGTTTATTTAACATTTGTGATCTTGTTTATACTGGTGATGGCCACCTGTGGGTGTGAGCAGGGCCAACAAGCTAAGTGACAGATGAGTCATTGCCACGGGGTGGGCACACATCAATTCTGTTCTTTGGATCGTGACTGGAGTTGTCCCCGGCAGCTCACTGCCATTTTCAGACTTGCTTCTAGTATCCCCTTTTATTTGTTGCATCCCAGCAACTCGTCCCTTAATTCAGGCAGAAAGCTCACGGTTTCCTCATGACTACCGTTCCTCATGCACCATTTTCTGAACACAAGGTTTAGGTGACTTCCGTTACCACTTCCCTTGCATTTTGATCACTGAAATTCCATTATCCAGGCATCATTTGTATTTATGAGTAAACTTTTCCTCTTGAACCACCTCCATACTCCAAGGCTTCTAGATGAGTCGTTTCCTGACAGCTAAGGAGCAATGATATATAACATATACAACAATGAATAATCTTTTCTGCAGTCAATAATACATGCTCCCACGAGTGTACCCTCTTCTGACTTGGGGATGCTGGTGAGAACTCTAGACCAGATATTATCCAATTTGGGAGAGTAGAACAATAGAATATGGTATTCAATGCACTTTTAAATACTTATCTGGAAGGTGTAACTATCATGTTCAATATTATTTGTGCTACAAAGGAAAGAGTCAGGGAGAAATAAACTATAGCATCCATGGATGTTTAGTGAAAAAAGGAAAAATCTGGTTGTCTAATTTGGCTCCTTTATTCTATAGTTGTGGAAAATGAGGCCAAATGCAGTTAACTTGCTCAAGAGCCACATTTCGTCAAGGTGCTGCCGGGAGACTTGAACAGTCTTCTCATTCACAGCCCCATGCTCTTCATTCTCAAATATTTTATACCTGATAACGTAGTGGAAAATGTTTGGCTTCGTGGCTACCTGAGGCATCTTCCTTGATATGAGACACACAAGAAGTCCACGCTTAACATATCAGTTAGTGAGTGATGGAATCAGTGAGGGAGTAAGTGTATAGACGCCTTCATTTTTAAATTTCAGTGTTGGGAGAAGGGAAGAAAACCTTACAACTAATTAGCTCTACACGTAGGCCTTTCTTGACTCTGTCTGCTACAGTTGCTATAGTAATTGATTGGCCTCCTGAACTGTGGAGGTTTTACGAGATTCTCCATCTTTTATATTTGAATTAACTTTTTAAAAATAAGTTCTTTGTTATTTTGAGAGAAGAACAATCATAAATCTAGGATGAGGAGATTAGGTTCTACTCCAAATTCTACTGTGAAAATGAAGAGTGATCATAAGCACGTCACTTTACCACTCTGTGCGTCAGTTTCCTCACATGTAAAATTGAGGTGTTGCTCTAAAGGATAGCTGAAATTCCTTTCAGTTCTTCTGAATGGGTTAAGCTACAAGTCTCTGAATGTTAGAGACTTGTCATGTCAATCAACCTCATGCGTTTCGTACGTTTCCAGTGCCTGATTGTTGGAAGAAGGACAAGGTTGGGAGTTGGGCAACTGTGTTTGTACTGTCAACTGATAGGATTGAAAATGGGAGTAGTATGGTTTGAGTAGCAGAAAGACCATCGCAGGGTTTCTCACTAAACAATGAGAAGATGCTGAAAAGAATTCCTGCATAAGAGCACTTAGATATTTTTGGAGGTTTTTCAACGAGGCCTATATTTTGTATTAAAAAAATAAAAACGTATGTAATTAAAATATAGTTGATTTTATATTAGAATTAGTATATTAGCATATGTCCTAAAACTAGATCACACAAGCACGGATTTTCTAAATAATCCTTCAAGGAAATAGAGCAGGAAATGAAGAGTTACAGGATCTGACTCATACTTGTTTGCAATGTGGTCTGGATCTTTCTGATAGAATAAACATTGAAAGCACTGGGGTAGGCCTGGATACCAGTGATGCCAACAACTGGATTTTAGCATTTCTTGGTCCTAGGTATTCCATCACCGTGTACCTCTTCAAAATACCTTTCACTTTTCTTTTGCATAAATACAAATCGAACCCTAAGTTACTTTCTGCCTTAGGGATGGGAAAACATATGCTGAGAATGTAAAAAGAACAGTGTGAAAAACTCACATAAATAAATGAAAATATTTTAAAATACTACTAGACGTGTAACTTGGAAAGGAGGTAGTTTTGAGAATTAGGCAATGAATAAACTCTTTTACCTAGGTTTTTTCATTCAGTGCTTTGTCATACAGATTGATGGAGATAGATGTGTCCTCAGTGAATTAAAGAACCTAAGATATTCATTGTCACTTAGTAAAACACTGATAAACTTTAAGATTTGTTTCCACAAATCATATGCTCAATTGGAAATATGCATTTAATTCAATACCAGGAGAAAAATCTATTGTTTTTTGCTAATGATTCAGCTGTTCAAATGATCTATTGTATCCGTCGATGGCCAGTGGCAGGAACGAGGCTCTCTGCAGTATTGTAACCATGACATTAGTGACATCATTTAGTGGAAATAGAATTTGGAACCTTTGGGAAACAAAACAGTGGCTTCTTTGCTAGACTCTGTGAGAACCTAATGAATACTAACAGGATGTAATGAATAGTGTTGATTTATCTACATATGCTTAGCAATTTTATACATGTGCACACACATATATACATAAAAGTGTTTTATTTAAAAATCCATGGGATTCACAATGCTCTATAGATTTGGGGAATGATGTTCTTGTATTGCAAAGCCATGCTCTACTTTAAAAACAATGCTTTTTGATTATGTAGCACGTGGACTCAACAGGGCTAAGAAAACACATGCCGTTGGTTCTATTCTGAGTTATACCTTTGTTAAAAACAAAGATTCCTTCAGTGGACCTTATTAACTAAAAATAATGAAAGGGTAGTTATCCTGCAAGGGTATGTTAGTCTGCGGTGTTGGGAGATGTACGAGGGGAGACTCATTATTACTATAGAAATGAATGCTGCGCCTGTTGCAGACGCACAGAGGACAGACTGAACATTATGGAGTGGAAAAGCAATGGGAAGAAGGGATGGCATCCAGTGAGAATGGAAGAAATTACCCATGAAGTACTTTATTGAGAAAAGAATAGCATGAAGTATGGTAGGGGACCTAGATATTAAAAATTCCTAAACGAAAAATGTGGAAAATGGTATTACAACCTAGGAGGAGACTGCAAAGAAATGATGATGCTTCTATTTTTAAAAATTAAATTTTCTTCTAAATTAGACATATCCCGATAGTTTTGCCTTTAGAGCTACTTCTTAAATCCTGCAGTCTTCCTTAAAAATTAAATTTGGAAGAAAACAAAGTATTGAAGTTGGTTCAAGACTATGTATTTGAATCCTGAGTTACTTTCTTAGCAGTCTTGGAATTTGGGGCAAGTCACTTGACCTTAAAACAGAGTATAAAGTAATACTGACCTGTTACTTTATACTCTTTATAAACTATTAAGTTAGTATATGAGAGAATCAAAGTTTAAAATTAGTCCATAAAGTGAGTATTTCTAATTGGGGTAAAGACTAGGAAATGGAATTTGGGATACAAATCACTCATTTGAGCGTTTGAGAATAAAGAGAAAATGTTCCCCCCACCTCCATTTCTTGCTTTAAAAATGAGAATGACTTGTTCATGTTTGAAGACGGTAGAGGTAGAAAACATTTATTATACACATATAAATATAACACTAGGTGATAATTTGCAAAGGGAATGAATAAAATGCTATTAAAGTGTTACCTTTGATTCAAAAAGATCTTAATGGATTTAATATTTTCATTCATTCACTCATTTGGATAGACTGTCAAAGTACAATTTTATTTTTAATCATCTCTTTGTGCCATGAATTAAATATAAAGATGATATTTTTATAAAACTTGATATGTTTTCTAGAAATGTTTATAAGTTAATATAATTTATGTACTGTGGTGGACATGGTGATATGCCATTCAGATACCTCTCCAAAGAGAGACTTGCCCCAGCTCCTGTCTGCTCATCCAAGATGATGCCTTTCCCACTGCAACCCACTTTCATGACTGATGGAGGTTGGGGATCTAAAAGTCCAGCCATTTGGTCCAATGTGGAGGAACAACAGTGATGTCCTGTGGAGTTGACCAAGGCAGTGGGAGGCTGCATTGCATCTCAGATTCTCCTGCCAATTCTCCTTCCTTCCCCTCCCTTTCACAGGGGTTGAGCCCAAGAGCACTCCTTAGTAAACGTCCTGCATGCCAACTTCCATCTCAGAGTCTCATTTCTAGAGAACCCAACCAGCATCATGAACCTCTTTCTGTTGTACCCCAATTCTCATGGATACATTTTTGTGCATAAAATTAAAAAGTCAAGTTTTAAATGTATGCATGCCATCAAGTTATCTACTTTATATTCTTTATGAATTCACAAAGAAAATAAATGCTTGCAAAATTTCAGTTTGCTCACGTTTTATATGCAAAATCTTAGCTACTAAAGAATTTTGAAGAGATGCATAATTACATTTATAGGGAGGAGATACATTACATTTATAAGGAGACCCTTTGGATCCCATCAAACCCACTCATGTAGATGAGCCTCAAGAGGTAAAAGGTTAGTCATACTAGAGGTTAGAACACAGGCACGGTTACACTCCTTCCTTACCGTTCTTTGTTAAAAGACAAATTTTTCCATCTTTCCCCTCTCCTTCTTTTTTCTTCTGTTCCTTTAACCCAGTTTCTTTCCTGATATCCCTAAGCCACAGTTGTTTCCCACAACTGCAAAATCCTTTTACAGAAATGACTAGGAGCGTGGTGTGTGTGGGGAGTTATACAAAGGCCTCATGTAATTCCGTCAACTTGCAACTCTGCTTAAAATTGATCAAATTAGAGGGTGCTTTCTGGACCCCATGACACTAAGCAGTTCTCCAAGATGAAATGAATATTAGTCAGCCCTTCTTCCCCTGAGAATGCAGGAGATGAGCTGAGGGACAGCTTCTTCATTGCACATTCAGGACTACACGTTTGTACCTTCCTCCCATGAGCAGAATTGCATGCAGTATTTCTTAGCAATTAGAGTCAACAAAGTGCCATTAAGAGTACTGCAGTCTAGAAAAATGTATTATTTCAGAGATCGTTTTAGCTTTTCAGTGCAGAAAAACAATGTACTTACTGCTAAATATATTTCAGAGGGTATGGCCTGGATTTATTCTGTATGTATCTCATATATATTTATATCTAAGTAGTTGCGATCTGTTGTTTATCTTTCCTTTAATGCCTTAACAATATTTTTGTAAGTATTTAGCATTGTGCAAAATGCTTTCACTTATGTTTGTTGAACAAATAATACTGTTATTATATCCAGGCACTAGAGAAGGGAATTACATAAAAATCTTACTTAATTTAAACTTCACAGTAGCCTTATGAAGTAGATAATATTATCTTCATTTTCAGGTAAGAAATCTAAAGTTCAGCAAGTTTAAGTTATGATTACTTGCATTTGTTGTTTATGTCCCAGACTTGCTCTAAGAGCTTTACTTATATTGGTTATGTATTTCTCAGAATGACCCCATTTAAAGAGGCCCCATTATTATCACTGGCATTGTATAAATGAGAAAACTGGAACCCAGAGAGATGAGGTAACATGGCCAAGGTCCCACGGTGGGTAAATGGTGGGAGTGGGATTCAGCCTAGTTTGGGTGACCAACCATCCTGGATTGCCAAGGATGAGGGGTTTTCCAGGACACAGGACTTTCAATGTTAAACCCGCAACGGTCCCAGGCAAACTGGAACAATTGTCATGTTAGATCCAGGTGGTCTACTCAGTTGCCCACACTCTTAAGTGCTTAGCTCTTCTGTCTTTGAAGTAGAAGGTAGTGGATCCAGGGTTTGAACCCTCCTGTGTGACTCTGAAGCCTGTCTCGATGTTGCCATTGTGCGGCCATGGTTTGTGTTTTGGGACAAACATATCACAAAAGTGATGATGATTTGCTAACTGGTAATGTGTTTGGATAGGTAATCTTATGCCAAGGACTCATATTTGTTCTTCTTTTATTTGAACAGCTTTATTGAGGTACAATTGATAGGAAAACAACACATATTTAATGTATAATGTATACAATTTGACGAGTTTGGACATATGCATATACCTGTAAAAGTATCACTACAATTAAGGTAATAAATATATCCATCACCTCCAGAAGTTTCCTTCTGCTTAGCACCACGCCCCCGCTTTTTTTAAACAAGTTCTAGAGGTCTGTTGTACAACATAGTGTCTAGTTAACAGTCCTGTATTGTGCAACAAAAAAACGAGTGTTTAAGAGAGTAGAGCTCATGTTATGATTCGGTATTGTCTTCATCTCATTTGATAGCAGACCATTTATTTTTCTTAACACTTTAGTTTCTCCCAAACCTATTCTGTTTCCCATGGCACTATAGACTTGTAGTCTGTATAGAGATTGATGCCTTATCCCCCCCACCCCACGCTCTACTCCTGAATGACATATTCTCATATGTACCCTACTTCAACTTCCCTTCCCCACATGGCTCTGAACATTCAGTATCCGCAGGTAACTCTCAGCTTCCTCTTCTATCATGTTTCCCCCTCAGGCCTCTAAGTGTTATTATTTCCACTATCTTGCCCCCTCACTACCTCCTTAGTCAGTTTCACAGGTCACAGCATCTTCCTATAACATAGTACCAATAAAACTGCCCTAGGACTTGAGAGAAGAGAGAAATGGATTTAGACTGGTGTTGTCATGGACCCCTTCTTAGAGAAGATAGCAATCCAGCCAAGTTTTGAGGAATGATTTTGATTGTGAGGGGACATTAAAAACTAAGGAATATTAAATTAATTTTTTTGATTCCATGACCTGTTCCGTAAGTAAGTTAACTACTGGCTGCCTTACTGAAGCAATTTGGAAAGACTCTGTGTTTGAGGGTCGTGTTTCACAAATGCCCCTAGGCTCACAATGCTTACGTGTATTGACATTGGTTTAGCATTGTAAAGAGCATTGTAATACTTACCAGATGAGTCACTTTTGGTTTGCACTTACTTCCCTTCCCTGAGCCTCAGTTATCTTTTGGCTAGCAATACCAATGGAATAGAGTTGTGAGGTTAAAAATAGATAAAGCGTTTACTAATAAAATAGCTAGTTTGATGCGTGGCACATAATAGCTGTTATTAGTCTTAGCCAAAGAATTATCATACTGTTCATGGATAAAAGCACATTAGAAACAACTGGTTTTATGCTTCTTTTATGCTCTGATGAAATAATAAGTAGATGGGAACAGATAGCTGTTATTAGTACTCTAGGTCAGTAATAAGAAATTATTTTTAAACACACCCCACTCTTTCCCTCTATAGCAATGCTTTGTCATCTAGATTGGGATTTATGTAGGTGACCTCCCCCAGTGCCACAGTGCTACATGTTTAAGAATACCAGATATTTTTACTTTTCAAAGCATACTTTTTCACATAAAATAATATGTTAGAAATCTGAACATGAGCAATAGATGACATTTTGAGATATAAAATAAATTGTTACAGCAAACCCTGAAAAAAATTGCATTTAAATATGTAGATATGTTTGATTGTTGACAGCGAGGCTTAAAGGGAGTTTGAATTGAATATTTTGTTCACAAAAAGATATTAGTAATGTTTCATTGCTCAACGTAGTTTGCATTTATATTTCAGCAGGGTGACTGTTTTTTGTCAGTACAAATATGTGTTTCTTGTTCTGGCTACACTTCCCCTAGGATAAAATAATAAGGGCAAAACTGGTTTTAAATATATTTTGCCCATGATGAATGCAACTTTATCATTTGGTTATATTTTATAATCAGGTATGTAGGTGATGCTTAGTTTATCGCTGCTATTGAATATTTTTTCTGGTTCTGATTAGTTGCAGGCTTATGGGACCTCTAGGGCAGTAAGAACAGATGCAGAGGGGGGATTGAGTAGAATTTTAAATTTTAATTTAAATTGCTATCTTCATGCAATTTTTTTCAGACCCTTGGCCTATTACAGAGAGAGAGAAAGAGAATGAGAGAGTGAGAGAGAGAAACAAAGAAAGACAGAGAGAGAGAGAGAGAGAGAGAGAGAGAGAGAGAGAGAGAGAGAGAGAGAGAGAGATACCCTTTCCCAGCCGTGGTCAGCGGGCATGTGACTATGGAAGAATGGTTAGAGAGGTGTGGTGTCAATGACTTTGAAGATGGAAGAAGGTGGCCATGAGTCAAAGGATGCAGGCAGCATCTAGAAGCTGGAAAAGATAAAGGAATGGACCCTCCCCTAAAGCCTCTGGAAAAGAACACAGACCTGCCAACACCTTCACATTATCCCACTGAGACCCGTGTCAGACTTCTGACTTTCTGAACTGTAAGATAATAAATTTGTATTTTTTTTTAATTTTATTAAATTTATTGGGGTGACAATTGTTAGTAAAATTACATAGATTTCAGGTGTACAATTCTGTATTACATCATCTATAAATCCCATTGTGTGTTCATCACCCAGAGTCAGTTCTCCTTCCATCACCATATATTTGATCCCCCTTACCTTCATCTCCCACCCCCCACTCACCACCCCCCTTACCCTCTGGTAACCACTAAACTATTGTCTGTGTCTATGAGTTTCTGTTTCTCATTTGTTTGTCTTGTTCTTTTATTGTTTTTGGTTTATATACCACATATCAGTGAAATCACATGGTTCTCTGCTTTTTCTGTCTGATTTATTTCGCTCAGCATTACACTCTCAAGATCCATCCATGTTGTCACAAATGTTCCTATATCATCTTTTCTTACCACCGAATAGTATTTGTATTGTTTTAAAAACTAAATTTGTGGTAATTTGTCCTAGCAGCCATAACAATGTAATGCAACCATATACATATTTTATATTACACTGAAGGAAATAAATTTATTTTTACTGTTTTTAATTTATATGTATTTACCTCTACAATGATCTGTTAATAACATATGCTTAAATGACCATCCCTTATCCAAGGCAAATTGGTTCATGGTAGCCCTCAGTTTACTGCATCATGGGAACATACATAAAAGAAACTATGTCCTTCATTCAATGGGTATTTACAGAGCACTTGGTATGCCAAGAACTTTGCTAAGTTCTGGTGGTACTGTAAAGAATAATATCCATGTTCCCTATTCTTATTATATTATCACATTAGTTATGACTAGGATGGAAGGCTTTTTGGAAGTTAATACATATATATATTCATGTATTTTAAGATTTCCCCATGTAACATGGAGTCAGGACAGAGTTTATTTTCTTTGGCCATATCTCATTGCTTTTAAGATACGTCTTACAGTGGAACCCCTGGAATTTAAAACCGTTTTTAGCCAAAATGGCAGTGAGCAAGGAAAAAGCCCAAATAGAATTCCAAGTCTGGACACACGTTTAGAAATCAACCATGACTTCAGAAACAGTTTTTAAGTAAGCTGTTCTACGAAAGCTAAATCATAAGTGACAGTTATGCCAAGATTAATTCTTTAACTGCTATGAGATAACTTGCTTCATGAATGCCAACAGCTCTTATTTGATTCAGAAGGGAATACAGCCAATAAATTTTATCTTCTGTTCTCAATCTGGCTTCATTTATCACTGAGTTCTGAAGCTTCTAGTAGATATGAGACTTTCTCCAGTGTTCTTGACTACTGCTTCTACCTCTTTTAGATATTATGCAAAAAGTAGGAAACAAAATATATAGAACCTAAAATTTCAAGAGTTTTCACACGTTGTAAAAATTCTTTTTGTATTTGAAATATATAATACAATAATTATTTTTTCCCTGAAAGAACAGTAAAAAAATTAGCTTAAATTGAAAAGCACTCTCTCTGTTCTTTCCAATATGGTAGCCACTAACTAGCCACATGTGATTATTGAGCACTTGGAACGTGGTTAGTCCAAATTAAGATGTGATATAAGTAAAAAATACACACCAAATTTTGAAGACTCAGTACAAAAGAAAAAAAGACTATCTAATAAAATTTTGTATTGATTCTACATTAAAATGATATTTTAGATATATTTGGCTAAGTAAAATATATTATTAAAATTAATTTTATCTGTATTTTTTACACTTGTTATAATGTGGCTACTAGAAAACCTAGATTTACATATGTGCTTTGCTTTTATGGATCACATTATATGATATTGGACAATGCTGGATTAGATGATTAAATCCGTCATTCCAGTTGTAGGAAAACATAGGAAACTATGTTTGGATTCTTAAGTACTGAGTGTGAGGTCAGTATCTCTTGCTTTGCAAGACCTCTCTTGCTTGGTCCTTCCCCTCTTTCTGAGCCTGGAAGAGGGGTATCCTTCTTCTCAAGAGAGGGATCATTAGGTATAATAGACATGAGTACGTTTAGAACGTCATTGATATGCCACTGAAAGAGGTTAACAAAATTGGGAGAGAGAGTGGGTAGCATATTCTATCAGCTGTACTAGATTATTTGTCCTTTTTCAGAAAAGCTCTAGAATCCATCCCTTGAAAATGAGAAAGAAAGAGCCTGTTCATTCACTAGATCAGGAGTAGATGGGGTCTACAGCCTGAAATGTGAACCTGGGAGAATGTGAGAATGACAGATTTTAACCTCATCTGAGTGGAAAGGAAAGAACTGGGTGGAATGGATTCAATATGGTGATTTCACACTGTCTTCAGCCTTCGTGGTGACTGAATTGATTGGCAATGCACTATTTATCATTTTATTGCAATATTGTTATTAGAGCATGGGGAGGTGGTTATCAAAGTAGCCATGCTTTCTATTTCAGAAACTAACTACCTGATGTCTCCTGGACATGAGTTCAGACTATCCTTCCACTAAGAGTAATGACTTGCTAGTTTCATGAGGAAAAGTATGGAGACAGAAAAATCCTGTATAAAAACTGATATAGGGAGAGGAGTTTGAATCATAAAGTCTCCGAGCCTTTGTTCACTTCTAAGACTTTTTTCTTCCTTTTTTCAAGGCTTTCTGGCAGTGCTATGAACACTTACTGTGTAGAATTGATGAAAAATAATATCATTACCATGTAATCTGCTGAATCTTATTATTTTATTTAAGTTAATACACAAGAGGAAAACATGAGTTCTGTATTAGCAGAAAGGAAGATATTTTCAATATCCTCTTACTGCTTATGAACATCTGTTTTAGAAGTTCTTAATTATCTCCAGGGAGAGAGGGACATAATAATGATGGTCATACAGAAGCAATTTAAAAGTGATCACAATTGGTTCCCCAAATGCATCTTTGCTTGTCTTAGGAGCAGAGGTAGGGTTTGCTTATTCATCTAGTCTGCAAAATGTTGAATGCTTTAGCCATTTTCAAATTTGAAAATTGCTAATATTCCATTTTCTGAGCCATGAAAAGGGATTATTTTGTCTAAGCAAACCCAAACACTGTAACATCCTGGTTAAAATAAACAGCAAGAGATGCTCTGAGTTTCTTTACAAAATGCAATTTTCTACTCTACAGATAAACCATTGGGTGCTAATTATGGGAACTGTGGCAGCTATAGCTCCTAAATAAAATGGCATTCCATCCATTAGTATCATGGAGAGGTTACAGAAGATGGCCTTGAAAGACACAGTATGGGGGACAACTTAAAGATTCTCTGTGGCTCTCATCCAAGAATTTAAAACGCTTTCAGATGGTGTAGAAATTAGACTCATTCTGCATGACTTCAGGTGAATTAGGAAGAAAGATATTTAAGATGAGAGGAACTTCTTCTATGTTTACCAAAGAGCTTCCTAACAAATAGTGGTCACAGTGAAATTGGTGCAACTTGAAGGTCAGGTTCACCCATGAGAGGATGTATTTAAGCAGAGAATAGACAACAGTCTAAATTATGCTGGAATGGGATTCCAACCTTAGTAGAAATTAGGTAGGACATTACAGAAGCTAACCTTCAAAGACATTTCAATGTTAAGATGTCTATGAAAAGCAACGATTGACTTGTGTTAGCAGTTTTCTAAAAAGAAAATGTCAGTGTCTGGATTACATTACTCACTGCAAATCTGAATGAAATGCATTTATGCCTTGAAAGGTGTTGACCTTGCATTACAATTCACACCACCGCTTCAGTGCAATGAAGAAATGCTCGTTAGTAAGGACCTCCACCATATTCCAGGCAAGAGCACTTTTGATGAGAGGTGACTAAAGAGTGTAGGTATTTCTGCAGCCCTCCCACATATAGCAAACCCGGTCGTTGATAGTTCTGTGGGCACAGCTAGTCTTTATTCTGACCTCATTAAAACATTGACCATCTAAGACCTCATGAAATGTATTTGCACACAGATGCCTCATAGTCGATTACCATTCATTTTGTGCCCTAGTGGTTTTGCACAGTGAGGATTTGAAAGTTAAAACCCTCACAAAACTGTGAAGATGGGAGTATCTTTTGTCTAGTTTCTTATGAAGTTGGAATGACAAAAAGTTAGAACAAGAGGAAAAGGTGAAAATTATTTATTTCAGTGGTTTGTCACCATGGTTATACTTTGGAACTTCTGGATATTAAAAAAAAAAAAAAGAAAAATCAGAGTCTGGACCCCACCCGCAAGGATTTTTTAATTGGGCTAAAGTAGGTTCTGTTTTTTGGGGTTTTGTTTTTGTTTTTTGGACAGCACCCCCAGGTAATTCTAATGTGTAGCCAACATGGGGAAGCACTAGTCTTTTCTAACTACTTCATTTTCTTAGTGGGGCTAGTATTAGGACTTAGAAGAGTGGTTTTCAAAATTTTTTGTTTGTAGCACACTATTAAGAGCTGTAAGTTTGGGCAACACACTTGAGGGAACCAAAAGACAGAAAACCACTCTGAACTCCAAAATTATAGTTACAATGCAACACACTTATTATTGCAGCGTGATAGTGGCTCACAGTGTCTACAAAAGCACCCTGATTACTGTATTGCTGTTCCAACCGCCTTTTAAACAACTCTTTACTGTCTTGACAGTGTTTTCTTACATGCACACAGTCAAAATTCTGGCAGGTTCCCCAAATTCGTGATCTTTCTTTGTTGTCAGATCCTTATTAGCTCCTAATTGCAATGAGCTGTACACTCCTTGAAACTCAATTCCATGACCTGCCTTGTTCAAAATTCCATCTAACAGACGTTTCATTCATTCACTCATCAATGGAGATATGGTGGTGAGAAAAAACAAATACAGCTCTTGTCTTCCTGGGACTTACAGACATAAATCAAATAATCACTTAAACAAATGTAAAATTGTGTCTATGACAAGTCTAAAGAAGATATATAGCTCTAGCAAAAAATGTAAAATGGGGATTTGACCAAATTAGGGAAGTCTGGGTAAGTCTTCCCTGATAAAGAGAAAGATGAACAGAAACTAAGAAAAGAATGAAAAGAAAGATCATTTCTGACAGGATATATTAAATGTTTTACCATACAACTTGCTATTCAGTTGTAACAAATATAATTTCATATATTGATCAAAATTTAGCTCAGTACCTAAGAATGGTGCCAAAAGATATAAATTTGGAACCTAACAAATATAATGAGTAGAAGTAACTCCTTGCAAAACTTAGAAATGTTTAGGTCGGTGAAAATTTGGTTATTGACATTGTTAAACTCTTGAAGATGCACAACTGGTAAGGGGTGATGTTTTTATAACTGGTATTAGAATCAGGGATGATATGAAAACTTTCACGAATACCTAAATTTATATAGATGGCCTCCAGAATTTTTGATAGGAACAGTTGTCAGAAAATAGTCTGGCTTTCCTAGTACTGAGTTATAAAACTTGGTGCTTAAGATCATTGTATATATTGGTTTAATTTAAACCAAATCACGTCCCTTGCATTTTCTAGTATTTCCTTCTAATTTCTCAAATAGAAGAAATCACTTTCTCTCAATGTATTTAGAATTATTTACAAGAACGTAGCCCTCCTAAAATGTCCTTGGACAATATGCCAAAGTCCTCCATAACTTTAAAGAAGAACAGAGGATAATAGATGGATCAGCGATCCTTATGCTTTTCTATTGAGGCCACCTGGTGGATAACATACTAGTTCCATGGGTACATGCTCATGACCCAATAGTTACACGTGTACTCCTGGTTCTTCCAGTCATGAAAGAATATAAGAATGCATATAAGTGAGAAGAGTATTATAGAGGGTTCCTTGAAGCTTAAATTAAAAAAAAAAAAACCCTATGTTGCAAACTTCTATACCTTCTTATATTTGATTCATCTCATAGCTAATCGTAGCTCACCACATATCCATTTCAGTCCTCCATTTTAAAAGTTAAGAAACTCTTATATCTTACTTTTAAAATGAACTTCAAGCATATTATACATAATGGAAAGAGATTCTTTATTCTAACAATGAGCCCATTGAGCTGGTGTTCATTTCTATGAAGAAATCTCCACTAGGGTCTTTTGGTGGAGACAGTGAGACTCACTTCTCCAGGAAGTGCCATCACCCCTCTCCCTGAACTAACATGACCAACTCAGAGGTGATGGGTGTTGCCTTGAAGTAATAGTTAGGGACTGAAGACACAAAGAAAAGATGTTCTTTCACACCCTTCAAGGCTGTGCACCTGTGCCAACAGATGAACACACTTATCTCCCATTTTACACCAGAGAATGCCTAGTCATTCTTTAAATCCAATTTCAATATCATTTTCCCTGAAGTCTTCTGTAATGTCTTCTGGTAAGTTTAGCAATTCCCCTCATTGGAGTATTAAGTTCGTATGTCTCCTATGTGACATATTCTCAACTGTACAATTGATTTACCTTCACAGGAAAACCTGAACTTCTGAAAGCTAAGCCCCAACCTAGGTGTAATCTATTGATGCACCATCTAGTATAGTTTTTGGCACGTATTACATACTCAAGAAATGGTTATTAAAATAAAATAAACAATTGAGTAAGTGCCTGAAAGAGTAAGTGTGAGTGAAGATGAAAAGATTCTTGTTCTCACAGGGAAGCTGCAACAGATTAATTAAACAAATGGTAAGGCCATAGGTTTCTGCCTTGAACTGTGCAAATGGTAAGTATACAAAGAATGTCACAAGGATCTCGCTTTGAAGAGGAATAAAAACATCTAACATCTTAGGCCCTGGTGACAAAGGCAATAGAAAAGCAAGACAGAGGACCTTTAGGAACTGGTGATGTCAGCCTCTGTCCTAGCAGTATTGTGGAGTGTGGCATTTTGATAACTGTGAGAACCAGACCTTATTTTTCAAAGTGTCTCAGTGATGTAAGTTGATCTGGAACCAGGAGCATCTGACTTTGAACCCTCTGGCTGTTTTCCGAGCTGTGTGAGTCTAGGAATATCTGGAGCCTATTTCCTATTCAATGGCTATGACCTTGTACTTCCCGAGGAATGAGGCTGTCTTCATGCTACTTATTATTCTGGTTGCTTTCCCAACTCTGAAAACCTTGAGTCCTGAGAAACATTCATTCTCTAGTTAATAGTCACTCAACTGCTAAGCCTATAACATAAGG
This sequence comes from Rhinolophus sinicus, assembly GCF_057876585.1. NCBI lineage: Eukaryota > Metazoa > Chordata > Mammalia > Chiroptera > Rhinolophidae > Rhinolophus > Rhinolophus sinicus. The sequence goes on from NC_142514.1 coordinate 48,339,823, forward strand.
AGGATAAGGGATTGTCATCCAAGTGCTCATTAACATGTCTGTTCATTACTGAGGTAGTTTTCATGTGACGTCTATTATTTCTTTGCTTTCCTGCTCCTGCCTCCTTTTCCCCTAGGTACCACCAATCCACCAGATATGTTTCCCCTGGGGTCTCAGATATGTTTCCCCTGAGGTCTCTGAAGCCCTCCAGGTATAGTAGTACCTATCTAAAACATTATTATGGATAAATGACTTAATTAGTATTCTTTCAAGCCCTGTGAAAGCTTAGCTTATGCCCAAAATAGAGCAATTACAAAAAAAAAAAAATGACGTTGAGTAAAGGAGTGGTTTTTTTCCTTTTAATATCTTCAGTTCTTGAATTTTGAAGTAGAAAATTTCTAAATGTTTTAATACAGCTGAGCTACCAAAGCCAGTTTTATAGAAAATGCTCTTGCAGAAACTAATTTTTAAAGAACATCCAGTATGTTCATGACTCTGAATCCTCTGAAATGAGCAGTTGTTTTCCTATTTAGGTAGAACTTTCAATACCAAACATTATAATGAGGTTTCAGAAAGGTCAAAATTAACAATAGTTACTCAAATTTGAGTGCTCTTCTCTTGAGAGTAGTGAGGTAACTTGTGAAACAAATTGAGGTATAATTAAACAGAATTAGATTTTCAACTCCTCAAGATTATTCACATTCACGGTTTCTCTTAGGTTTCTCCTATCCTGTATCAGTCAGAGACCCAGCAAACCTGAATTTGTCCCTGATTATTTTAATAATATGTTGTTAGTGAAGAAACTACTTGCAGAGGTATGGTTAAAGCAAGGGACAAAGCAAGGGCTGATGAGACACCTAGAGACTACTAGCCGTGGTAAGCCTAGGTCTGAAGGGACAAGAAGTAAAAGTGTTAACAGGGTCACATGATGAAGCTGAGGGAAGGGCTAACCAATGGAGCTGTGGAAATAGAAGGTCATAACTACTTAAAAAAGAAAAAAAAAAGAAAATAGAAAAGAACATACAGTAGCCCAGAGCTAGAAGGCGAAATATTCATGGCCTGCCTCTTTGGCCTCCAGTTTCCTGCAGGTGTTTACCATTGGTCAAATCCAAATGGAGGTCAAGTAGAACCATTTACGGGTAGTGGCCATTTACCAGTAGTGGTCTCTTTAATTCTTGTTCTTATAGGTTATTATTTTCTTTGACTCTGAAGTCTATTTTTTTCTTGCTACCTATATGTAACTCTATAGTTGTAGTATGTCTTATTGATTTCTTGGACTCTGCACTCTGCTCTCCCATCTTTATTAGAATGTTAATACCATATGTTTCAACTAGAGTGCCCAGTGCTAATTATTAATGGCATTTGTTAAAAAAAATATTCTGAATAAGCTTAATGTATTCAGTATTTCTTGCAGACTCAGAATTTTAAAAAAAGAAAAATCTTTCCAGAAAATTTTACAGGGTTTCTCGTAAATTATGTTTTCTTTTCCCATTGTATAACTCTCCAACATGAATTTGGGAATAAGGTAAAAATTTTGGTTGCTTTTAAATAATAATAGGGGTATAATTTGCTAATATTTTTATTATTAATATTTTTTAATTTTTTGTTTTTTGAATTTCTGTATATAACTTTTTATTTCAATATTGTAAATTAAAACCCAGCATTTGTATACAGATAGATTTCAAAAATGATCTATTAAATTATTTTTTTAAACATCAAAGAAATCCCTTATTTTGTCAATAATAGAAATAAAATTAAAGACTGAAATCCACTTATTTTTATTTCACATCAATCTTTTGTTATTTCATCCTTTTATTCAGTCATGGAGTAAAATATTTATTGAGTGACTGTTACCATATATCATTGAATATACATTGTCATTACTTTTAAGTATCATTCTGACTTCAGAAATATTAAAATGTGAAAAAATGTGTTGTAGAATGGATGAAATAATCTATGGTGTACTTCAATTTAGAATAACTTGGGTGGATAAATAGCTTATGATCTAGGGTTTATAACCAAAGGAAAGCAAAATAAAACACAACAAAAAACATTATCTAGGTCCTGGGTATCATTTTTGTATGTTGCTCTTCTTTTTTCAATAAGTCTGTTTCGTGCTTTAAATGTAGGAGCTATGTTATACTTCTTTGACATTCTCTGTAGTGTTATTACACAATACGAATGTAATCATAGAATGTCAGTGATAAGAGAGACTTTAGAAATCATCGAATAATATAGTCCAAACTTGTCACATACAGATGAGAGAATCAGAGAAGTGTCAACTTTCCCTAGTCACTCAGCTCATCAGTAGCAGAGTGGAGACTAAAATCCAATTCGTAAATTCCTTGTTCAGTGTTTTATCCATTATACAATGTAATTTTTGAGAGGTGCATACTCAGCAAATAGTAACTCGTGTGCCTACTACCGTATGTGTTTACCAGGTTCATAATTAATTAGTGTTGGGGATGAATGAGTATTAATCTCAATACCAATACTCCACTTAGGTGTTAGAGTTTGACTGTCACTTAAACTTAGTACAAAATGGTGTAGTGATAGCTTTGTGTCTCCTTTAGGTGCAGACGCGTGTTAATAGCTTTTACCTTAGGAAAAATTTCACCCATTTCTTATTATACTGAATGGCTCATCCAGTGTTCTTTTGGATGCCCTTGTTGTTTCTTCCAGCAACAAAAATTAGAATGACAGAAATAAACATGTGTAAGTAATTTGTATATATGAAAATAGAATATGCATAAAAATTTGATCATTTATTCATTCAATCTTTATCAAGCACTTACTTTTCTATTTGTGTGATGAGTGTTCTCATATCCTTAATTAATTTTGTTGGACCTAGTAATGAGATTACCTCTCCCCCATTTCCTACATTAACTGTACATTTTGGAATCATGTAGAATAGAATTTAGAAAGAGATATGTATTGAACACATTAAATTAACTTTTGTTTTGTCATAAAAACTATACGGCTGTAATTCACTTTTAAATTCACTTTTAATCTACTGTTTTCAAGTATATAATCATCCGCATTTACTTTTGCATTATTGATTAGATGAAAAGGAAAAGCTTGCCCTGATGGCTTGCAGACTGGTGAGTAGTATTTTTTTAATCCAAAGTTTCCAATTGTTCAAAGATAAACTATTTCCAACTTAAGTAGCAAATGATTTATAGTATTTCTGTTGAGTAAACAAAACTGATTTTGCCTTTGAATTTAACTACTACACTTTGGCACTAGGTTTGTTGAACTGTTAATGTAGATGTGATGTCAACATTCAAAAAAATGTAAATAAAATTGGGAAGCTCCATGTAGTTACATACATTCCTTAGAAGCTGCAAAATATAATTATACATATAAATACCATTTGGATTTCTTCATTCTGGCTGCAAAGTTATAGCTTCATGTACCTGTCTGCTTTTCTGTGTCTTATAACTTATGTCTCAATCACCCTCCCCAACTAATCTTCTGAAGGCATACTGTTGCACATGAAATCTAGCATTTAGAATGTTGGTTTTGGAATTCCAAAGGCTGAAATATGAATCTTGGCTCAGACTGTTAACTAGCTTTATGATTTTAGACATACTACTTGATCTTAGACACAATTGTCTTATATGTAAAATATGGAATATAATAGAAACTTCACAAGATTACTGTGAAAATTTAGCAGGAATGTGTAATTTTTTGTGTGTGTTCAGTGTATAATGTTTTGCTACATTTTAGCTACTGTTTTCATTTTGTAATGTTTACACAAAAAAACATAAACTGCTAAGGCTAGGGAACATGTAAGACACAGCACACAAAAGTCAATGCTTTGAAGGGGATATAATGGTTCTTGTCCTATGAAACAACCAGGAGTACAACACCACTTACAGAATTCTCTTATGGAAAGAATAGCACCGAGCAGAAACACAACTCAAAGCTATTCCCAGGGAAACAGGGTAAGAGTCAGTAAGCATTCTGCACAGCAAACATTTAAGGAGAAGAGATTTCCATTTGAGATTTGTACAGCAGTTATTAGAATTAACCAACAGTTAAAAACATAGAGGCAGAGTTGAAGAGTTGATCAGATTTTAGAAAGTAATGACTGACGATATTTTTTTAAATTCAAAACACATTCATCACCACCCCAACCCACCCCTTCAAAAGGTATATTTTAACATTTCTGAATTTGGAATTGATCTTATAGTTGAGGATAGTGTCCTATCTCCCACCTGGGTATGGGGCACTATTAAATTAATTCTGTGTCTTAAAAGGATATATCTCTGGATGGAAAAAAATGAGATAATATGTGCTTTGCTATATTAATTAATACATTTAGAACAATTGCAGATGGAAATATGGAAAAATTCTTATTTAAACATGATCCCTAATACAAACCATACTTTTATATCAAATCATTATAATATAGACTGAATTGGGACGTAGAACATAATGGGACACTCAAGAAGACCGATCTACAATCATAGAAAAGGAAAATCCAAAATGGAATTAGGACATGGATATTTCCCATTGTTTGACCAATTCCTTAGTACTGGAAACAAAGTATATTATTTGTGGTCTGCAGTTGAGAGGTGTATATTCAGTTCAGTGTTGGTTAATTATAGATAGAGGTCGCCTCACAGTTTGGCTAAATCACTTTGAATTAAACTTTATATGGTGTTCATAAAGTCCTGAAATAGAAGAATTCCATTCTTTTATAAGACATAGATAATGAATAAAACTTTTAATTATATAGATAGGTGTCAGGTCCAGATGAATATTTAACTGACAAATGCAGTAAGAAATGTTGACAAAGGGGAGAGGCGGTGGAACATGCAGAAGCCTTCTAAGAATGGTTTCCAGATGACGCCCATGTTTGTTTGGCGACTATGTTAACTCCGTGCTCTGTCCTTACATGGTCATCTACTGGCTATTTCAACTTGGGTATTGAAGTTTATTAGCAGTCAAGCTCAGACCCATAGTTCCAGTCCACTTTTCCAACCTTATTCCCATTACTGTGTCTTTGACATCCAATCAAAGCATATCTTTCTCTGAGCATGCTCTTTTTCTTTCCTGCTTTCATGCTTCCACTCATGTTCCCTCCATCCTGAAATATCCCCCTGCCTTACCTCTGTATGATGAGATCCTAACCAGACTTCAAAGGACAACTCAAATTATCACTATCCACTAGGACAAATTTGATTATCATAGGAATATTCCTACTCTCAGTTCTCCCTTAGCATATGCTGTACTGCTTTTAGCATTTGCTACAATTATTTTTGCATTATATTAAGTCTGAGACATTATATATCTAATTATTTATGATTCTGTCTTTCCAGTAGAGCCCACACAGTTACTAAACGCATACTATGTTTGGACGCTGGCAGGATGGAAATGAAATGGTCATACTCCTCCAGATCAGAAGTCTAGTGAGGACACAGAAGAGAAAATCTTGGAAGTTGAGTTTGATAAATACCATCATAGATATATAGCAGTGTGTCATGGGGTATAAAAGATTGATACCTAAGTTAATCTTCATCTTAGGGGACAGTGAATGTCTGGGTCAGGAAAAGCTTCCAGGAGGAAGCTGTTAACTTGGTAAACAGCCCCTTCATTATATTCTCGCATTTAAACTCTTTTGGGTGGAGTTCTGTTCAGGTATTTATGATTAGATTTGCTCTCTATTTTTGTGAAAACCTCTTATAATATTTATTCCATGTTCTTCATGCTTGTATTTACATGTGTGTGTGTGGTGTGGTGTTTATCCAGCAGAACTGTGAAATCTTGATTAGGCGATACAGTGTTTCTGTAGCCTAGCTACTCTGCAAGTATCTGTTTCATGTTCATTCTCCTTTAAAAGAGTGTGAACTCTTTTGGAGCAAGTGCCACTACCTACTCTTAATCATATCTCAATGCCTATAACATGCAGGTCAAGCACTAAATAAATGTGTTAAACTAGAGTGATTAACGGGTCTATATACACTTTTTCAGGAGGAAAAGGTCTGTTGCAATTTTTAGCTGGAATATATGAGTGTTCTTATTACTATATATACATTGTAACTTCATGGAGGAAAGGCTTTGAGGGTGGAAGAGACAGATTTGCAAGCTGGAGAAAAAAGAATGTGTTAGTGTACAGGAGGGTGGCAGAGGGAGAAGGAGATGAAGTGGGAGCTGGGGGCGGTGAAAGGTGGTAAAGTGAAATGCAAAATGACAATAAACCATTTAAAAATAATTTGTCCCAAAGTGCTGGCTACTCTAATTCATCTTTGCTGAAAAATCACATATTTTTGGTTCACCTTTTAGGAAGGTGGTAATTTAGGCTAGGGAAAAAGTAAACAAGTTCAAATTGCTATGGAAACAATTACCATAAATATTGATTGATGATGATATTAGGAAGCAGGAAAGAGATAGTTACCATGGAAACATGGACATTCAGAGAATGCTCTTGAAGAGATTCCTTCTTATTTCTTTTAGCTAAGTATCTGATTAATCTAAAATAGCTGCACCTTTGTGATTTATTTTTATTATTCCTTAAGATTTGTTAAAGAACATTTTTCTATCTTAGTAAGTTATAGCCACAGGAATTTAGGAAATCTTCTTTATTATATTCACAGGAATTTGATTTCATTTTAAGACATCTTTTTTATGATTAGAAAATCTTTTTTAAAAAAATGACATATTTACCATATAAGCTCTAGAAGCATTATTTTATGAACACAAATCTTTTTAACTTATTCCTTTCTTTAGAGTATAAAGGGATGTTAATAATGACAGTTTTCTTAATGGAATTTAAATTATTACTTTTAATTTGCATTGACTAGCAGCATAAAATACTCCATAAATATTGAGAGAAGATCTTTTCAAGCATTATGAAACAATAAAAACAGGCTCACTTTTTCTCTAAGCAAGTTTTTACAACTTGAATTTTGAGACCCTTTTTAGGTTTAGATTTTTATTTTGGTTATTTTGGTTGTCAACTTACTATAGAAACATGAGGCAGTTTCTATTATGGACAATATATTTGTGGTTGAAGAATATGTATGATTAAAAAACATCCGTGTTTATAGAAATGCAACATGTAGAAATTTGAATTGATAAAGCAGGATATTAAACTTTAGTGTTACCTGTACATTTGTAGGTTTTGATTTTAAAACTTCCTTAGCTGAGTACTTTAGATAATATATTCTGAAATGATTCCTTACTTTTTCGGTCCTGTAAAACTGCAATATAAAGAGCTTACAATGAATACATGATTTCCTACCAGAAACTGATATACCTTAAGTATCACACTTAGATTGAATTGCCATTCTGAGAGTTCCTTTCTCCTCCTGGCTGTCACCTCTTGTCATCTTCTTTGGCACCGATAGTTCCATTTCCCGAAAAGAGAACATGTAGACCATTTGTGGTAGCTCTCCTGTTATTACTGATCTTTTGCCTCTCAGAAAAAATGTGTTACAAGGAAAGCCTCTTTAGATGCTGTAAGACTAAGCGTGATCCATAACCTTGGGAAAATACAGCATACTGATTTTTCAGACACTGCAGGCTAATATAAAAAGCCCTCTTGCTTTCTTAAGGTCATACAACTTTATACATAAGAGGGACTTAGAGGTGAACTTTTCTGACTCCTTCATTTTAAAGGGCAAAATATTGAGGTACAAAGTGGTTAGGTGATGCATCTAAGGCTAGGTCTCCTGTTTGTCAGATTAGTATTCTCTCCACAGCACCAGTACATCTCCAAGGCATGGTTCAGATGCACTTTAGCCTACACCACCCTCATCTCTATTTACCTACCCCTAAGCCACCACAAATAAATGTACACAAGTGGACTATTCACTATGTAAATGAAAGAGCCTTCAAGACAGAGCCTTCACTGGGTACTTCTCCTATAATGAAATTCCTGGAGGCTGATGAATACCATGGAGACTGCTAAAAAAATAGTCAGAAAGCAGTAAAGTCTGAAAGTGGTGTATCTATATCTAACTAGGGTGAACCTTCCCCCTGAAAGATATATATCCAAATCTAAGTGAAGGTGGCAGACCTGACTTCTACAATTACTTTAAGACTTTTCTTGTCTCTTCTAGTGCTAACATTTTTCACCTCATTGTGTGGACATTTTCTCGTGATTTCTCTAAGAAAAATTATCCTACTAAAATGGTTTTACAGATCTTGGTTTGTAGATTTAATATTTCTTTGGAGAGAACAACCAAGTAGCTGTCTATTAAATGGCCAGGTAGTGAAGGTCTCCCTTTCATAGAGTGAACATGGCGGTTTTAAGGATGGCAGTATCTATGTAATATTGTCTTTCAAAATGGCCCCCAAATGTCCAACTCACTAGAATTTTTTGTCCTTCCCCTTCTACTCCAAAAGAAAAGAATGGGCTATGGTTCAGTTGCTAAACTACACAGAATAGATACCTCCTGAATGCCTGTTCTAGGTACCTTGGTAGGTTCTAGGGACACCAAGATGAATCATATGTGGTCCCTGCCATTGATGTTTTACAAGTTAGTGGAGGAGAAAGACAAACAAACATAAACTACAATATAATAAATTGATATGACAGGAATTGGAGCACAGAGTAAACACATCTCATGTACATTTGTGGAATCAGAATAGGAGTGATGGAGGTGAAGGTGAAATAAATTGCAAACAAACAAAATCCTACTTCTCTAAAGGTTGTTCCTAATCTTCAGACCTTTTTCAGACAACTGAGCCATTTCCTTATAAGAAAATGTTTGCCACCGTACAGTTATTTGATGATAGCTCTGCTGTGGTTTCATGGGTGGGTCCTCTGGATCACGACTCTCTAGGCCAGGGATTGCACCCTGCTGTCAGATAGGGCAGGACCAACTCTGGCAGGACAAGTTAGTGTGCCCAGCATATTGAACCCATCCATAGGGCCTCTGTGTACCTTTCTTTACAGCAGCACTTGGTAGTTAAGAGCAAGACATGTGGGGTCAGGCAGACCTGTGTTTGAATCGAGGCTATGACATCAACTATCTGTATCATTTTGGGTAGTGACTTTATTTCTCCAAACCTATTTCATGGCATTATGGTGAGAATTCCATGAGGCAGTGTTAGAAAGATTTTTAGAACAGTGCCTGGACAGTAAGTTCCAATCCTGTATCCTATGCGTGATGATCACATGAGTGACCGTGGAAGAGTGGAAAACCCAGGGGTATAAGTCTTACGAGCCCTGGTCTATAAACAAACTTGTATCACTCTCCTTCTCCAGCTTCTCCAGACCCACTCTCCTCACTCCTACCTCCTGTTCCTTCTTTGGGATATAATGATGTGATTATGTCTCCTCCTTATGCCATTCTAAAAAAAATAATTTACAGTCATCTCAAAGTTTTAGTTGGCAACAAACCCAATAGGAGACCTGATAACATAGTTATCTCCAAAGTAAATATACACTTAAACTGCACCAATAGAAATGTAGTTTCCAGAACTCTGGAAATCCTTCGTTGGCACCCTTGTGGAGCGCCTTTGGAACACTGAGCCTAGTTTTTTGATACTGTCCTTAAAGACATTAACAAACTAGAGAGCATCCCAGGAAGGATGTGCAGGTTGCTTCATGGAACGGAAACCATAGCATAGAAGAAAAGAGTTGAAAGACAGGGATATTTAATATGGAAAAGAGTAGACGCAGGGTATAGGAGAGCTATCTTTAAATATAGAGATGGCTGTAATGTGGAGTGAAGTGGTCCTCGAGGGAGTCATGGCTGGAAGCCCCATAGACATTGTTTTTATTTGGTGGGTGCTATACATAGAGCACACACACACAAATAACACCTGGTTTTTAGGCAGGCAACCCTGCCCGTTTCAGACTCAGTGCCTGTGTCAGAAACGGCTCTGGATATGCGACTGTTCGTCGGTTCATCTTCAGAAGAGAGGGTTGGAAAACTTTGGTTTCATAAATTCATTTGTATATTTAAAGGCAAACATACCCAGATGGTTTCTTGGTTGGAACATATTGTTAGTATCAATGACACCTGCCTTTGGTGAGGAGTCATCAGGGCATGATTTCTTTCTCTCAATAATTATCTGATATTCATTCACATAGTGCTGATTAAGCCATCCATTTATTTAAGAGAATCTTCGTGAACAAAGGTACTTTGACAAAAGAGAACAAATCCCCTGCACTTTGAGAACCTAAGTCCTAGGAACAATGCTTTTGTTTTATTATGGTAAAATGCACATTCTATTTACCATTTTAACTGCTTTAAAGTATAAAATGCAGTGGCTTTTAGTACATTCACCGTTTTTTGCAAACATCACCACTAGCTAGTTCCAGAACATTTCCATCACCCAAAAGGAAACCCCATTATCTATCAGAGCAGTCGCTCCTCATTTCCTCCTCCCCCTGCCACTGGCGACCACTGACCTGCTTTCTATCTCTGTCTCTATGAATTTGTCTGTTCTTAGTATTTCACACAACGTGTAGCCTTTTATGTCTGGATTCTTTCACTCAGTGTAATGTTTTCAAGGTTCATCCATGTTGTGGCATGTATCCATACTTCATTTATTTTTATGGCTGAATAACATCCCATTGCATGGACATCCGCTATCTTGTCTATGAATCAGCTGATGAACATCTGGCTGTGTTCACCTTTTGGTTATTGTGAATAGTTAGGCTATGAGCAGTTTTGTATTAATTTTTACTTAAACTGCTGAATATATATATATATATATATATATATATATATATATATATAGAGAGAGAGAGAGAGAGAGAGAGAGAGAGAGAGAGAGAGAGCAGTTGCTGGGTCATATATTGAGAGACCTGCTTTTTCTTTTTTAATTGAGACTTCCCAGCTTCATATTCTCTGGTTTGCCTACAATTTGTAGGATTAGGAAAGGATGTCATTGTCTTTATTCCCACCTTTTTAGAGATTTAGCAATATCTACTTAGATATAAATGGGAAAAAATTCAATTCCTAATAAGGACCAAAATGATAATCCTGTAAATGCATTTTTTGGGAAAGGTATTGATCTAGAAAGGGATGTGTGCATGTCCCCAGGCCAGTAGCCCATGTGATTCCTTTTTCACAAGGAGTTGTGCTACTGGGCTCCTGGCATTGCTGCCCCCAAGTTGGTGTCTCCACCATAAAATGGGATGAGGACATCCGGACCTTCTGAGCTGGTTAAACCTTGGCTCTTGCTAATGTATTCCGGGCAGAAATGTCCTTCCAGATTTTGATTTTCCAGGAGACATTGGAAATCTGGATTTTTATGTGATCTAATTTTTAAATGTTGGCAACTCATTCACATTTAAAAAGAACACTGTGTGTGTCAAGCAAAACAAGACTGGGAGTTGGTCATCAATTGACTTCTGCTCTCTTTTTATTTATGAGTCCAGCACTACTCAGAGAATTATAGTAGCAATAAAATCAATAATAGCTAATTCACTAAGCACTATGTTGCAGGTACCAGTCTAAGCATTTGACACATGTCAACTTAATCTAATTCTCATCACAATTCAATGAGGTAGGTGTAATTTCCTTATCATTTCTGTAGAACAGGTCTCATGGTCCTTGAGTTGTTTATTTATGAACTTGACTTTCCTTTACATATTGTAAGCAACTTGTGGGCAGGGACCACAAGTTTACATTTATTTCCATTTATGACCCCAAGACTGAGTCCAGTGCCAAGTATATGTAGATATTTTCTAAATTTTGATTACGTGAATGAACGAATTGTATCAGCCTATGACTATAATTCTTGTCTACTCTGCAATAGTAAGAACAATCACTGTTATTAAGGCTTTCAAAGGCACATACCATAGCTATTAATTTATTAATAAAAAGCCACACTGTGAAGAAGTTAGTTGCTTAGTCTCTAGAAACAGGCTTTCTGATTCAAATCCTGCTTCTCCCAGTTATGGTTTGTGTGATCTTGGTCAAATAACACACCTCTATGTACCTCATTCTTATTATTTTCAAAATGGCAATAATGATATAATGAGAGTCATGTCCAACCCGTTCTAGCATTTACTGTGTGCTCTGCACTGTTCTAAGCAATGCATAGGAATTATCTCTCTTAATCATATCCAGCTCTTGGATTTGTGAGGATTAAATGAGTTCATTCATGTAAAGCATTTATATTTTGCTTGGCACACAGGGAGCATTCAGTACAGTTGGCTAGTATTATTATCTTGCCCATTTTACCAAAGAGGAAATTGAGTAATAGAGAGATTGAGTAAATTGTTTAAGGTTACATGGCTAGCAAACTGCAGAACTGGGATTCTGACTCCTGCCTACCTGTCTTAAAGCTTCTTCCCTTAATAACCCCATACTGTCCTGACCATCTCCCTGAGTATTTCTTCTCCCTCCCTTCATTTCACCTGTGCAGCCTCTGCTTAGTCCTGAGAATCCAGTCAAAATCCATTCTCTGTCTTCTCTGACCTTCGGTGTTGTTTATTGAGCAATTCATTTTGTACAAAATTGTGACTCTTCCCCCTATCATTATATTTAACTGTACTTTAAATCTGGTCATGTATTTTAGCTCTTGTCTTTCATCTCAGCACCACAGTTAGCACAGAACCTTGTATGAAAATCACACAATACATGAGGGGTTCTATCAGGTGAGTAGAATCACTTTATAACTTTGATCAAAGAATATTCCTGTTCTTTTGAAGTGTGGGTCACTTATAGCTTTGGGGAGAGGAGTGAGCAGTAAGAGAAGGAAACAGATTCTACCAAACCAACCACTCATTAATTCACTTACTCATTCAAGAAATGTTTTTGATTTTAGATCTTCTATTAGGTACTTATGACAGACTCATTCCCTGTCTCTGAGGAGCTTGACCTCAGATATATTCAGATCAGATGGATCTGTGATCAAAAATTTCATAAATTTTGCAACCAGATAGCCTACACATCTTTCTCATATGTGTATGTCGAGTTGCTTTAAACAGAGTTAAAAATGTAAAATGCTCTGAGCATTCTCTCTCATTGTCTCTGAGTTGTCTGTATCCCTCTACCTGTATCTCCTTCCTTTTCCCTTGGTCTCTTTCAATCCCATTCCAAGCTTTCTCAGTGAACTCTTGGGCATGGATAGGTATTTCTGGTTAAAATAGAACTATTTCTAGTTAAAAACTGCTGATTGAATCACGGTTGCACAGGTGCCCTTTTGACAATTTGAAGGAGCTTTACGATTCTGACCTTTTATCTCTGTTGTTTTATATTCCTGGTAGCCTGCAGGTTACATGGGAAATACGTCATGTGAAGCTGCTGGTGCTCTGAATTTCCCATGTGTATTCTGCAGGGTGGTTAATCAAGTGTATTGCACATAGTTTTTGTCGTACACCTGTAATGCAGCTTAACAAATGCCAGTAAATTAAAGAATCTTTAGAGAATGCACCACAAACTGATTAAGAGAATAGAGAGTTATTTAAAGAAAAGATTTAAGGAGCTAATTAAACACAGCTTGACTGAGCAGAAACTGAAGGGAGAGTTAATGGCTCTGTAATATTATTTGAAGATGCTAAATGTTGAGGAGGAAAAAATATTTTGTATAATAACAAAGAAATGTTATTAAGAGCAGTGAAGCAGAATTGAGAATGAGAATAAATGAAGTATGTGTGAACTCTATTAAAAATAAAATATACTGAATTATGAAGTAGTCTTTCCAGTTATAAGGAAAAAGTCTTTCCTTGAAGAAATAAAAATAAGCATAAAAATAGACTAAAAAGTTTTTAAAGAAAATAATTTTAATATTTTTGGATAGTTTAAATGGCCTGCTATTGTTTCATGTTTGTTAATTTCCAATGTGAGCAATTTTTTTTGTTCTCTCAAGGGCCCATTCTGCCCAGATGGTTCTATAATATGTGTCCTGTAAAATCCAAGGTTTCTAACTGGAAAAGGGGCCCAGGGTAGCAATACTGAAATAATTGCTCTTTACAATTTCGTTTCATTGGCATATCTCTGAGAGTAATGAGAGCTATTGACCAAGCTATGACATTTCCACATTCTTATGCATTCTATTTTCCTTTCCTGAGTGAGAATGTTCTTCCAGTTCACACAGGAAAATTGTGTTGAAGTGTTAGTAACCAAGCCCATCATGAAACTACCAAATAGAGCATGTCTATAATGTAAGTTGTTTAAAACTGAATAAACAAGATAAATTAAATAATTACTTTGACAAAACCAACCAGTTAAAGAATATAGTTATCTCTTTTTAGCAAGTGAGAAGATACTGGTTTATAACTAGGATTATAGCATTAACAGGATAAAAATGGAAACTTGATTGCATGGGTAAAATTCAAAATATAATCATTGAAAACATTGGCAAAGGTTTTTATGTTTAGATGTATTGCTGAGATAGCCTGAACTCATAACAAAAAGGATATGAAATCTAACCTATGGAAATATAGAAAACAAGAGGCGGGGTCATGTCTTCACCAAAGTGACTCCAGGTGCTCACAGAGAAGCCCCATCTTTGAGGTAACATCAAGGCAATGACTTTGTGTATTATAGGCACATTCCTTTTGGCTTTTTTATGCCTTATCAGAATATTGTAGGTGATGAGAAAGAGTTCTCCTATATTACATTCGGTTCTTAATGCAGACCTTCTGAATCTTCCTTCCTCTTTTCATTTTGGTCTCCCTGACTTATTGCTATCGAGTATACCCCAGAGCTTTCTCCATGGTCTTTTCCCCAAGTGAGAAAATTCAATTTTAATCTATTATTTCTTGTTTTTCTTCATATCAATTGCTGTTTATTCTTCAAGGAGTAAAGCATCTAATATTGGCAGAGATTGAGATGACTTTGCATCCAGTAAATGTCTTTTCTATTATCAACATTCTCAGTCTCATTCAAAAACGTCAGTGCTGGATCCCCTTCATTTGGATGTGAAGTCCCACCAGCCTTTGTCTGAGAATCTTACAGAGCTGATATCCTGTATTCCAACTATTCTGTGGGCTACACTTTCCTCATTGTATTTCTACAAAATTCAGTTTAGAATACATTAAACTAAATCTCTTTAAAATCATGGTGTGTTTTTTAAATCATTGAAATATATTTTAATCGTCTTCTATGTGTACAAATTTCTGAAGTAGAATGAAGGGTATATATATAATAGATAATTCAGGAATAAAGAAAAAGTTCTATTTATGGAACTGGCAGCTCTATATTGTTGATGACTCTAAAAGAAATTTCATTTTTTGGAAGAGAACTTTCTAGCAATGTGGACTAGTGAAAAGTGTCCAGGCTACCATAGCGTTGGAAAGCATTGGAAAGATTTGTTGCATTTTTACTCAACTGTTGTTTGACCTTGAATTAGTCACTTCTCTGAGCATCAATTTCCTCATTGATTAAAAGAGGATTAATGAAACCTATCTTTATTGAATATCTGTATAGATTATTACTTAAGAAGCTTGGTCTTGCCACTATTCTCTCTTCATCCTCCAGTAAATTACTTAACATCACAATATCTTAGTCTCCTAATCTGTAAACTGGAGATGACAACATACTTACTTCATGGAGTTGTGAACACTGAATAAATTAAGATATGTAAAGTACTAGACATTATATATTATTTCTAGCACAAGCTATGCTTTATGAAAGGTTTCATTATTATTATTGCAATATTGTATAATAATTAGTAATTATTTTTATAAAATGTACGGGATACATTATACTGTATTGACTAAGGAACTGGGGTCTGGAGTCAAATACCGTGGTTGTATTACTTATAAACTTATAATATCACTTTTAAGCTCTACCTTAGGAGAGTAATTTAACCTCTTAAAGCTCAACTTTTATCACCTGCAAAATGGGGATAAAACTAGGCTAACAGTTGCAGCTGGCACTTACCAAATAATTACTCAGTATTCTAGGAACTTAATATAATTATCTTATTTAATTATCCCTATAACAGTGTTTGAGCTAAGTATTATTAATAAACCCATTTTATATATGAAGAACTGAAGCATTAAAAAAGTTAAATAACTACCTAGGGTAGATTAGACTCATAAAGGATAATAATGGGATTTGAATCCAGTTACTTCCAAGCCCAGAGCCCATGACCCCAGATATTGATTGCCATGTTAAACGGCCACCAAAGATAATAATAATACAGTACCCACATCATAGTATTATTGTGAGAATTTTAAAAAACTGATTCACATAAAAGGTTTAGTTCAAAGCCTGACACATGGACAATGCTCAATAACTGTTAACTTTCATGAAATCGTGTGAGTATTTTAGGGTAGGTTTACAATCTCAAGGCTGTACCACATGGCAGGCAGGATGGGTCAGTGGTTGGAAGTATGGCTGTGGTAACAGATATCAGTGTGAATCTCATCTCTTGCTAACTGTGTAACCTTGCAAAATTCATTTATTTTTTTTCACTATCCCTCTATAAAACAGAGAAAATGATGATACGATGGAACTCTGGACCATGTTTCTCAAATTCACTTATTAGCTGACTTCTATTAGGTTCTGCCAAGGGGAGACAATGTAGGAGATTGAAAGAATTGAAAGATGCGAGGTGGGAAGAAAGGACCACCTTCCTGTTTTCTGATCCTATCAGCATCTGTCCAACAGCATGGGGCAGGGAGGGCTCCAGACGTCAGCTTCTGTTAGTGCTCCTGGTACCAGCGTTTCCCTTCAGCCTTCTGAGCACCAGCGATGTGGGAGCTCCTCCTCTGAATTCAGAAGTTCTGTTGACCCCATATCTTCCCTTTGCCTTTAGCCTAAGGACTGTCAGCTACTTCTTACTAATACCCTGCTCTCCTCAGCTTTTTCATTTCCCTTTCAATTATTTAATACCTATGTAACAAATTCCCTGTAAATAAACCCCTTCGGTTTGACATATCATAATTTTAGTTTTAATGACAGCACCTTGAACAAAACATTCACTCCCAGATTTCCTGTCAGCTCAAATAAGAAAATGTTGTAGAAAGCGCTTACTCCAGTGCCTGGCACAAAGCAAAGATCCAGGAAATTATAGTCTCTGGCATTATCTGGAAACCCACTTCTGGAACTTTCTAATTTCTAGGTTGGTTCAGGCCCTGTAAACAGGGTGAGCCATTATCTTCCATTCTTTAAAAAGGAGGAGCCAGGTCCTGAGTAACCAGAACGAACACAGATGTGGTAAATAGAAGTCCTGAGGGTTGGATGTACTTCCATTCACTAATCGGTGTTGTAAAATTGCTCTGGGTGACAGATGTAGAAAGCCCGTGCTTTTCACCAAAAACCCAATAGTGTGTATGGAGAAGTATACACTAGGGAAATGTGAGGACTCAATAATACCCGGGAGAAGACCTATTCACTGTTAGAGAGCAAGAACTTGGGCAAGGTAAGTCATCAGCCTAGAGTCTTATAAATTCTTCATCAGTTTCACTAGCTATGGATAGTGAATGCAGAAATACCTGATATTCATTAATATGTCTCTGATTCGTGAGCTAAAAGTAATGGTTCTCAGTCCTGCTTTCACATTATAATCATCTGAGGCACTTAAAAAAGAAAGTCTGGTATTCTTGGCCCAACCTTTAGAGATTCTTATTTAATTGATGTGGGGTGAGACCCAGCAATTTGGTTGGTATTTTTAAAAGCTTTCCAAGTTGATTTTAAGGTGCAACCAAATCTGTGATTTAAAGATAAATTACATATTTAGCATATCCTCATGAAGGTGCCAGAAGACCATTTAGTATCTATCTTTAAGTATTCCCATGGTAAAAGGTCATTTTTGGTGAATTGGGGGCTTTCTCTTAGGTTTCTGGGAAACTGAGTAATATATATGGCCTCAGATTCATCCATGACTCTTTCCTCTGTGGACATTTGTTCTGTAGCGGCTCTTCTTACAATGTAGCGATAGCTAACATATTCCATAGAACTAGTTCTAATGGTGTAATTAAGACCAACTGTAGTAACTGACTATTTCTTAATTCAATTGAAACTCTGTACTACAGAAACATTGCACGCGGCAGTACAATGGGCAATGAGTGTGTGTGGGGGTGTGTGTGTGTGTGTGTGCATGCACGTGAGTACACACGCATAGGTAGCTGCAGCTACTCTGGATTTGCAAAAACATCATTTTGCCGGCTGAAATGGTATGTTCTCACTTCACATATCATCTATTCTAAAGTGTCCTCAGACACCTGGAAGGGAGTTTCTGTAAAATAGTCTTGAAATGAAATAATGTCCATTATACAGCCTTATAACAGGAGCAGCATTGGAAGTGGCTGTGCAGGAAGAAGTAAGAAAAGAATCCGAGGAGCACGGGAATAAAGGAACACAATGGCATTCACTCCCAGTCCCCAACCCTAACATTTGTGAACCTGCGTCTTCCTTGCACACTTAATTAAGTGCGGTTTTGCAGCCTTTCTTTCACTGTGGTCTTTGGGCTTATTCTCTTGTCACACCTACTCTCCTCTGCCCAATTTTCCTGTCCTTGAGAACAAGCAGCCGCCTGTTTTGTTTCTGGGGATCTTGCTTGTCCACAGTAGGGGATCCATTTCAATCTGGGCTTAACCCAATGATCTCTACCTGTGGAATTGATGTGAAGGATAAATATTTACGAAGAGCAAGGTGTATAAAAGTTAACTGGCTTCTGTTACTTCTGGTTTTTTTTGCTATGACTTTCTCCTTTCTAAGGCCCATTCCCACGTTTTTGAGAAAGTATATAGGCTTGGGCATCAGAAGGCGTAGGTTTGAACCCTGGTTCTAGTTAAGTAACCTTGGGCAAAATGCCTAAACTCACTCTGACTCATTTTAAATGATGATAACTACAGTATCTACCATATAGGAATTTTGTGAGCATTGGCATGAGGTAATGCATATCAAGTTGTACAAAATGCTCAATAGAAAATGCTCCAGGGAATGTTCATTATTATTAATTGTAGCAGTTATTGATGTTATTTATTTATTCATTCAAATTATTTTCCTTGAATAAAATTCATTCACTATTCATTAGTGAAATGCATTTTTAAAATATTAGGAGTGTCTTCTGTGCTTGAAAAACTATGGTAGGCACTGGGGAACAGGATAGAAATGTTGTTTTCCTTTGTGGGGTTCAGAATCTAGTGGGAGATAAAGACAAACAACGGGGGATTAGTCAGATAATTACTATGATTAGACGTGACCTTTGACTTATTCATCTCCCCTGTCTAGTCAATCACAAAATCCAAAGAAAGCAAAGAAATACATTCTTGACGGTGTTCCACGCCTCCCCTTTGCAGCCCTCCACCACCTCCCTCATCCTGTACTTGTCACTTTCGTGCCTGTGACCACAGCCGCCTTCTCGTCAGTGTCCAGGCCGTAGTATTTTCTCCTTCATTCTCTTCTTCCACGACCACGTTAATCTTCTT
The DNA here is from genome assembly GCF_057876585.1 of Rhinolophus sinicus. Lineage (NCBI taxonomy): Eukaryota > Metazoa > Chordata > Mammalia > Chiroptera > Rhinolophidae > Rhinolophus > Rhinolophus sinicus. Next base: position 48,359,102 of record NC_142514.1, read on the forward strand.
TAAACATTGCTTTCATCATGTCAATCTCCTGTTCAGTAGCTCTAAATAGCTCATTTGTTCCTCCTCCACCAAGTCCAAAGTTATCTGCTAACTTTCAAGACCACCCACCATTTGTTCCCAGCTCTGTGTAATCATGTTTTCCACTTCTCAGGGTGCAGCAAGGATGGCATCTGCATGCTGGGGACACTACATGCCACCTCCAACCTTATTGATATTGTCATAGAACTGGCTGACTTTTGAGTGCTGAAGGTGTGCTCGGTGTTGGATAGCTGTTTACATGGTTTATCTGTAGTTTTTATAAAAGTGAGACTCTTCATAGAAAACAATGTCCTGGTTTACAAATGAGGAAAATGATTCTTAGAGGTTAAGGAATCAGGGTAAGGAATTTGCCTATGTTAAGCCAGGATCCAAGTTCATGTTTGTTTCACTTCAAGTTTCTTTTCTCCTCACCGCGCTCTACTTCATGCTGTACGCTGTTCATTCTGCACACGCTGCACTCCATACTTCCTTTGGTCCAGAATGTCTTTCTTCTCATCCTATCGATCTAAAACCTTAAATTCTCTTCATGGCCTAAGGGCTATCTCTTTTGAAAAATGTCTAATTCTTCCTGCCATCGCTGATTTCCTTCATCTTCGAACGCCTGCAGCATTAACCATCAGCCCCACCTTGTTTCTAGCCTTTACCTTTGCATCGTGTTCTGTGAGTCTCTATGTGCCAGCCTTCTTTCCGTAGCTATATGATAAGTTCCTTAAAGTCAAACACTCTATTACATCATAGTCCCCCAATGAGCGGCAGTTTTTCTGAGCACGAGGTAGGTATAAAATACATGCTTGTTCCCAGGATCATTTGTCTTCCTTAGCTTTTGTGTCCATCTGAAGTCCAGATGGGCAGGACAGAAAGGAATCAAGAGGAAGACTTAATTCAGGCTTGTAAGAAATTAAGGTAGCTTATAAGTGATATGAGAAATGTAACAAGAGAGTATTGGGATGAAAGGGAATAGAAAAATAAAAGTGAGGCCAATGTTGCTGGGAATATGACTTAAATCACAGGACATAATGCTAGAGGTAGGCTCTGTTTCTGAACAGTCAGAAGAGAGTGTAACAATCTTCTCTCTTATAAAATTCAGTGTCCATGAGATAAAAAAACACAAATCAATTGCTTGTGAGCAGTAAGTCTATTTTTGGTACCAAGACCAGACAGGACTTTCTCCTCAAGGGTTCTTAGGAAGAAGACATCGAGCAAATTAGTGAACGACAGCCTTGCCAACATCATTCCAGGAGTTACAATAAAGAGTTTCATACGAAACTTTCTTGTCATGACCCTGATTCTAGCCAAGGACAACAAAGTGAAATAAGTAGTAGGAACAATTCCTCAGGTGGGAAGCAGGGCTGATGTTGGGGTTTCAACCCCATAAACTCGTTCAGTAGAAGGCCTGAGGGCCTAACCCCCAGAGAAGCCCAGCTGAGTGCTCTAGACACCTGGAGGCTCAGGTATAGAAGTTGGGGAATAGCATGCATACCGGGAGATGAGATATGGTAGAGCTTATCTGGTTTTACCTTTTCTCAGATGTGGGGTGGTCTCTTCATTCTCCTGGGTGGCTCTGTCTGGGTTTTGGTAGAAATTCAGGTGGTCACTGGGGCTTGTGGGGAGGCGATTCCCCTGATGAGAATCAAACATGAGTGTCAGTGCCCCAGCAAATTGGACTAAGATTCTAGGCTTAGTTCTTGTTTTGGCTGGAAGCAGAAGTACCAGTCAGGAAAGCGAGGCTCACACTGCCATGCACATAGAGTCAGGGTAGGAATGGTGGAGGAGGTGGGTTAGCCCGATGGATTTATGGCGATGCTGATTTGCTCAGTCCGGATATACCAAATGTTAGGATGAAGGCTGGTGGAGCTGACAACACCTGTGCCAGGACTTTGTTCTCATTGGCTCATCAGGGGTTCTCAGTGTATGAAACAGCATCCATGAGAGGTAGGTGCTTGTCTGTATGTACCCTCTTGTGCCCCATACAGGTCCATCCAGGACCCTGAGTCAGTCTCTTTGGCACAGGTCTCAGGCAGCTGTGTGTTTTACAGACTCCCCAGTGATTGCCATGTGGGCTAAAATTTGAGAAACACTGAATTAGGGACCAACTGGGGCAGAACCTACAGGTTTCAGGTATACATATCTGTTCTTAGGCTGACTTGGAGCTGATATTAGACAGAACAATTTTAGTGGGACTTAGAGGATTAGATACCATTCATTTTTTTATGAAATATAGAATGATGAAGTGGTTTGGAGCAAGTCATTGAATTTAAAAAGGGGCTTTTTGTGAGAGAAGTGCAGACAGGGAAATTTAAAAGTCCTCTAATAATGGGAAAAGGTACAAATTTAATGAATGGGGGAGTTTTAATATGAGCTAGCAGCACATCCTGCCATTTGCCTCCATAGGAAGCAGCTCTGAGAGCATCTGAGAAATTTTACTTTGGCAGAAGAAAAATCTAGAGTGGCTGGACATGCAGCAAGGGCAATAAGAACTTGGCAGAAAGGAAAACAGGCTGATAGGTTGCCATAATGTAAGCAGAATGGCTGTGCATTCTCATTCCAGAAACTTCTCCTAGTTTCTAGATATATTTTACCAGCCTGAGCACAAAGATCCAGAGCCTGAAGTGCATATTTCCCTCTCTCTCAACAGGTTATGGGGAATTATGACAAGCTTTGTTTGTGTTCACCTCAAAAATAGGTGTTTTGACTGCAAGTTTGTGCAGCTGTCATTGGTAATGAGGATCTAAGCCCACGCCGCTGCTTGTTGTGTTGTTGTTTCACTTGCCTGTTGTGGTGATTTTAAATGGGGAAAGAAAGGAATTGGGGGAAAGGTTTGAATCAGAGCAATCAGGCAACTTCAATAATGAAATGCTACCCAGGCTTTTGTGATAGGAAATCTATGCAGTCCCACTGCTAATGCTACTCTCGCTATAGGGATTCTTCGAGCCTATTTTATCAGCTCAGTGGGGTTCGATGCCTCTCTTCTCTGGAGGGAAAAAAACAAAATTATCCCCAGAGTAATGAAACACACCTCTCCTACGTTTATGGAGTGTTTTATTAAAAGCATGTTGCTTTGGTCTCGTATACTAGTTGCAATATGTAGGTATAAAATGCCAGAATAGCTCTCAAGGGAAACACATTCCTTGGTGCTCATTTAAAATTCCTCAAAGAGGATGCAGTCAGGTGTGATGTTAATATTTTGTGTCTTGGTTTGCTCCCTGGGATTTTTTTCTTAAAGGAGCTGGTGGATAGAGGATAGTAAAGGATCAGCTGGGTTTGGGGGTCACCTGACGAGGACCCGCCGTTCACTATGATCTGCTTTCAGAAACATTATTTTCCTTCCTTATCGCCCGCACTCTCGTGTTACTTTTCTTATGTCATTAACCATTAGGGAATTTTAATTAGTGATCAAGCCAATAACATTTTACTTATCAATACTGCTAATCATCACATTTTCTCTTTGTATGTCTTCATTTTTAATTGGGCCGTGAAATTTTCACAATGCACTTAGGTTCTGAAAATTTTAACCCAATGTTGCATTTTGCAAACCTCACTATTAGTTCCATCCAATTACCATTTCATTCTTCAGCTCATCTCATCCTAATTATTCCAAAACTTCAGGGCCCAAATTCAGTTCTAGGACAATTAATTCCTACCGCAGCATGTAGTCTAAGAGGAGAGAGACTTGTAAAGACGTAATTCCAATACAGTGTGATAAGGATAATAATAGAGGTGTTTGAACAGAGAAGTGCAATTGAGAAAAGTGATATTTGAGTTGGATCTTAAAAATTTGAATGAAAATTTACCAGACTGTGAAGGGAAAAACGCTCATGCCAGGGAGAGAGACCCGCAAGTACTAGGGCACAGAGTCATGGAAGAGCAGAGTGTTTGGTATTTTCAGAGAATAGTTGGTACATTTGTGCTTATGCACTGGAGATTGAAGAACAAAAGATGAAGCCAGAAATATAGGATCCATATTGTGAAGGGCCTTATACGTTCCACACAGCTGGACTTAAACTTTATCCTATGGGTATTGGAAGGCCAGTCAATGGCTTTTAAATAGGGAGACTGTATTTCAAAGAAGCATCTTACAAACATTACTCTGGCAGAAATATGCAAAATGATTTGGAGTGGGCCAGACTGGAGACAGAGAGATGAATTAAGAGGCTATGGCAATAGTTCTGAAGACAGCTGTGTGCAACTATAGGTCCCCAGGCCCTTGGGAGGGAGAGAGATTGCTGAGCAAAAACCAAATGAACTTGGTGGTCAGCTGTTTGAAGCAGAGAAGAGAGGGAGAGAACACAATGAGACTGAGCTTTCTAACTTGGGGTTTTAGCTGGTCCTCTGTCATTGCAGAAAAGACATCTGTGAGGAGGTTCCTTAGTTATATTTAGGGACAAGGAACTCATAAGTGTAGTTTTGGAATGATGAGTTCTGAGTATCTCTGGATATCCAAGTGGAGCTATCTAGTATTTAGTTAGATGAAGAGGTCTAGAGCTCAGAAAGAAATTTTTGACAGGAGACGTGGATTTGAAAATATGGGGACTTATTATTAGCCTGCCTGAATCATGACTGTATAATGCTATTAATAAACCTACTCATGCAGCTTCATTACATAGATGGATCCTTTAGAGGTTCTACTCTAATAAGTCTTTAGTATTTTTACATCTGCTGCTGCCGTGCGTGTCAGATGTGATGATCTGTGCTGTACTTGTATTTCCATATGTTTTCACACTAAAGGAAATGGAGGCCCATCCATTTATGTTTTCAATGTCATCCTATTGAGTATTCAACAAAGTGAAGTGGAAAAAACTTGACCTTAGGGGTCTGATAATCAGTGGGGCTTTTCACAAGTGTTCTAGTTCTCTTCTGCCTGGCATAGTAGGGTTGTATCCCTCAGCTCCCTGTAAGTTAGATTCAGCTACGTATTAGCTTTTAGCTCTTGAAATGTGAATAGTTAAAATGACCAAGGTATTTCTAGGCAGATGCTTTAAGAGTTGGTTTGTAAATCACCACACCCCATTTCTCTGCCTCTGTAGCCTTGGAGATAGCAGGCTTTATTGTCCAGGGCTTTTGAGTAACTGCAATGAGTAGAGCCCCCATATGACCCACTTACACAGGTAGTGTACGTGGGTAATAAAATTTCCAAATTAAGCCACTGAGCTTGTTATGCTCAAAGCATAAACTAGCCAATCTGCCTGGTAACAAGCTGACCAGATATGGGCTCCAGCCCTTGCTCTGCCACTAATTAACTAATTCTCAGCAAGTTATGCAACTTCTCTGAGCACCAGTTTCTTCATTTTTGGAATGGAAATAATGATACTGAATTTGCCAGAACTCTGTGAGAATTAGAAACAAGGTATACAAAGCACCTTATAAATAGTAGCGATTCACTTCTTCACAGCTAATATATTTATAGGCAGTTACTCATTTTTAGTGTATTGATTTTGTAATATCTCATGGTTACCTCTCAGATTTGTGTTGTACTCAGGTTTCTCGAACATGTTATCTATGTGTTTATCTGAGCAATTGCTACAAAAGGGAAACAAGATAAGGCCAAGGATAGGACCACATGGTTATGCCAACGTAGATCTTCTCACAGATCTGACATTTATTAATGGGCTGTCTTTAGATAGTGCTGTACAAATAATTCACCCTCCAATAGCCCCCAATTTTTCATCTTGTCCATGAAGATTTGGAGTTTTTTTCAGAGTTACCATGTGAAATGGGTTGTATTAAATCAGTCACCTTGCTAAAACTGTATATGAGATAACACATAGGCTTCTTGAATACTTGTAAACTATTTTTTAATGATATTCTGACTTTTCCCCCCACAGACAAGCTCATTATTGCTTACGTTCTGAAATATACAAATAGTTTATTCTCTTTACTTTCAGTATAATCCTACACCAAAATTTCTGTCATTCCGCCATAGAATTATCTATCGTGATCTTTTCATCAGTTTATACCATCCCCTTTACTTAAAACTCTCCATTGGTCCCAAAGGATGTCCACAGGATAAAGTTTATGGAAGATTTTTATCTATTTGAATATTAACTGAAAATTTATGTTTGGAGAAACATACAATATACCCTTCAGTTATATGTCTGACAAATTTAACTCTTAGAAAAGAGAAGAAGCGATGATAAGAATTACTTCTCATAACTTCATTTTGCAAAACAAAAAATGGTATTGTGGAAGAGATGACAACTTTGGGACAAAGGGGCCTTGGAAAACATAGAGGTGCAGAATGGGAGAAAGATAAGAGTATGGATAAGGTAAATGTAGTGGTAGAATAGTAGAACTAAGGATTACCTTGAGAGTTAGGTTTGAGACGTCTAGAAGAAGTATTACTTCCTGAGATGGTGTAGTCTGACTGTAGAGCCTATTCCTTCCAGGGATGACACAGGCTGGAAATACATTTATAGTCTAAACAGGTTGAGATAGATTGATAAATTCATCAGTAAGGTACCAGGGAAGGCAGAATGGGTCATAGGAAAATAACTACGATTTTTTGAGGGGAGCTTTGGGTCATCTTAATTTTTAAGAGGGAACTTTTGTTGGGCAAGTCAGAAGTTTGACCAAATTTAGCCATTTCTTTGTTCTTATATTATCATCACAGTTCAGTTAGTCAGAGGAATGAATTGCCATCAGTTCACCAAATCCTTTTGATGACAAAATAATTTTCATATTTGTTTGTATGTGTGTATACTGACATAAAACCAGTAATGAAAAAAAGTTTAAATTTTAGGAAGCTGCACAGACTCCTGCCGCCCTGAATAACGCATACCAGAGAACGTTGAAAGTCATAAGCCTGAAAATATTCAGGTATAAGTGTGCTTTCTTTAAAGTGTGCTTTATCCCTCAATTGAGGTGCCAGTAGCTCTCACTATACCCTTTCCCTAGGTAGCCAAATTAATTGGGAAAAGGGAGAATGTGGGCAATTGTGCCCAGGCTCACACACTATACCGTGCCTCTTCCCAGCAGTCCCTGGAAGCACCCTGTCATGATCCCCGCTCTACCTGTGTGATGTCCTTTCAGAAATGACTAACAGTTTCTCTTAGGTAAAAAGATTTAACTGGTAATTAAAGTGGCATCCTAGGTTTTAAAAAAAGTAACTGTAACTTCATAATTTTATTTTCCTAGCATCTGTTCTATTCAAGCCAAGCCTACTGTAGTGATCTTCATGAAGACAATTCAGCAGTTTCCTAGCAACCAAGTTTCCTGTGGTTTCCTTGGTTATAAGCAACGACATAACTCTTGTGGGCAACTTCAAAAGCACAGGAGAAAACCCTCCTTCTAAAGAATGAGGTTCCAAAAAATTCAGGTTACTGCTTGCTGCGTGTGTCCCTTTATAATGAAGAACTCTCTCCCCATGGGCATTAATTACTCTAACAAATGATTATGTGGAGCTCTCAAAGTAAAACCATGTTAGATTCTATATTCCTTTTGATTGTTTTTGTCATATGCCTGATCCTTTTGTTTTTCTTTTGTAAATTGGGACTCTTTTCCCATCTCTTCAAATTGATTATTATCCTTAGACATATCCAGCACATGAAATTGAGACACTTTTTGTACTTATAGGAGGGGTCATTTATGAAGGCAGCAGAGGTATAGTAGCTCAAAGGTAGGACCCAATAGTACTGCCTTGATTTTTACTAATTGAGTATGTTTTAGAGGCTTAGATGGATGGCAAGACCAAGGGCTGCTGGTGGAGTCCATTAAGTGGCTGTTAATTCAAACTGACCAATACATTTCCAGTGCCAGCATAATCCAGCATTAACCTCTTTTATGTACTCAATAGTTTTTCCCCCCTATATTCATTTCTAAAGAAGAACTAGATTGGGTAGCTGTGTTCTCTGGTGATATATCTAAAATCCGTACTGTGTCGATGGAAGAAGGAAATAGAAGCTTACACGATTAGAAGTTGAATTTGCTCTGTCTAGACTATTCATCTTTGCTTCTTCAGTGCCTATCATAAAAACAAGCTGGTGATAAACATGAAAGATTGAATTCACGAATGACCAGGGGTCAGTCAACAGCTCCTTTAGATTTTCCAGTGAAAATCGGGATTTTGTGTGGGGATCACCAGGCTAAAGTAATGGCCATTTGGAAAAGGAGAAAAATGTAATGAATTCTGTACATACGAATTTTTCATTTTGAGTCAGAGGATATTTCTTTGCATACTATGCATTTTTCATTCAAATATGTATTATGGACCTACTATGTGCCGGGCTGTATGCTAAGTGCTCAGAGTACAATAGCGATTTCTATGTCAAGGAGCAGGAATAAGAAAAATATGTTAGGAATTATACATTAACTAAATGACAGTATAAACACAAGCAAAGTGACAACTTTGTTAAATAGTGTAAAGAAAAGCTACATGATGCCGTGAGTTTAATAGTGAAACCTGTTCTGATTTGGGGGTTGGGATTGTCAGGGACAATTGCTCAGAGAATAGCATTTCAGCTGGAAGATGAAGGGTTGAGTAGACGTAACAAAAGGAAGGATGAGGTGGGAGGGAAACAGTGTAGACTGAGGTAAGAACATGTGCGAAGGGCCCATGCATCTTCAGAGGAACCCCAAGAAGTCCATTGAGACTGGAGTGCAGAGTGGAGTGAGCATAGAAAGCGCACAGGTTCCAAAGGCTTCAGAATGATCTCTTGACTGGTCTTGTAGGTCATGTTCAGCAATTAGGAGAAAAAAGCTAGAAAAAATTTGGAAGCATTGCACATAGTTGCATTTTAATGCTTGCAGTCATAAATGTATTTTAAAAATCACCTAAGACCTTGATTTGAAGGTGAAAACGTAATTCTGAATTTCCTGAGATAGTTGAGTGGCTACAGGATAGGGTTGGTGGTGTGAAGGTGGCATTTGGACAGACTGTGCTGGTGGACTAGGGGTCCAATTTAGGGAAAATTGAAGGCCAGGCAGAAACTTCAATAATCCAGGCAGGGAGGCTGAAGCCCAAAGGCTCAGAGTCAGGCAAAGAGAATGACAAGAAAGGAAGGGGTAGCATTTATTGAAGATGATTTTGCAGCAGATGTTTTATATTCATCTCATTTCATTCTAACAGTTACATGGCAATGTGGGTATTATTTTTCCTCTTTTTATAATATTAAGCAATTGAGGAACAGGGACTATAAATAATACATCCTGGATGACGTGATAGCACAGAGACAGAGATTATAATCTAAGATTTGGGTTCTTCAATCTATACTATTTTTAAATATCACATATCATATTTCCATTCTTCTCTGCGTAGTTGGGGTCAAAGAGTCTTGATATCAATATGCTCTTTATATAGTGGTAGCCATTAGCCCCTCGTGGTTATTGATCACTTAAAATTGGGCTAGTCCAAATTAAAAGGTGGCTTACGTATAAAATACACACTAGATTTCAAAGGCTTAGTGTGAAAAAATTGTAAATATCTCATTAATAATTTATATTGATTATATTGAAATAATATTTAGGTATATCATATTAAAGTCATTATGAAAATTAATTTTATCTGTTTTCTTTTCCTTCTTCAATGTGACTAGTAAATATTTAAATTACATGTAGAACCTGCACGATATTTCTATTGGACGATGCCTGCATGGGACTTGTCATCATCCCTAAAAACTTCCCTCTTGCCATTTTGCAGTCAATCTCTTTCTCCCACCTCAGCCCTTGGCAATCACTGATATCCTTTCTGTCACTATGGTTTTACCTTTCCTAGAACATCAATCAATAAGTCATACAGTGTGTAGTTTTTTGTATTGGGTTTCTTTCATTTAACATAATGCTTTTTGTAGATACCATGTTGTTATGAATCAGTGGTTTGCTTTTCTATTGTTGAACAGTATCTATGGATGGCTAGTCCACAGTTTGGTGATCTACTTCGCAGCTGATGGATTTCTGAGTTGTTTCCAGTTTTTCACTATGTTAATAAAACAGCTATAGCTATGTGGGTACAAATCTTTATAGGTACGCATGTTTTCTTTTGGGGGGGGTAGATATATCAGGATGGGATTACTGGATGGTATGCTAAGTATAGACTCGACTTTAGAAGAAACCGCCAAACTATTTTCCAAAGTGGTTGTAACACTTTGCATCCCCACGAGCAGTGTATGGGAGTTCCAGGGGCTCCACATACTCATCAGCTAGGCCCTGTCACTCTTTTTAAATTTTAGACATTCAGGTGGATGTCTGTGGTATCTCACTTTGGTTTTAATTTCTGTTTCCCTGCGACTAATGATGTTGAAGATCTTTTGGCCGTTCATATATCTTCTTTGGTGAAATGTGTCATTCAAATATTTTACCAACTTTTTTCATGTTATTTGTCTTCTGATTGAGCTGAAGGAGTAAGGAGTACTTTATATATACTGAATATTGTATCTTCTATGTTCATGTCTTCAAATTCACTTATATTTTTCTTCTGCATTATTTAATCTGCTGATAATACAATATGTGGTATTTTTTAATTTCAGATTTTGTAGTTTTCATCTCTCAATTTCCGGTTGGCTCTTTGTTATATCTTTCATTTTTTTCCTCCCTTATATTCATGTTTTCCTCTACCTTCTTGAACAAATGGATCATATTTATAGTACCTTTTAAAAAACTATCTTTATCTGCAAATGCCTTTATCTCTGTTATTTCTAGGTCTCTTTTTATTGATTGGTTTTTCTGCTGTTCATTGATCTTATTTTTGTTTGTTTGTTTTTAATGCTGGACATTATGGATTTTACTTTGCTGCTGGATTTTGTTGTATTCTTTTAAAAAGTGATAGACTGCTCTGGCACAGTTAAGCTACTTGGAATCAGTTTGATTCTTTTGAAACTTTCTTTTAAAATTAGAATGGATTCAGAGTAATCTGTAGTCTAAGGCTAATTAACCTTCACTACGATGGTGATAAATGTATGATGATTCTTATTGATACTCCATGTTATCACACTGCCTAGTAGAAACATGAATTGTGATAAGCTCTGCATCAATTCGGAGAATTGTTAAGACTAAAGTTCTTTCTTCATCCTTGAGTAGTTTCTTCTCACACAATTGCATATCTGTATTCAGCCAGATTCAAGGGGACCCCTCATCAGATCCTACGTCTGTGCAGCTGCCTCATTTTTAGTACTCTATCTTGTAGTTCCTAGCCTCCTTGCTCCCCCTACGTTCTGATCTCTTTCTTACCTCGCTAAGAAAATGCTGGGCTTTGTTTGAGCTCCCCTCTCTGAAATGTAGTGTGGTAGTTAACTTTACACTGTACACTAGGCATTCATTGGACTCACCTCATTTATTTTGCATTCTGTAGGGAATCACAGTTCGTTTTTTCATATATTTTGACAAGTTTTCTAGATATGTAAGGTGGGAAGGTTAATTTGTTATTCTATCATGGCTACAAGCGGGTGTCCAAATACTTTAACTTTGAAATCAAATCAATTATCATCTTTGAAACCTGCACATATCGCGTATGCATCCTGAGGTGTGTTCTTTTTTTTTTTTCCTCCATCACTAGTTCAAAATATTAGCACTTCTGGTAATCTTTCAGGAGGTTAGTTGCATTTTTGCTGTCTAGATTCCAAGAAAAACATAATTAAGAATATTAACACATTAACATTCAAGAAAGGTAGTCTACACATTATAATGAACATGCTCGTTTCTAATTTTGGGGGCTCCATTTCTATATCAAGTTAGAGCATTCAAAAGCATTTTAACTGGAGTGATATCCTTTAACTCTCCTATAAATGGCTTCACTCAGTTATATTTCTATTTTGTGCTTATAGCTTTCCTTACGGCCATATAAAAAACATTGCACCCTCTGTTGAAACACAAACACACAGACACACACAAACATAGACACAATGAAACAGGAATTACCATAATATGCCTCCCATCACTTTTTTACTCCCTTGCTTGCCAAGAAGCTCTGAACTGAATCTAATTATCGGATATTTTGTTTCTGGCTTGGTGAAAATCTTGAACAATTTGAAAGAATAAATTAATAGATGCCATTTAATGTGCTTTTATAGTTTTGACTTTTATTTCAACATTGTTGTTCTTAATGCCTTTTTCTTTATATTATCATAATTTTAATAGCACAGTATACATTTTTAAATAATGAAAGTGTAGAGAAACATAATTCAGTTTTTTCCTTTCCTAGGTAGAGAAAATTATTATTTCACAGAAAGAATAATTTTTGTTTTCTGTTTTTACAATGCTGGACACATAGTTGGTATTTTGTCAACCCTGATAAAATGGAAGCTTATTGATGATAGACTAAAGCTATTGAACATATCCTTTCTTCCTTTCTTGAATACTTAAGTGAGCAAGCAAGGGGTTTGTTAAAGTCAATTTATCTCAGTGCCAAGCACATATTGGCATCTATAAGGTGAAAAATGTTGTGGTGGGTGCTGAGAAATTAATTCAGAGATGTGGTCTACGCCGTTCTGAAACAATCGCTCCAGAATTCTGTTCTTTATTGATGCCAAGAACAGAGTGCTTTCTCTGCTTGGAATGTTCCCTCTCCTGCAACACACCGCACCCAGATAATCCCTTGTCTTGCTCCTTGCTTCATTCAAGTCCTTGCTTAAATGTCACTTAAACAAAGAGCTCTTTGCTGGTCATTTTTCCTAATATGGAACTACCCGCTTACTCTTTGTTCTCTGCTTTACGTTTCTTCATAGCTGTTGTTACCACCTGATGTATTATGTGTTTTTATGATCATTTCCCTCTCCCCCCCCACTTCAAAGTAATCTCTGAGAGGAGGAACTCTTGCTATCACAGTATCCATAGATCCTGAAATAGTGCCTCATACAAGTAAATGCTTAATAAATATTTGGCACCTTGTAGGTGCCAATGAATGAATACAAAATGAATTCTCATGCCAGAGAATAAACCACAGCCTACTTTTTAGGAAATTAATTATATAAAAGGAAAGGTCCTTATAGTCCTTTATGACAATATTTTGTAAAGCAGATAAATTAAAGTTTATTATTAGCAATAGAGTAGAATCACCGTGCCTCCCTGAGGTTATTTAGATTTGTTGTAGTAGTACATTGTAATCATATGGGTAAATTGTTGATTCGGTTAAAAATTGTCATCTTCTGATAAAGAATCATCACGACTCTTCATGGAAAGGTTAAAATGAGTTGTTGATTTTATTGAGCATCATGGAGTAAGAAAAGTCCTGTCTCCCATAAGCTTCTTCATGTTGCTTCATCCTTCTCTGTACCTTAAGGAAGCTCCAGCACCTGAGACAAGACAGATGCTGAATGTATGCTCCAAAAGGCTGGAACTTGAAAAGATTGTGTCCTTTTTCTTTCATTAGATTTCCTGATCTGGCCCTGCTTCCTCTTCTATGTCTTAAACTTCTGAAATGAGGCCATCATTTCTGTCATTCATCAAGGTCCTTACAGTTCCTCTTTCTGTGCGGTTGAATATTTTTCCATACATGTTGATAGTGATAGAGTATAGATCCTGATTCAGCATGAGAAAGCTCTAGAATGAGCCTTGGCTTTTCGAGCGAAGATCCTAGCAACCTTTTCTACTCCGTATGTTAGTTTTCAGTAGGTTATGAAAACCACAGGAGAAAAAAGCAACAACTAGGTATAAATAAACAAAATAATATAAGTCTATCACACTGAGTTGATATGATAGCAGTTAAGCACAATGAATCAGTTGTCTGTGTATTTTTGCCCCTGTGCAATGTCAGAACATTTTAGGCTTCCATGTGGTCTCTGAGTGAAATTCCCTTTTCATTCTCACATCTGTTCATACTAAAGCATATGCTCCATTATTTTCTAGGAAATGGGAAGTCATAGCCCACTGTGAATGCCTAAAAACATACCACCATACTACGTACAGATTAAATGAAGAATGATGGCCCTCAGTCATTGTTTTCAAAGTGCACTGGAAATGAGAAAAGCACAGTAATTAATTTGGGTTGTTAATGCCAACCCATGTCCCCCTATTTGTTTGAGACTATACAGTGAACTTAAAAACTACTTCTATTTTTATACTTAAAAAAAGTTTAAAAAAAAAAAAAAAAAAGTTTTCAGCTGTTTGGATTTTAGAAAACAACCAAAAATACCTGCCTTCCCATGAGACTTCCTGGTAAGTCTGGCATGACAATCAAAAAGACTTTTGATTTGTTAGAGTCCTTGCCTCGGGAGATGGTATCCTGTCATACAGATGTGTTCATTTCCAGGCAGAACACCAAGTTATTTGTTTGTACCTTTCCCTTTAGGAGCTTTCATGATTCTAAACCTTTTATGAGATGGGTAAAGCAAGTCTTTCTGAAGACAAATTAGGTACTATAGAATACAAAATTGTTCTAAGCTTCCCAGTGAATCGGATCAATCTCAGTTATATAAACGTCAACCCAAGACAATAAAAGATGTTTTTCAATAACTTTTATTGCTATGACATAAATAATATAAAACAATAACAGCAACAACAAATCGTGACACTTATTATGGTGAAACTAGAGTTCAGACATTTCATTTGGATATATTTTTTAAAAAAGATACACATTCATTTTAAGATCTTTCGTTAACGATGTGATGGTGTTAATACATATTTGTGAGTACTTACTTGAGCAAAGTATTGAAAATATTCAATTCTACTTGTAAAACTGTTTTAAATCATTTTGATTCAATTGAAAAATCAAGTCAGACAAATGATTTGATATCACTTCCCAATGAAATTAGCTTAACTAATTTCTAGTTTTTGACTGAATTTCAGTCAAACCATTCAGTTAATTTGAAACCATATAGAAATCTCTGTTCTCATCCCATTCGGTTAAAAATTGTCATCTGCTGATAAAGAATCATCGTGACTCTTCATGGAAAGGTTAAAATGAGTTGATGATTTTACTGAGCATCATGGAGTAAGAAAAGTGCTGCCTCCCATAAGCTTTTTCATGTTGTTTCATCCTTCTCTGTACTTTAAGGAAGCTCCAGCACCCGAGACAAGACTGATGCTGAATGTATGCTCCAGAAGGCTGGAACTTGAAAAGATTGTGTCCTTTTTCTTTCATTAGATTTCCTGATCTGGAAATCTAATGACTTCTCATCAGCCATTTTTCTGCCCAGTGTCTTGTCCATAGTACCGATGGTAAATGAAAAAATGAAATCTGTATTGACTGAAACAAATAAGTTATTTTTTTATCCCTTGCTAATAATTGTACCTGAACACTAAGGGGTAAGGTAATTAATGCATTGTAATTAGTGTATAGAGCTAGTGAAACTCTGTTTTAGACAATCCTGATGGGGATATATCTAAAAATAGACAAACAGATACCTTGGGAAACTTTTTAAAATTCTTTTTTTTAAAGAGTTTCTTTGCCAAATTATATGCGAGAATACACATACCATGAATGCCAAAAAAAATGTATACAAGTGGACACTTTGGTCAACGTTGCTCAAGCAGTAGTTCGCTGTAATTAGAAGTGTCTGGATGCTGATGGTAACCACTTTGAGCATCTCTTGTAATTACAGAAGTCAAATGTGACTTGTATTGATCTTTTGTTATCGGTATAAATTGAGTATTACAATTTTAATACAGCTTTCCTTTCTTAATATATGTATGCATTTTTTTGGCACCCCTGGTATAATTGGTGATGATGGGATAATTATTTGACTGAGTATAGCAATAGTTCTGTAGGTGAATTAATATTGTTAGGATTTTTGCAGTAGGTATTTTTGTTAGGATATCAGGGGTCAAATCTGTGAAATTCTTAGAATGATACCCAACTACTCAGTTAATTTCTGTGGAATACTTCTAGATAAGAGCTTTTCTCATTTGTCTGGTTGTAGAAATATCAACCACTGTGTACTCTTTTTAATTAAAAAGTAAATTGACTTACTGTAAATTTTTAGCACTACTGTTGGTTCTAGGTACCATATAAACCTCATTGTTCTAGCAAAAAGCTTGAAAATGTTCGTACATGTAGGTCAATGGTAAAGAAGATCCACCAAGAATAGTTTAGTTGCCCAGGTTAGAAAGAGTGGTACCTTTACTGTCCCTAAGCCTAAAGAGGAGAGGGGTGGGAGCAGTTCCACGCCAGGCCGAGTGGAGATAGCCATCTAGGGAGATGAGCTTTTCAGTGGTCCCTGTTGACCCCTTGGGACAGAACCATGAAGAATAAACGGCTCTCACATTTTGCCTCCATTGGCTGGACATAAAGAGAAGTTGGAGGAAGACAGCCAAGTGATGTAAATCATGGTGGGCAGCCTTTTGTAGCATAATGCAGAGTAGGGAACGGTGGGGAGTTCATGTGGAGGGAGCAAACAGGATATCCAGCACAATGGAACTAGTCGACATAAGACGCAGTTGCTAGAAAATCTGTCATAGTGAGTTGCTTTTTAAAAAAAATTATAACAGATTTTTTTTTTTTTTTTTATGTTGCCAGTAAGGTATCCCAAAACATGATCTTAAATCAGGTTTCTTTGCCTTTTCAGCCCCAAGTGAGCATAATTGTTGGTGTCTAACAGATGCTGATTAGTCACACTCATTATAGTTTGGGGCCTTGTTTATATCACAACAACATTTGCAGGTGTGATTACATGTAAAATGAGGCTTAGAGAGAAAGGGCACTGTTCCCTGCTTTGATTTCATCTTTCTTTGGCAGTGGTTCTACAAGCACTATGTTCATTAAGATCCGTATAGTTTGGCCTGATTTGATTAGATAGGCTCACCTTCCATTGATCAGGTATTTTTGTGTTGTCTGGTTATGGTTCCCTACCGAAAGAGAACAATTTAGAATTCATGACAGTCACCATTTTCTAGATAATGAAGCAACTGAACAGTCCCAGCATCTTTGGCAGGACTAAATTTTTTATATTGGCAACCCACAACTTATGAGTCTAAATGAATCCAGAGCTCTGCCATTTTAGGACTTTCGTGTTTTATCCAAGGATGAATACAAGACAGGTAAATGACCAAAAAGCAGTGTATGAAATAAGTTGATCATCTTTTATATATTGAGTATTTATTTTTGGCAAAAAAATTGAATGAGATGCTGGGGGATTACAAAGAACTCTAAGTATACTTAGGAGCTTAAGTTTATTTGTGGAAGAAAGGGACAGGTGCTTGAGAAATCAAAGTAGTAATAAAGAGGTAGAAATCATCCCTAGTTTTTTCATGGTGGATGTTCTTGTGTTGCTTCCTGTTAGTATGTTTCATTCAGAGCACTTGTCACAATTTATAATGATGTATTTGGGGAAATTTTTTATTCATTGTCTGTTTTACCCCAAACCTTAATGAGGGCAGCATTATATTATTTTCCCCCACCAATGAAGTATTGGTAAATGTGTGTTGAATGAATGAAATAAACACAGATAGCAAAAATAACTCCTACCAGGTTAGTACTCCAAAGCGGATAAGCAAAGATTACTAGTTGGCGACCGTGAGCCAGTTGCTCTGCATCAGTTTTCCTTGAATCGACTTAAACAAGATGACAATTATAAACAAGGACACGAGGCTCCACCTAAGTGTAAGATGCTTCTACAACTCAGGCTGCCTGATTACAGACTTAGTCTCCCTTTGTCTTCACTCTTGTGTGTGTTTTCCTCCCATGCCTCTAGCATCAATGCGCCCACACATTATCATACTTAATCTTCTTGACATGTTTTCAGTTTACCGAGAGCTTCCTGTCCATGAATTGACAAAGCACCTCTGTGGAGGATGTGGTGTCCTCCCCAGTTTTCAAAGGAGGAAACGGAGACTCAGAAAACTGTAGTGACTTCCCTAAGAGAACACAGCAAGTTAACAGAAGAGAACTTGGACTGGGTCTTCCACTTCCAAACCTAGTGCTGCCCCAAGCAAAAAGCTGTTTGTATCTAGTGATTATGACGGTGTCTGAAGTGGCCAACTTTCCTTTTTGTTCTCTTCTTTGATGTTAAGTTTTTGAGACAAAACTGGGATTCAAATTTAGAATTCTCAAGCGCCAAAGGTGCTTTCCCCTATGGATTGGACTCAGATGTGCGACAAGCATGCAAAAAGGTTAATCTGTTTACCCAACTAGAACATTTTGCACTGCAGAAAAAAACTGGGGAGCTGCATTGCTGTGCTTCTCCAGATGTCCTCTGCTTTGAGCTGCTTTATTTGCATTTGGTATTTCAAAGCTCACGATCAATTTACAATTATAATTGCCTTCAAAATTTTACTTTAACTAGCATTCTGTGAGGGAAAACATCAATTTACATTATTTTACAAAGTGGGGAAATATCTAATGATTTATAAAACAAAAAAGGGTTTCATCAAGACAAGGGAGGACCAAATTGCTGCTGCTCTTCTGTGTTGTAATCATTTCCTAATACGAGCTCCTGTTATTTTCATACATGTGTTTTGCATTCACTGTGCTAGCGCATAATAAGAAAATTCTAATCATTGAATTATACAGCTGCTCTTAGAGAATGAAGAGCCAAAACGTGAAGAAGAAAATGAAACAGCTGATTATAAAATGTGCATTGGATGTCTGTCTGAGCAGCACTTGTAACTAGATTAATTCCCTTTGTTAGGTATTCCTTACTCTTCATATCTCTTTTTATAAAAATACAAAAATGTATTCCCCACATACACTATTGATTGAGTTCTTGTCAATGCGTTAGAGGGATTCTTATGATTATCTCAGTTTCTTTCAATTCTAATATTAGGAAGAAAAGAGATTGTACATTATGCATTGAATATATTGTTTTAAGACTCAATGGATAATAATTAACATTTATTAAGCACCTACTTTCTGTTAGGCACTCTGCTAAGAACATTAAAGGAACATAATTCCTTTAATGCTTGCAAGAATCTTTTAGGGGTATGCAATTCCACTTTTATGAACCCTTTCTCAAAGATGAAGAAACTCAGGTTAAGAGTGTTTAAGTTGCCAAAAATTTTATAGCCACTGAGTGGTAAATATAGCATCAAAGAATAATTTAGGTTTTAAAATAAAAAGTGAAAGCCAGAAAAGGGCAGAAAGTACTAATACCTGGTTCTGAATTTTATTATTAGTCTGATAAAAATAAATAATTGATGTGCAAATTATACAAGCTTAAAAGAAGGAACCTTAGATTGAAAACTCCCTGAAAACACAGACTAGGTCTAACTCATTTTTTAGTCTCCTTGCATACAAATAGCCCACAGAAATTACTGAATTTTGTGCAACCTCAAAGTATTCCAAGGTTAGAGCGTACAGTCCAGTCTTGAGAAGTTCCAGGCATCAGAAAATTATTTTATCTGTTAAGTAACAATCTTTCTTCCTATAATTTCCCCCTGTTGAAATTGTCTGATCAAGGGGCAAAAGTAAGTATAATAAATATTGATAAGGTAACAGTGATATCCATAATGGATGATGAGATTCATATTGAGCCAGTAACAGTTTAAACTCCTGACCTAGAATGATTTACTTCAGAGCAATTTTTCTCTTCTCTTACTTACTTTTGGGTCACCTGGGAAATGCTTAAAACAGAGCAATGCCCAGGTACCACAACAGATCATATGAATCTGAATATCTGGAGTTGGTCCACACATCAGAATGTTTTAACAGCTCCCCAGATAATCCTAATGTGCAGTCAAAATTGAAAAGTACTGTTTTAGAGAAATGCACACTAAATATACAGGATTATTTCCAGGCAAGGAGCAACCTCGTGATGCAGACAACACAATCCAGAATGGCATCTTTTGTTTCTTTTTCAATTCATCAAGAGTTGGGGTCCAAAATTTGATTCTGACCCTGCATAGGAATTAATCAGGCCCTAGAAATTGATAACATGGATCAAACATGAAATTGTCTAATACAGAATATAGAATTCTGGAATTATAGGGACTTTCCATTGGGCACATCCCCTATCTGAAAACCCCTTCCTCCTTTTTGATTACCTGGACAGACGTACATACAGACTCATTGCTCTGGAAGACTGGTACCCGAGCAGAAAGAATTGAGTGGTGGCATACTTTGCTTAAGGTGTAGTGGAGGGAATACTAATAAAATATCCCTACCTTAAAAACGAATGACCATGCTCTTTTGTCCAAATTATGGTGTCCTACAGTTTCAGGATTATACATTTATCACTCTTTTGGAAATGTCCTCTAGATATTCTAAATTTACATTGCCAAGTCTACTTCTTTGACTCTGGTGTTTCCATGATTTTATACTAAAGTTTTTTTTCTTATCTTATAGTTTTTAGCATTGGCAATATTTTATTTCTATTATATTTTCTTGATTGCATGGTCAAGAATTCTAGGGCTATCATAGCCCATAGAATGCTCATGAATGTGCAGAAGATAGGAAATTTGGAAGATACCACAAACATTAGAAGAGCAGTTAGTTCTTAACCTTCTTTTCTGCTGAGACACTGATCAAGATTGATGTACACTTGCATCGGCATACCCAGAATTTGAAAACTTTGTCGCATTATCTCTATTGACTCTTTTGTTATCTGGCTCTCTCTCATGTTGGAGGCTTTCCTCAAATGTCTGATGAGTCCTGAATGAGTCAATTAAAAAAAGCTGGCTTGGTATTCTTTGTGCAAGGGTAGGTCTAGCTTTAGGGTTATCAGGCCGAGTGAGTTAGTTGACAGGACACTGAGGTGGGGACTTTGTGCTGGGCTTCCCCTCGCCCCCCCTGCCACACATATATCCTGGAAATTTAGTCCAATTCTTCAGAGGAGCTCTTCTAATCTTTTGTCCGAGGACTTGGGTAGGGGTGTGAAGATCTGGAGGTCTATATAGAAACTATCGTCCATCGTTCTTTGTTCTTTTCAGTTTTCCAGTTGAGGGCTCATTCTTTCTCTTTTCAGTGGAAGCCCCCAGGATGTCACTGGCCTGAGTCCCTCTCTGTCCTGCCCCAGCGTTTACCACTCCTCCAGCCAGCTTTGGTCTTCCAAAGTGCTGATGACAGACTCTGCCCCCTTCTCTTCATCATTGTGTATTTATCAGATTTTTTAAATGCCATTTTTATTTTTAAAATATCTAAGGAGGAGAAGGAGACAAACACTGGTGGATAAAGTAAAGCAGACATTCAGAAAAATTGTTGAATGTGGCCTGCGGCATAGATAAGTAGACATAGATTATCTACAACTCCAGACGCTCTAGCTGCATTTCATCCCTTTGTCTTCGCAAGAAAGCTCTTATTAATAGCAAGAAAGAAAGAAAAATAAAAGATTGACGATAGTATAGAGATTTTCTTCACTTCCAAAATCAAATTCATGGACTCAGATACTTTGAGTATTAAGGAGAAATTTCTTCTGACTCTCTTGACAATTGTTTATAACTACTGTGTTGTTAACACTGATTTAAAATAGTTTCCTTGCAAAATTCAGGAGACCAAAAGATCTTCACAAGCTATAATTATTGATAGATATATGATTGTACTTGAGTGCAGAAAAATTAGCACAGTAAGTATAAATGTTGGAAGAGATGTGATAGTAATTTATGGAATTTACCTAGACTTTTTTTTTTTTTTTAAGTTTCCAAGTCTACAGCCATCTCCAAATTATTTTTGTATCCCCTCATAGCACTCAGCGTAAAGCTTTATCCCCTGTAAGTACTCAGTTTTCCATTGATAAACTGAGAATTTCTGAGATCCTGGCAGCCCACCAACTTATGAAATATAAACCTGGAAGAAATGTATCACATCATCTAGTTTTTTTCTTAATTCTGAGACATTTTTCTTTTTCATATATCATCATTGCTTGAAAAGAAGATGTGTATGAAAATTGATATGTACAGGTAATATGTGAGTACTTCTCTTTCTGAAAAAAAAAAAAAAAACACAACAAAACCTTTATTACATTTATTATATTGTTGTATAGTGTTAGAGTGGGTGGCATTTAAGAATTGACACATTCCTCCCGTAATAATGTGCCATATTTTTCCTTTCCTTTCTACTTTTGCAGATGCTTTTTCTTTTGCCTGGAATGCTCATTCCCTCTTTCTTTGTTCTTTGGTGAATTCTTCACCAGTTTTTTCAAAAACAGTTTAAATGTTACCTCTTTGGTAAAATCTTCCCAGGCCCTCACAGGAACAGCTGATGCTATCTCTTCTACTTGTAGGCAATCTTTGTCAGCTTCTTCATTTATAACAAAATTTGTCCAGAGAATAAATTGGTGTTTTCAAGGTTACACATCAGAAGGGCCTCAGAGAGATAGTCTCATGTAAGACCCACGTTAGCTCCATGTATCCAGCTGAGTGGCCCAAATGGATTCTGGATAATATCTATTTTGGTTGCATTCCAAAGGTATTTGAGAAAGAAATCAGGGAGGAGAAGGGTCAGGAGTTCATTGTAGGAAATCCTTCCAGAAGACCTCGTTACCATGTAATTGGTGTGTTTGTAGAAGCTCAGCAGTGTGTTTCTCACCTTGATTTTGGCCAGTAGGTCAGTCTGTGCTAAGCAGTTGGTACATCAGTCCTGAATAAGCAGGTAGGGACTGACTCTTTAAGACCGTTAGCCTGGAGTAGGACACAGAGACAGCTGCTTGTGCACCTTGGAACATGTGCAGGTAACTGAGCATGTTCTCAGATTACAGGGAGGAAGGAAACAGGCTTATTTACCAGGAGAAATAATATTGTCTCCAGCATTCTCCAGAAAACAGAGAAGCAAAGCAGTTCTGTGTTCCAGAACCCTGCCCTTTAACTGATGCTACTGCCACAATTCTCAGCTCCCTCCTTCTGGCACACACTTCAGCTGAGATTGCCAATGAGTAGAGGGAGCTCTGCAAGAAGTGCTGGATTGTGACACTAGCACTGTTACGGGTGGAATTCTGTTGCCCCAAAAGATGTTGATGTCCGAATCCCCAGTACCTGTAAATGTACTTTCTTTGCAGACGAGTAAGTTAAGATCAGGTTATTAGAGTCGGTCCCAATCCAATATAACTCTGTCCTTATAAAAAGGGGAAATTTGGACATAGAGAAGCACAGAGGGAAGATGATGTGAAAACATAGTAAGGACAGCATCTATAAACCAAGTGACAGCTGAGGCTACCAAAAGCTAGGAATGAGGCAGGTAACAGATTCTCCTGCACAGCCCTCAGAAGGAACCCCTCCTCCTGACACCTTGATTTTGGACTTTTAGCCTCCAGAACTGTAAGACAAGGAATTTCTTTATTTAAGCAGCCCCCACCCAGATGCTGTGGCTGGTGACATCTCACCCTTCTCCAGTCTCCTGGGGAAATTTACTTTAAATATCTCTTCTCCCTGCCCCAGTACTGATGTCAAGAATGAGAGAAAAGCCTCACTGTGTGAGTCTTCATATGAGAAAAGACTCATATAAACATCATTGATTTCTGACCCCCTATCTTTCCATCACATCTGCCAGACAATTTGAGGTCTAATATCCCAAGCTGGTGATCACAGCCCAGCTTGAGCACGCACATGGGTTTTATTTGCCCACACAATGTTTTATTAAAATAAAAAAAACACAAAAATAATCATAATGATTATTTGCAGAAATATTAATATTGCAAGATTGAGCATCAGAATTTGAATTTCTGGCACAGTAGTCCAATATTCCCACGCAGGAACATTGAGCTGTGTCCAACTCATTTCCAATGAGAGGCAGTCACATTTGAAGGGGTTTGGATGCCCTTTCTATCTGCTACTGTCCCTATCCCTCCCTGTTCTTCCTAGACCAGGCCCAGTTCTGTCTTATCTCATGACTGCTATCTCTATGGTCCCTACAGGCATTTGAGTTTGGGGCCATTGGAGACATTATTATGATAATTATTTATTTTCTTACTATTTTCTCTTGGAGGTATTGAATTTAGTCTGTCCTTTGATATGCCCATGTTTTGTAAGTGGTATATCTACATATGTATATGCTCTGTAATGATTAGTATATGCTCTGTAATGATTACATATATACCTCAATAGTGTTATGTATACTGTGGAAATGAAGCAAATGTTCACTTAAATTCTTTTTGTCCACTATGTAAAAATCAATCTCTTAATTACAATGAGGTCTATACAGCTAGACCAGGTAGTGGTGCTGCCTCAGGGTGGTTACCGTCTACCCTGAGGAAGTAAGATATGAAGTCATGCATGTAAGAGATTCAAGAAGAAAGTAGAAATTGTGAAGGCAAATGCAGATGAAGCTAGACAAGAATTCAGAGGAAGGAAAGAGTACTTCTGACTGGGACCGTCAGGGGAGTCATCAGGGAAATTTGGTGGTGGTGGGGGGGGTGGATTTCTAGCTGGGACTTGGGAAAAATGTAGGATTTGGTCGAACATGAAGAATACTGAGTATTTGGGTGGGCTAGGATGGGCTAATTTGGAGAGATAACAAATAGTTTAGTTTAATTGAGCTGTGGGAGGTTGTGAGGAATAAGCTAGGGAGGATAATTTGGAACCATCTCATCATAACATGAATGTGAGAACTGAGGAAGTTAGGCAGTGAGGAGCTAGGAGTCTAAAAGGAGCAATATTTACCTCTGACCATGACGAAGAATTAGACAAGAAGGCTGTGCCTTAACCATGTTGCTCAAAAAGAAAAATGGTCCCGTATGTTGGTGTCTAGTTAAATTTTGTAATGAACAATTTCTCTTTACTTTTCCATCCCTTTATTTGTAGCAGTTTTCAGGGAAAGTGGTCTAACACGGTTCTTGGTAGGCAGTTCTAAAAAAACAATCCAGAATTCTTATTGCTGCTACAACTTCCCCTCCAACAACTTTCTAACACGAACGAGTTAGCATTCTTCAGAAGTATTCTCAATGGCTTATTAGCTGAGTTTCTCAACTGCTCATTGAGAGAGCGATGCTGTCATTTTGAAACTTGAGTTAAATAATTTCCTTCGTGTTCTTTTCCCTTTCATTCTTGTAATTTTCTCTCTTCTTTTCTCCCTTGCAGCTCTCTCTGTTTCTCTCCTTCCTGCCTTTCTTCCTTCCCCTTTCTTTTCTTTCTCCTTCTATCCGCTCTTCCTCCTTTCTTCCTTCCACTTCCCTTCTACCTTTGTAGGATAATGTAGAGATTAAGAACAATGACTTTGGTGTTCTATGGCCTGTGTTATAATTCTAGTGCTACTGTTGACTGGTTGTAGGACCCTGAGGTAGGTATTTAGTTTCTTTGAGCCTCCATTTTCTCATCTGCAAAATAGGATAATAATAATACTTACCTCATATGGTTCTTGAGGATATTCATTAATTAACACATGCAAAACACTAAGAACACTGCCCGATACATATCAAGTACTCAGTAAGTGTCAGCTATAATTGCTACTACTGTGTTTCCCCGAAAATAAGACCTAGCCGGACAATCAGCTCTAATGCGTCTTTTGGAGCAAACATTAATATAAGACCCGGTCTTTTTTACTATAAGACTGGGTCTTAATATAATATAATATAATATAATATAATATAATATAATATAATATAATATAATACCGGTCTTATATTATTTTTGCTCCAAAAGACATATTAGAACTGATTGTCCGGCTAGGTCTTATTTTCAGGAAAACACAGTATTATCTTCATTGAAGATGAGCTCTTTAAAAAAATATGGAGAGAAATAAATTATGCTGTCTCTTACTGAATTTTAGGCCTAAGACCTTTATTTTGATATTGAAAAATAATGTGTTGCTATGAAATACATGTAGAATCCACAATCTAGATCTATACAATGAAGACAGTGAATTATTGGAGGCTGACTTATAAGTGGATTAATTTCACAAATATTACCTTTAGATCACCTTTGGGAGAACAGTAGTCATATTATAGGTGCCTTCTTCTATTCTGTTACTGAGATAGAGCAACTCATCTGTGATGCATGACATGTTTTACATGGAAGAGATAAGGAGGTCTTGGGTTTCTTTGGGATTTTTCAAGAGCTCTGTTTTGACCATTTCTCTCTCTCTCTCTCTCTCTCTCTCTCTCTCTCTCTCTCTCTCTCTCTCTTGCTCTCTTTCTTTCTCTCTTTCTTTACTGGGAATACCCAGCCTATGGTACCTTGACATTTGAAAAGGTCAGTATATTTCCACACACTAGTAAGCATATTCTACTTCAAATAGGTGGAACAATGAATTTCTGATTTTTTTTGGTTAGGATAGTGATTTTAACAAGGAAAATAGCATGACTTAAGCCTGTTCTGATAACCGTGAGTTCAACATGTGTGGTACCGGGGATCCCAATAGGTTTGACAAGAAAGTGTACAGATGTCACCTTCTTAATACCATCTGAAAACCGTCTCCACAGGACCTTTGTGTGTTTGTGCACCTTGCTTCCAGAAGCATTTATGCTCATCAGCATTTTCAGATAACGGACTTACAATTTCTCAACTTGATTTTTTAAATGAAGTGATGGGAAAAGGTAGGAATGGAGCCTGTCTTCCTCCTCCCTTCTTCCTTCTTTCCCTTCCTCCCATTCTTTCTTTCCCTCCCTTATTACTTCCCTTTCTTGTTTTCAAAGATTTTAATGTCATTATGATTCTTTCAAATTGGCAAATGTTACCATTAAATAATCATCACAGACACATTTGCCCTCCACTTACCATCAATTCATCAGATCAAAACAAATTAACTATGCTTATATAACATCGATGAAATTGTCAGTGCTTTCAGGCCAAGAACAAAACACCATTCAGATTACCCAGAAATCACAGTACATGTGATCATGAGAAAGTCCTTAGCCTGTCTGCGACTTTGTTAGTGGACAAAAATAGTAATTTTATAGTGGAGAAACCTGGCAGATTCAACCTCAACCAGTGATCAAGTTTAATATCAATGCTGAAAGATGTATCAAAATCATGTACCCTCCTCATAGGATACACTTAAAGAGTGCATCACTTATGAGGAATAGCCTACAAAATAACTGACCTGAACTCTTCAAAAATATCAAGATAATGAAAAACAAAGAGAGAGAAAGTGTCACAAGAGGAGATGATAAAGAAATTTTAAAAGGAATTGTAGTGTGAGATACTGGATTGGATCATGGAATAGAAACAAGGACATTAGTAGAAAAACTGGTAAAAATAGGAATAAAGACAAGTTTAATTAATAGCACTGTCTCATGTTAATTTTTTAGTTTTGATAACTGTGCTATTATTATACAAAATGTTAATTTTAGGGAAACTGGGTGAAGGGTAAAGGGTACACAGCAACTCTCTACTACTTTTGGAAATTTTCTGTAAGTTTGAAATTATTTCAAAATCAAAAAATAATTCTCTTTACACATTAGGAACACTTTTAAATTATTTGTAGTTTGAAGACAGGGCATAATGTTCAAAACTTATCGAAATCATTTCATTAAAGAAAATTTTGGATCAAAATGGTGGCGTGAGGTGAGCCTCTGTAAAGCTCCCCTGGAATTTACAACTAATCAAACAACAATAACTCCACAAACGACTCCCTGCACGGCAGACAGGCAAGACGAAGAGGCCCATTACTGAATTCACCTAAAGGTGAGCTAATTGCGTGAGTGGGGAAGGAGGGAAGGGAGAATTGCGGAGACAGAGCCCCATGGGTGCAGGACGCAGACCTAGCTCAGTGCTCCGAGCTCGCTGCATCCCAGAAGTACTGCAGCTGCGGGAGAGGGAAGAACTCGGACTGCTAGGGCTCCACTTATGGCCCACAGGGCTGAGGGGGCAGCATATAACACGGCTGAACCCAATGCTCACGGCAGAGACCTCGGATAAAAGACTGAGGGAAGAAGGCTGAAAACGGTGGTTTAAGCCCTCACTGCCGAGCAGAGAACGGAGCCTTAGGCACTGAGATTAGTCGCCCCCTCCCTCCCCTCCCAGAGCTCCCTTCGCCCCCACCTGCCCAGTGCTAGAAGCGGAACAGTAGCAGTGTCAGATCAAAAGAACAGAATATTTGCTGTTCTGAGAACTGTGGACCGCAGACACAGATTCACAGCCCAACTAGTTCAGGCAAAGGGGAAGGAGCTGTGGAAGCAGGACCGGCTGTGGTGGTGGTCGCAGCCATTGCTCTGGGCCACCTCTCACAGCTCACCCCGCCCCTGGCCCCACCTATCTGGGCGGATCCCTGCAGGAGTAAACGGAACTGCTGAAACATACGGGCTCTGAATCTGGAGCTGGAAGAGCTTTGGAACATCAAAAGCTCTCTGCATACCCACCAGGACACTGCGCCCTGTGACCCAGGCAAACCATTAACAGAGGAGAAGACCGTCTCCCAGGGAATCCCCCCCATTGTGAGAGAAGCTGGAATAGTGCAGAGAAAATAGCACTACCATGTGAGAGAGAAAAAAAAGGCTGCAGTCGGAGAGAAAATAAAACATTCTACCAACAAGTACTGGAAAACAAAAGAAAGACCTCTTCCTATCAACCTGTTGCAGAAGCCACTCCTGTAGATGTCTAGGAAGAAAAATAATAAATCAGTAATTGCCATGAATAACCAAGGCAACAAGACAGCTCAGAAAGAAAGTGAAAAGTCTCCAGAAAAGGAACTTAAAGATACGGAAATGTGTGACTTAAATTACAGAGAATTCAAGATTGCATTTCTGAAAAAACTCAACGTGATGCAAGAAAACACAGAAAGTCAGTTTAATGAACTCAGAAACACAATCAAGGAACATGAGCATTTTACGAAAGAGATTGAAATTTTAAAAAAAGAGCCAAATAGAATTTCTGGAGATTAAGAACTCAATAGAAGAAATTAAGAATGAAATAACCAGCTTAGGTAGTAGAGTTGACCAGATGGAGGAAAGAATCAGTGACATCAAAGATAGAAATGTGGAAATGACAGAGATGGAAGAAGAAAGAGACTTGAGACTTAAAATAAATGAAAGAACTCTACAACAACTTTCTGACTCCATCAGAAAGAGCAATATAAGAATAATGGGCATACCAGAAGGAGAAGAAAGAGAGAAGGGAACAGAGAATATATTCAAACAAATTGTTGATGAGAACTTCCCAAACTTGTGGACAGAACTGGACCCTCGAATCCAAGAAGCAAATAGAACACCTAATTACCTCAATCCCAACAGGCCTTCTCCAAGGCACATTGTATTGAAGCTGTCTAAAAAAACTACAAAAAAAGAATCCTCAAGGCAGCCAGGGAAAAGAAGACGGTAACCTACAAAGGAAAGCCCATTAGATTATCATCAGATTTTTCAGCAGAAACTCTACAAGCCAGGAGGGAGTGGAACCAAATATTCAAACTATTGAAAGAGAGAAATTATGAGCCAAGGATAATATATTCAGCAAAGATATCCTTTAGATGTGAAGGAGGAATAAAGACCTTTCCAGACATACAGAAGCTGAGGGAATTTTCTAGTACACGACGTGCACTACAAGAAATACTAAAGGAGGCTATTCGACCACCATCAACAGGGACATTTTGTGGCAACAAAAACATAAAAAGGGGGAGAGTAAAGGCCTGAACTGGAATATGGGGATGGAGAAAGTAAGCGTGCTGAAGAAAATGGAATACGCTAAATATCAAACTTTCTTTTTCATAAACTTAAGGGTAACCACTCAAAAAAAATCCAGAACTGAAATATATACTATCATAAAAGAAGAAACAGAGGGAAACATCATAGAATACCACCACACAGAAATAATAGACAACAACAAAAAGGCAAACAAACAATGGAGACACAGCCTTACCAGAAAACTAAAACTATTGAAATCCTCACATATCAATAATCACCCTAAATGTAAATGGACTGAACTCACCAATAAAAAGTCACAGAGTAACAGATTGGATCAAAAAACTAAACCCAACCATATGCTGTCTCCAAGAGACACATCTCAGCTACAAGGACAAGCATAGACTCAAAGTGAAAGGGTGGAAATCGATACTCCAAGCAAATGGTACCCAGAGAAAATCAGGTGTAGCCATAATGATATCAGATGAAACAGACTTCAGGGTGAAAAAGATAACAAGAGACAAAGATGGACATTTCATAATGGTAAAGGGGACTATACAACAAGAAGACATAACAGTTATCAATATTTATGCCCCCAATCAGGGAGCACTGAAATATACCAAGCAGCTACTAACAGAACTAAAGGGAGAAATTGACCAAAACACAATTATACTAGGGAACTTAAATACATCATTGACAGCTATGGCTAGATCACCCAAACAGAAAATAAATAATGAAATAGCAGTCCTAAATGACACATTAGATGAAATGGACATAATTGACATATATAGAGCACTTCATCCTTAAACATCAGACTATACATTCTTTTCTAGTGTGCGTGGAACATTCTCAAGGATAGACCATATATTGGGACATAAAAACAGCCTCAGCAAATTTAAGAAGATTGAAATCATACCAAGCATATTCTCTGATCACAAGGCTTTGAAATTGGATATCAACTGCAAAAAGAAAGCAGGAAAAAACACAAATACATGGAGATTAAGCAACATACTTTTAAAGAATGACTGGGTCAAAGAAGATATTAGAGGAGAGATCAAAAGATACATAGAAACAAATGACAATGAAAATACATCCTACCAAAATTTTTGGGATGCAGCGAAAGCAGTTTTAAGAGGGAAATTTATCTCATTACAGGCCTATCTCAAGAAACAAGAAAAATCCCCCCAAATGTAACCTCATGTTACACCTTAAAGAACTAGAAAAAGAGGAACAAGTGAAACCCAAGGTCAGCAGAAGAAAGGAAATAACAAAAATCAGAGCAGAACTAAATGAAATAGAGAACAAAAAGACAATAGGAAAAATTAATGTGACAAAGAGCTGGTTCTTTGAAAAGATTAACAAAATTGACAAACCCTTGGCTAGACTCACTAAGATAAAAAGATAGAAGACACTAATTAACAAAATCAGAAATGAAAAAGGGGAAGTTATCACAGACACCACAGAAATACAAAGGATCATCCAAGAATACTATGAAGGACTATATGCCACCAAATTCAGCAACCTAGAAGAAATGGACAAGTTCTTAGAAACATATATAGCCTTCCAAGGCTGAACCATGAAGAACTGGAAAATCTAAACAGACCGATCACCAGTAACGAAATTGAATCAGTCATCCAAAACCTTCCCAAAAGCAAAATTCCGGGACCAGATGCCTTTACTAGTGAATTTTACCAAACCTTCAAAGAGGATCTAATACCAATCCTGCTCAAACTCTTCCAAAAAATTGAAGAAGAGACAATACTCCCTAACTCATTTTATGAGGCCAACATTACCCTGATACCAAAACCTGGTAAGCACAACACAAAAAAAGAAAACTACAGACCAATATCTCTGATGAATTCAGATGCAAAAATCCTAAACAAAATTCTAGCAAATCAAATACAACAATGCATTAAAAAGATGATTCATCACGACCAAGTGGGGTTCATCCCCGGGGAACAAGGATGGTTCAACATCCGCAAATCCATCAATGTGATACATCACATAAACAAAATAAAGGACAAAAATCATATGTTTATATCAATTGATGCAGAAAAAGCATTTGACAAGATACAACATCCATTTATGATTAAAACACGTAATAAAATATAGAAGGAAAATGCCTTAACATAATAAAGGCCATATATGACAAGCCCTCTGCTAATCTCATAATTAATGGAGAAAAACTGAAGCCCTTTGCTCTACGTTCAGGAATACAACAGGGATGTCCCCTATCACCTCTGCTTTTCAGCATAGTGTTGGAAGTCCTTGCCAGAGCAATCAGGCAAGAGAAAGAAATAAAAGGCATCCAAATTGGGAATGAAGAAGTTAAATTATCACTCTTTGCAGATGACATGATGCTATATATATAGAAAACCCTAAAGACTCCACCAAAAGGCTATTAGAAACAATTAATGAATACAGTAAAGTTGCTGGCTACAAAATCAACGCACAAAAGTCCATTGCCTTCCTATATACTAACAATGAAATCTCAGAAAAAGAAATAAAAAAAATTCCTTTTGCAATTGCAGCAAAAAGAATAAAATACCTAGGAATAAACTTAACCAAGGATGTGAAGGACCTATATGCTGAAAACTATAAGACATTTTTGAAAGAAATTGAAGATGCAAAGAAATAGAAAGACATTCCGTGCTCATGGATTGGAAGAATCAACATAGTTAAGATGGCCATATTACCCAAAGCAATATACAGATTTAATGCAATCCCCATCAAAATCCCAATGGCATTTTTTAAAGAAATAGAACAAAAAATCATCAGATTTGTTTGGAACCACAAAAGACCCTGAATAGCCAAAGCAATATTAAGAAAAAAGAACAATACTGGAGGTATCACACTCCCTGACTTTAGCTTGTACTGCAGGGCTACAATAATCAAAACAGCATGGTATTGGCAGAAAAACAGACACATAGACCAATGGAATAGAATTGAGAACCCATAAATAACCACATGAATATGGACAAATAATTTTTGACAAAGAAGCTAAAAACATACAATGGAGAGAAGACAGCCTCTTCAATAAATGATGCTGGGAGAATTAGATAGCCACGTGCAAAAGAATGAAACTGGACTGCTATCTGTCACCATGTACCAAAATTAATTCAAAATGAATCAAAGACTTAAGCATAAGACCTGACAGAATAAACTGCATAGAAGAAAACATAGGTACTAAACTTATTGACCTTGGGTTCAAAAAGCATTTTATGAATTTGACTCCAAAGGCAATGGAAATAAAAGCTAAAATAAACAAAAGGGACTATATGAAACTTAAAAGCTTCTGCATAGCAAAAGAAACCAGCGACAAAATAAAGAGGCAACCAACTGACTGGGAGATTTTTGCAAACAGTGCCTCCGATAAGGGGCTAATAATATCCAAAATATACAAAGAACTCATGAAACTCAACAACAAAAAACAAACAACCCAATTGAAAAATGGCAGAGGACCTGAAGAGACATTTCTCCAAAGAGGACATACAAATGGCAAATAGACATATGAAAAAATGCTCAAAATCACTGATCAGAGAAATGCAAATCAAAACCACAATGAGCTATCACCTCACCCCAGTCAGAATGGCGATCATCAACAACACAAATAGTAACAAGTGTTGGAGAGGCTGTAGAGAAAAAGGAACCCTCATACACTGTTGGTGGGAATGCAGACTGGTGCAGCCGCTATGGAAGGCAGTGTGCAGGTTCCTCAAAAAATTACGAATAGAATTACCATATGACCCAGCAATCCCTCTCCTGGGTATCTACCAAAAAAATCTGAAAACATTTATCCATAAAAACACATGTGCTCCAGTATTCATTGCAGCTTTGTTTACGGTGGCCAAGACATGGAAACAATCAAAATGTCCTTCGATAGATGAATGGATAAAGAAGTTGTGGTATATATACACAAAGGAATACTATTCGGCCATAAGAAAAGATGATATAGGAACATTTGTGACAACATGGATGGATCTTGAGAGTATAATGCTAAGCGAAATAAGTCAGACAGAAAAAGCAGAGAACCATGTGATTTCACTTATATGTGGTATATGAACCAAAAAAGCAAAAGAACAAGACAAACAAATGAGAAACAGAAACTCATAGACACAGACAATAGTTTAGTGGTTACCAGAGGGTAAGGGGGCTGGGGGGTGGGAGATGAAGGTAAGGGGGATCAAATATATGGTGATGGAAGGAGAACTGACTCTGAGTGCTGAACACACATTAGGATTTATAGATGATGTAATACAGAACTGTACACCTGAAATCTATGTAATTTTACTAACAGTTGTCACCTTAATAAATTAAAAAAAATTTTAAACAAAGAGGAAAAAATGGATGCGTTTCTGTAACATTTTTGTTGTAGAGTTTAAAACATAGAAATTAAAGTTTAGAATTTAATTGAAGATATGATTTCTTTTACTAAAGTGATAATATTGAGCCTGAGAAATGTCAGAATTTGTATTAACCTGTCTAGTACCCCACGTATGTTTTGATCTTTATGCCGCCAATAGTATATAATACAAAAGAAGAAAGCATGTGATTTTTTCAAGTATCCAGGAGGTTGGTTCTGGGGTATAAAAAGGTATAGGAATGTCAAGGCCCCTATTTAGCAAAAAACAGTAGAATTTGTTTCTTTACAGAATACATTGTCTATCTCCAGATGCTGTTGGCTTGAGACTGCCGAGCAGTGACAGTATTGACTTTCTTATTATGAAACTTTCTAATAACTAATATTTTTATTACCTGACTTATGCCTTTCTTAGCTTTTTCCTTATTACTGGTATTATTTTAGTCATCCGATGGTTTTCATTGAGGGATTTTCTAAGCTATTCAAGTATAAGAGCTCTTAGGTAACTCTATGTCAGGGTTTAGAATGCTAGATGTCTATACTTCTAAGTCATGTAAAGGTTTATTTATTCAACCTCAATTGAGCTAAGTAGGTTTTATTTATTTCTAATAATATTGTGTATTTGAAAATTCCATTAGTTGAAAATAGGTAGATTCTGGGCTTAATTTCTAAATTTTCTTTGCTTAAAATTCTGTGCAATGAAGGTGCAAAGGTTTGTTTCCAAGGAAACAAATGCACTCCATTTTCATCACATAAAATGTTTTCTGCAAGAATATTCCATAGCCAGTCTCCAGGGAGATACTGTGTCATAACATAGCTCGCGCTGGAGATTTTTCCAAAGGATGCGTTATTTTATTTTTGTTCCCTCAAAAATCGTCCTATATTAGTGCAATCACGTTTGTATTGGATTTCAAAAAAATTAACAACAGAGCCCTTGCCATCACCTTATTAGAGTCATAAAGTGTACAGTTCCGGGGATTGTGATTTTCCTCTGGCCATTAGGTTAGGTTTATATCGGTGTCTAAGTAGCGCGTGTTCAGGACATTCACTTGAGAAAAACAGCCTGTTCTAAGGAGGATATTTGTCACTCTGAGGGCTGGAAAAGAATGTGACCCTTTGTTGGTATTTATCTGAAGCTGGAAGTGACTGTTTTATCATAAGAAGTTTGTAAACCATATAAATAGCCTAGCTTTACCTACTTTAGTGACTGACTAACACATAAGCAAACGGAAGGAAGGAGCGTCAGCTCACAAAAGTCTGAGAGTGTTCCGCTGCCTCTCTTGTCTTACCCATGTGGGCACTTGCGTTCAGGGACTCTGCGTTACTTGTCTTGTGGCCTGGACGTGGTATATAATAAGCGGGACCAAAATATAATTAGTTAATCCTTTCATTCCATTATCAGCCTGGATGTGGCTGATAATGGAATGAAAGGATTAACTAATTATACAGTAAGAAGACAAATTTTGGAAGTAGAAAACAAAATTACTATGGTATTATAGGGAGTGGAGATGGCATAATAGTCAAAATTAGAAACCATAGCTCTGTCCCTTAGAAATTCTTCAACTCAGCAAATCACTTAAATCTCTATAAATGGGGAAAGGAGTATCACTCTTACAAAGTTGTTAATTAACATATATAAAAAGTGTATGTATTGGAGGAATTTCTTTAAAATACGGGAACTGTTCCATAAAGAGGAGTGCAAATTCTTCCTTTGTAAAGGCCACATGATTGCCTTTTGATTCCGAAGAGATATTACATTTACCTTGCTTCTAACGCAAATCTCATGTATGGGCCAGCTAATACAAAATAATTAGAAAATATGACCTTGCAAGTCTAGCCTAGAGCCTAAAACAAAGAGTTCTTTTCTTAAAATTCTGTGAAAGATTAGACTTCAGTAGGCCTCACCCTAATACTGCAAATCCCCCAAATTCTGTCTCCAAAAGCCCAACATGTAGCTGTCTAACTCAACCCTCTTAGTCTGATCCTTTACATGACTTAAAAGTGTAGCTGATGAATCAAAGTTGATAGGAAAATGGCTCAATTTATGAAATGGAGACAGGTCCCTCACGGCATTCCCAGCAGAGCTTCTCTAAAAAGTTCTGTAGAGTCACTGTGTGAAAGAGAAACACACATGACAGACAGTTGCACACAGGAAGTAGCAAATACTGACACCACAATATGGTATCAGTAAACATTTATTCATTTGTCCTTTATTCATTCATGAGGCAAATTGTTTTTGAGTGCCGTCTAAGTGCCAGGGACTAGACTAGGTGCTTTCAACACACACGATCTCATTTGCTATCACATGAAATTTGGCAAAGAAATGTGATTAACCCCATATAGTGGAGGCTGAAGGAAACCACCCAGATCCCCCTTAAACCGAGCCACTCACTCCCCTAGATCTCCCCAAGTGTTGGCCGTTGAAGGCTCTCGCCTGATCCCTATCAGGAATTTCACTCAACCAAAGACAGGACAGCCACCTTAACCAGGTCACCATTCCTCCTGGGGTCAGCCTGCATCCAGTGACTGACTGAAGTGGATTCTAAAGGCTCAACACCTAGTCTCAGTCAAGGACATCATTGACGCCATGCCAGCTCAAGAGCATCAGTAGATTCGGCCGAGGCCTCTGTTGCAGCAGCATCCCTGTTCATCTCCTCCTCCCAATCCTGTCTCCTTCACCCCTCACACAGGTGTGATGCTCCCCAATGCACTGGCCAACACGCCTCCTGCACATAAACTGTAAAGACTCAGGGTCTGCTTCCTGGAGATCCATTTTGTAAACAAGGAATCTGAAGTTAAGGGAATTCTTCTTTCACCTAAGCCTACAGAGCGAATATGCAGTGGAGTCAGAATGCCTCCACTAAATGTCATGATGTTGTAAAAACCCAGAAATTAGAAAATAGGGTTCAAGGTTGGACATAAGTCCCTTCCAGGTCAATTTAATTTCTCAGTCCCAGACTGGCTGTCTGCCACTCTCAGAATTGGTCAAAAGGGTTGTGCAGAGCTAATTATAAAGGCAAGATGGATATGTCTAGATGTCACCATTAGTAGGAGAGGGCAGGAGCTAGGGAACAGATGAAACGTGGCATAAGTATTGCCAACTGGAAGCAGACGTCTGCACCATTTGTTTTACTGGGACCTTGTTAGTAAGTCAGCTCTACTTAGCAGATACTTACTTAACCTTATTATTTTCAATATGTAACAAAAATTGAATGATCAGAATAAGGAACTATAAACAACATAAAATATTGATGGGAAATCATGTTTTTAAAAAGACACCTATTAGTACCATAGTAAACCGATTTTGAATCTAGAATAATTGTGGATAGGAAAGAAAATTAGCATTGATACTTAAAAACATTTATGTGGCCTATGAAAATGGCAAAATCAGACTTCATGCCAATGTTAACTCTCAATATTTTATAAATGCCAAATATATATTAATAGGAAATAAAGGGATGATTTAACATTTTGAAGTTTTCTAGTGATAACAAATTAATTCAATAAACAAATATTTGAGCATCTACTGTGTACCAGGCATTGTTCTAAGCAATGGGGATACAACAATAAATGAAACAGGTGGTCCCACTCACATTACCTTACTTTATACCAGGGGTATGCAGACTGTCAATAAGTTAATAAACAGATACATAAACAACGCCACTCAGTGAGCCTGACATCTGAACAGTGACGCATCAGCCTCTTCAGGATCTGTGAGAAGAACCTCTAAGCAAAAGGCCAATGCAAATCCCTATAAGGGAATGAGGGGAACTTTGAAAAACAAAAAGAAGGGCAGGATGGCTGGAGCGGAGCCCGTGATGGGGAGAGTGTCAGCGAAGCTCTAGAGTAAGCCAAGGGTCAGGTCACCGGTGGTCCATGAAAGAGGATTTGAATTTTTACTCTACGTATGATGAGAATTCTTTAGTGTATCTTAAGCAATGGAGTAACATGATCTTATTTGTATTTTTATAAGTTGGTTCTGACTGGAGTGGTCCTGAAAGATGTGGATATAGGCAGTAGCCACTCACGCACGAGTCAGTGTTGTGTGCTGAAGAGGAGATAGTGGGGGAACAGTGCAGTAGAGTGGGGAGAGCAGAAAGATCTCAGTTCAAATCCCAGCTGTTTCTTTCTACCTGGAAGTTATCTTCTGAATCTCAGTTTCCCTATTTGTAATAGCAATAATACAACTTAGTTTGCTGGGCTGTTTTTAGAATTAAATGACTCATGTGCAGTGGCCGACACCGGGTAGATGCTACATGTTTTGTAATAGAAACAAATGTGGAGCATGGGACTGAATGAATAGTGATGTAAATATGCTGGCTTTTCTCTGATCATACTTTTTGTTGGTGATAGAAAGACCTAGAAATAAAGTCTGACCTTTCTTAAAGAGAAAAATAATTGTTTCCCTGGGCTTCTAGCTTCAAACGGAACTATGTGAAGGGCTGCTGAGGATATGAGATTGGAATGTTTCTTTCTTACTTCTCCCTCTATATTTCTCACTGCCTTTAAATCCTATACCGCAGATTGTTTTTGTTGTCTCCAGATCACACAGGACACCCTTAGTAGCAGCTCACGCTGACACATGTTTAGGCAGTGTGTGCATTTACATTTAATGCCCCTCTTCTTGGCTTTAGCAATGATTCGAAGAAAAAACACTGGAGAAGACCAAGGTCATCCAACTTGTTTAACAAGCTTTCTAGGACTGGGGAGACTCAGATACAGGTCGGAAGTAGCAGTGGCGTATCATGGAAAATATTGTTTGGGAAATTCTATTCGTTCGAGGTAGCAGCTGGATGCAAGAGTTGATACAAGTAAGGCTACTTGCTTAAAGAGAATACCTCAAGGTCAAGGAGTCCCAGCAACTGATATTGCAGTTTTGTGTAAAGTGAATAGTAAGAACATGTGAGGAGCAGGAGGAAACTTGATGATAAGGATGCAGATGCAGACGTGAGGTGGTTGCCTCTGTTCTCCTGCAGTGCTATTCACATTTACCCTGCAATATAATGACCCGCAAAATTGTAAGGCCCAGGGGATTCTGCCAACCTCGCATCCTATAGAGGCAGCTTTGGATGTCACTCTCAGTTAGATATCTGGAGAAATCCCAACGATGATGAAGAAGATGATGATGATGATGACTTATGAATGCCAGCTTACAAACTTAGAAATGCCATAAATATTACTGCCTTTACTTTCACTAACATATCTTAATGTCTTTCTCTCAATCCTATATTACTTACCCAGCAGAAAACTGAAGCTGAGGTCTTTCTGGGGTTCTCACACTCAAGGGTGAGTCACAACTCCTGGGTCGTACTGCCAAGTATGGCCATAGGGCAACCTTGTGTTTGGTCATTGGGCTTACAGCCTAACTTGACCATGAGAAGAAGCTTGTTGTCCTTATCCGCATAGCTTATTTGGGTCTGGCAGCCTTATGTTTCCTTGCCATGCTTGGGGCCCAGGAATCTAAAGCAAGGCTTCATCTGACCCTATCTGCCTAGAGCCCCCAAAAGCTATCCTCTCTTGGGGCCTTGACACCTTCCTGGTGATAACATAGGGGAGCAGAGCCCAGGACCTCTCCACCCTCGGGAATTTAGCCAGGTGGGGGGAGGGCAGTAAGGAGAGTTGGTAGCTGGAGTTGAGCCCTCTCTCTATGTTCCCATTATCTACTATCCTACAATCTTTCTGCCTTTCCCCATTCCTCCCATGGGGCAATGAGCTCAGTCTACCTCTTACTTTAATGGCAGATAAGCAAATAGAGAGAAGGCAGGGAGGGAAAAGCATAGGTTGCTATCTCAAATGTCATGTAGACAAAAACTGGAAAAAAAAAATAAAAAGACACCTAAGCACCTAAGGCTGCCATTAAAGAGTGGAAATCTTTTCTGAGATAGAGATACAGATGAATACATTGAAACCAAAAGAACAGTTTTCTCATCATGCCAGAACCATGCTGGCTTCCTAGGGAAAACATACTCTGATTCAGCCTGAGAAACAATTGTGTCTTAGGCAGAGAGTTACGGAGTTGGCACGGTGGAGTTGCTTTGGATAAGCCAACGCATTTATGTGGTAGTTTAAAAACTTCTATTTAATAACATGATGCACTAAGATAAAAGTGGTACATAAAAGAGCACAGTTCTCCAAGGTACCATGCCCTTTCCTTCTTCTTTCCACACTCGGGCATCTCTGGCCCTTTCTTTTATTTTTACTGTAGTTTGATTCTTCTCTTTTTAGTGTTTCAGGGCTAGAGGAAATTCCCGTTAACATTATCAGACACCTCATGCCTTTTTTCACATCTACACTTAGGCCCATCGTTCAAAGGGTCCAGTGTGGTCCAGTGGGCTATGCATGGATCTTGGATGTAGGAGACATAGATACATACCCCTTGCTACACATAATGCATTCGTGGCTATTAGCAGCTTACTCATGCTATCTAAGGCTCAGTTTCCCTATTTGTGAAGCAGAAATAAAAATCTCTACTTCATAACTTTGTTCTGAGGGTCAAGTGCAATAATACGATGGAAGGAGGTTTGCAAAATACTTTTATACAATTCCTTCCTTCTCTCTAAAAATGTTTGTTATGTGTTTGCCATGTGCCAAACACTTTGTTTAGAGCTTTATCGATAAAAACAGGATAATTTAGTGAAGGAGACATATAAATAAACAGAAAAGCACAGTGTGGTCCTGTATCAGTAGAGACAGAACTGGGCCATGTCATGCATAAGAGAAGTAACTACGTAGTCTGTATATCGGAGGATAGTGCTAGATTGGCTTCCTGAAGGCGTTGGCACCTGAATGGAGTCTTATAGGATGAAGAGGGTTTGGTGGTATAGGAAGGATAGGTGAGAAGGTATTAACAACAGAATGATCAAAGACAGTGAAGCAGCAGACATCCAGGTGTTGGTGTGTATTGGTGGAGACATACCGATCTAGCTGGACCATGTAATTCGAAGGCACATGTAGCTAGAGGTGAAAAATGGAGAGGTAGTTAAAGGGTCAATTACTCTGATAAAGTGTTCAGATCTAAATCTTTGGGTGGTGAGAAATCATTGAAGAGTTTTATGCTATCAGAATTTTATTTTAAATAGATAACCCCAATGAAGGTTTTCATGGTGTCGGGAGGAGATTTGAGATAGCAAGGCCACAGTCAGAGAGACTGTTAATGCAGCAGTCCAGGGGAACAGTGATGAACACCTAGATTTGCACAATGGCATTAAGGATTAAGTGTAAAGGATAGAACAATGCTTGGTGGTTCATTTGGCTGGTGGGATACTGATGTAAATATGGGCATCGAAGATGGTTGATGCCAACGATTGAGGAAAAAAAAAATAGAGAGATACGAACAAGTTCAGGGGAGGATGCATTTAGTTTGGAACATGTATAACTTGAGGCATCAGATGAAGATACATGGTTGGATGTTAGGATTATGAACATGAAGGTCAGAGAAGAGAAGGAACTAGTAGCTTAATTATTATTATACTTAATAATGCACTTGACAGACTGCAACCATAGAGCCCTTTTGGTTACTTGTATTTCCCAAATAGTCTCATTTTAGTAATTAAAACATTTATCTCATGTAGTAGTTGAAATTTCAACTTGGCATTTTAAGTTAAAGCTTCTGCCCTCCCACAGTTTGGGCATGCAACAATTGGGATGAGGAACGAAAGTGTGGGTCAGGAAAGGTCTGTCTTGACTGGCACCAGTGTAACCTGGTATTGGGCCGCTCTGGTTGTCCAGATGTTTCAAGGTGGTTTTTCCTCTTGTGCCCACTTTCATAGACTCATTGAAGAATTAGGTACTAAACTATGTTTACTGTAGCTCCCTCCATGTCACTAGCATGTCTCCTTTGGTTGATTACTTGTGACCCCTCCCCACCCTCACCTCTGCAGTTCCACTTTGTGAAGATATATTAGTACAACTCGCATCTAAGATATGCTTTCCACTTCAAGTTCTGCTGAGGTACTCTAGACTTTATTCTGGAATATGGGACTAGTTGACCACTGTTGTCTCGGGCCTTCACCAAAACCGAGGTAGAATGAACCTCATTTTTAGATCCTATTTCAGAGATGTGTGAATCATTTGATTAAAAGTTAGAACTAAAATAATGAATACCCCACCACCACCATCACCACCAGCAAGAATACTCACAAGAAAGATAAGTGGAATCGGGACAGATTGCTGGGGGAAACCATCATTCAGAAGGTGAAGAGAGGCTGAGAAGGAGAGAGACAGAAGCAAAGGTCATTGAGGGAGAAGGAGAACCA
Source organism: Rhinolophus sinicus (assembly GCF_057876585.1). Taxonomy (NCBI): domain Eukaryota; kingdom Metazoa; phylum Chordata; class Mammalia; order Chiroptera; family Rhinolophidae; genus Rhinolophus; species Rhinolophus sinicus. The sequence goes on from NC_142514.1 coordinate 48,401,029, forward strand.
AGAGAGTAAGGACTCGCAGAAATTACAGAGTAGGGAGTTGCAAGACAGAGGGCATAATCAACATATCAGATACAATGGAGAGATGTAATTAGACAAGGACCAGCACAAAAAAAATGTTAGATTTAGCAATTAGAAGATCAATCATAACCTCAGCAAGCAATTCCAGTTTAAAGACGGGGAAATGATGAAAACTTTTGAGAAATCTAAATAAAAGAGGAGATACTAGATGTTGGGGAGAAGGGATACAGTGTCAAGGTAGAGATTTTAGCAAGGGAGAAGCTGAAACAAGTTCACAGACTGAGAGAAAGCAAGCATTAGGGGGAATGATTTGAAGATACAGGAAAGAGAGAGGATAACTGAAGGCAGATGTTTAAAGCTGATTATTTCTCTTGTGGGCATTTTCATGACCTCATGGAGTTTAGAAAGAAAGAGATCAAGAGCATAGCCAAGAGGTTAGGGCTGATTAGTAGGAGGGCTATCTCGTCTTCTGAGAAAGGAGGGGAGTTACATAAACATGCACTTGGATGTGTTTGTTCGTGGTGGTAGAAAGTTGAAGATGGCTTTAGTTTTCTCACTGAAGTAGGGGGAAAGGCTCTTCTGCTGAATGTGATGAATCAGGATCTGAGTCACTTATTCTAATCAACTCATTTGGAAATTAGACAGACAGAGTTGAACAGAGTGGTGTTATTGTACTTAACACAGAGATATGGAAACAGTGATTCAGAACTCTTCAGTGACTTGCGTGAGGTCACCCATCCAGCCACTGTCACAGTCTGGACTACATCAGGAGCCTACAGATTGTTAGGCTATGGGCACTTGAGAATCTTAGATTTTTATGTTTCATCTTTACCAGTCAATAAAAGAACAAGGCGTAAAAACAGAACGTTTTAAAAATAGTCCTAAATTTTCATATCTGTCATCACACTTCCTTTTTATAGCTAAACTTTAACAATTATTTACTGAGTATCTCATATCTTCTAGTCACTGTAATAGGTGCTATGCTGGGAAATCAAATATGCAGTGAACATTTAGTGAGCATTTACAAGTTCTAGGAACTATCCTAAGTACTTTACACATATAAGTTAATATAATCTTCACAGCAGCCCAATAAGAGTGAAGAACTCGTATGATTAATATTTTCATATTACAGATAAGGAAACCAAAGTCCAGTGAGGTTAAATAACTGACACAGAGTCACACTGACATTAAGTGACAAAGCCAGTCTCGTCTAGCTCCAGGACCCAGTTTTATTCTTTACAATATGCACAGTTCTTGCTCTTAAGGAGCTAATCTTCCTTGGGGAAAGCAAAAGAAAAGGGGGTTGGCTTTATCAAACAAAACAATCAATAGCAGGATGATGTAACAATAGAAGGAAAGTAATAACACAGGGCGTGATGAACTGCAAAATGTCTAGTCCAGGCCCCTAAAGATCTACGGAAGGAGGGCTCAGTGTGGACTTGATGGCCTGACAGGTGGGATTAGAATAGTTTGACTCACAAATCTGAGAGGTGAGAATAGATAGACCTTGAGAACAGGCAGAAGCTGTCTGAGTCTCCATCAAAATTATATCCATACTATATTTTCATGAAAAAAATGAACAAAACAAAAGCTAGGTTTTAGACAAGGCAGAGGATTCACATTCATCCATTCATGCATCCATCCATCCAACAAATATGTACTGAGCTTTTGCTCCATGATATGTTCCACGGTGGAGCTGTCGGAATTCTTGTGTCAAGGACCACAGCTTAGTCACCTCTCTATTGCCAACAGTATTGGCAAACATTTTACTAATACTTGGGCTAACAAGCGTTGTTGAATTTAATTGATCAAAGAGGAATAGTCAGTTAGTCCAAGTAGACATGTCATTTATGTGTATTTATATAAACCCTTCAACTCTGATGTTAAACCCAAATAAAGAGGCCAGATTTCCTTCTTTCATGTGAATTGCCCCTTGGGTACTTTACTGCCAAGAAATCCAAGTTAGAACTTCCCAGCCCATTGCGATAAGTCATAATAACTCTGAAACTGTAAAAAAGTAAGTGGGTGAGAGCCTTGATGCTTTTTCCTTCTCAGAAGGCTCCTTGACCTCCGTTAGAAATGTATCGACTTTCTCTCTCATTTATCCCACAGAGCAAAGGTTTATTGGAAGGAACAGCTTGTACTGGTACCCAAAGGATCTGAGTACAACCTCTGTATTAGTTTCCTATTGCTGACATAACAAATTACAGCAAATTAAGAGGCTTATAACAACACCTATTTATTGCCTCAGAGTTCTGTAAGTCAGAAGTTCGAGTACAGTGTGACTCAACTGGGTCTGGTGCTTAGAGTTTAACAAGGTAAAATCAATGTGTCAGGATGGCTGCCTTCCTTTTCGGAGACGCTGGGGATGGACCTGCTTCCAAGTTCAGGCAGATTCTTGGCAGAATTTAGTTCCTAGTAGCTGAGGGACTGTGGTCTTTGGTTTTTTTGTTGTTGTTGTTTTGTTTTTTGCTGAAAGCCAGTTAGGAGCCCCTTTGATCTCCTTAAGGCTGCCCAAATTCCTTATCACATTGTTTCCTCCATCCTCAAACCAACAAAGACTCATCCATTTCACACTTCATATCTCCCTTACTTCCCTTCTTCCCCGTCACTCTTCTGCCTTCAGTAGAAGAACATTCTCTACTTTAAAGGTCTCATGTGATTAGATTGGGCCCACCAAGGTAATCCAAGATCATCTTTCTATCTTAAGGTGTGTAATCATATTTATATCTACAAAGTCTGTTTGGCCATTTAATGTAACACATCCACAGATTCTGGAGGATTAGGATGTGAACATCTTTGGAGGTCCTTCTGTCTACTATACCCTCCTCCTGAGACAATGAGGTATTACAACAACCACTGACATGATTCTGTAAGGACACCCATCTGCTCCAGGGCCAGATAGCTGCTGCCTCTCCAGCTCTAGTTAAAGAAGAACAGGTAGACACGATTGTGGGGAAAAAATTCCCATCAGGCCTCCCATTATACAGAGGGTGCCAAAAAAAATATATGCACATTTTAAGAAAGGAAAAAACTGTATTAAAATGGTAATAGTCAATGTATACCGATAACAAAAGATGAATACAAGTCAATGTGTGTACATTTTTTTGGCACCCCGGTATGTACTGAGCATAGGACCATTCTCAACCTATAGGAGGTGCTCAGTAAATGGTAGTTGCTGTGATAGTAGAATGACAACCATGATATTACTGTACTATATTTGACATGAGACACTATGCTACTGACTGAAACAGATTCAAAGCAAATACAAAACATAGCTTCTGCCTAGTAAGAATAACAAGTATGCACATCAATATATGGAACCGATGGAGTGTTAAATACCTTGAAAAGAGGTACTTCTTTTTGTTCATGTTGGCTGCAGTTGATGCTCATTTTCAACTGTCCTTACCCAGGTCAAAATGATATGAAGGGTGGAGAGAAGTTTGTTAGCACGAAGTTTACCCCAGCTGGTGCCCACCCCTATGCATTGCCAATCTTGCAAAACCAGAAAGGCCAGCCACCTGAAATGGCCTCAGAGAAGGCCAGGAACTAGAAAGAGGTCAACAAATTTGCTCAGATTTAAAAATAGAGAATCAGGAAACAAAGGACTCGCTGCAACTTCTACAATGACAAATTAAATGCAAAGAATGACACATCGTTACATAAGAAGCATAAAATATAATTTAAATGTCAAAAGAGCTGAAGATTCTTTAATCATGTGAGAAAAAAATACAAAATGTGTTAAACGTCTCAATTTGTACTATACAAAAAAAGTGAAAAGTAAAAATGACCTTGTTTTATATAATGTAAAACTACAGAAACCAGTCATATTTTTGTACTGTTTATAGGAATCCTTATGTTGATTTTGCCCAGCTTTAAAAATATCCATCTTTTAAAAGTTCTCATGACTTTTGGGGACTTTGGATATAGTTGAGTGCAAGAGGGTATTAAACTCATGACAGTGTTTCAATGTGATATGTGTGCCTGTTAAAATTGCAGTTAAGTCTTCCAGATGAAGGATCCATTTTCTTTGGAAGGAGGGGGCGGACTGCAGACTGCTCTCACCCTACTACTTGGAATATGATTTCACATACATTTTGCTCTCTTGAAAATTAGCTTTGTGGCAGTTGGTTTCCCTACTTCTGCCACCCACTTACATTTTAGAGTTCTGTTTTGAAGCTTGGGAGATATATTTAGAAAACATTATATTAATGTTTTAGGTCTCTGTCTAGATACAGTGGTTTCACATATGCTGTTTTTCGGCAGATGTAGAATTTTACTCATTTTTGACTGTCAGAGATATCAACCTAGTCAAAGCTAAATATAGTCTATGTACATATATATGTATGTATGTAGATAAATAGCATTTATATATGTGTGTATACATATATATACATATATACATATATACATATATACATATATACATATATATATATATATATATATATATATATATATATATATATGCATATGCCATAGCTTAGGAATTTTACTCTTCATTCATTTAGTAAACATTTATTGAACTCCTACTGTGTCCCCTGCAGTGTGACCTGAACACCGAGAATGCAAAGGTTATGAGGACACAGGACTCTGGTGTCAAGAGCTCTGAGAAACTAGGAACAGTAGACAGGGGTAAATACTGTCCTAGCAACCAGCAGTGCTCGGAGAGAGCTTTGGGAACACATAGGAGAGACACCCACCCTCATGTAGGGCAGAGGAATGGAGCAAGTGTTTCTGGAGATGACTATTTTAGTGAACGAACAACTCTTTAAAAGTAATTTGTTTATCCTGGTTTCTGGTATTTTTGGTAACTCTTCAGGTAGGATGAATTCCCCACTTTAGTGGAGGATGGGATATAAGAGAAAGAAGAGTGAGTTAGCACAAAACGAAGAGAAAGTGCGGAGCCGTTTCAGGATGCCTCCGCTATTTGCCCTGGGATGTAAGTTCCCCGTGATTGTTTTCCTGCCCTGGGCCTCAGAAGCAGGGACTGGGGATCATGCCCCTGCCTCTGGAGCAGCCGGCAGGGCATGTAACCCTCTCTGGGCCTCTGAGAGGCAGAACGTGAAGGATGTCTTAGAAGACATGCCTTCAGCACAACATTTCTGCAGCCAATCTGGGGGGGAGGTGTTCATGGGCTTCCCTTCCAGGACAGCTGTTGCTCAGACGAAGAAAGCAATACAATGCATTAGGCACCGGAGATATCACGAAAACAGCAAGGAGTAGGACAATTCCAGTTTAAACTTCTAAGAAAGTCAGGAAACTATAGAGCTGCAAGATTTGAAGTCACTTCTGCCAGTTTATATGTTGCTTCCCTTGGCTCTCCAAAATTAGAAAAGCTACTGTACTTTGCCAAGAATTCAGTATGCAAATAGCTTCTAATAAAGAAAACCATAGGAAGAACTTGAACTTTGTTGCAGAATGCCAACACACTGACAGTGTTTAAAGAAAAAACAGGAAACAACATTAGAAAGCAAGTACACCTGCTTTAAAAATAGCCCTGCTCTTAGGAGGAAAGGGTTTCTGAACTAGTTTGTGTGTGTGTGGAAAAATCCACCAATGAATAAGAAATATAATCAAGTTGCTCTTAGTTATACACAAAGCATTTGTGTTGTGGGCAAAGATTTATATTCTATTTGAAGTGCTAGGGTCATATTCTGATTTAATAATATCGGTAACATCTGTGTTCCTCTCTTTTGTTGACATCTGTCCACACCTGATCATTTTCGTGTATATATAGTCTTCAGTCCAGAGAGGAGGTAGAAGGAAAGAATATTTGAGGGTTGCCTTCAATACTCACATTAGCCACCAGGAAAGCTCTCTAAAGAAAACCCTCTTCCCAGCATCAGGGAATCAGTGGGTAAGATGGAGGATACGCTTAGGCAGGGAGAGCAGTTTGTCGCACATCCATGCTTTGCATCTGTGTCATAACAGGCATTTATAAAAGGCTGTAGATGCAGTGTGAGAACCTCAACATGGGAGCTAGACAGTGGTTTAGAAGAAGAAGCACAGAAAATGCTTAAAGAATGAAGAGTATCACATTCATACAATAGGTAGCAATTGAGGACCTGTCTTTTTTGCCAGACACTGAGCTACCATAAAGGATAAGACATAGCCCTTATCTTCAAGAGTTTGCCTTCTAGCGAAAGAAACATCTACCACTAACTATGCCTTAATATAGCCAAAGCCATTTGTGCACTAAAACATGGATTAATTTTTATCAGAAATAGGGAAGCTTCACTGAGTAGATAACATGTGAGTGGAAACTTGATACAGAGAGAGGATATCAACAGGCAGAGAAGGGAAAAGCGGGAATACCACATCAAGATCAGGCTTTAGGTCTGAAATCCTGGACAACAATCTGAGCACAATTAAAGCCTCACAGAGTGAGGTAGGAAGATAAGGCCAACAGGCCTGGTGAACTGGAGCAGGGCAATACAGTCAGAAGCCCTTTGACACTGTGCCAGTAGCAGACACTGCATGGTGTCCAACTTGTATTCATCCTCCCCTTTCTTTGTATGAATAGGGTCTTAATCCTAATTTTGGGGGTGGGGCAAAGTGCTTACGTAAAGGCACTCACCTTCTCAGAACTCTCTTATAGCCAGGGATAGTTATGTATCTTAGTTTGGGCCATTGGGATATAAGCCAAAATTGTTTAGAGGGTATTCTGGAAGGCTGTTTAAAAGGGCATAGCCATCGCTGGCATCTGCCTTTTTCATGTTACCCTGTGCCCTTCTTTGAACTCAGCTCACAGAGATGGGCAGCCATGTTGTACCCAGTATGGCAAAAGTCTTGCACTAAGGTTTCTAGAGCAGGAAGAAGAAGCCTAGTTCTCAAGCAATAGTTCCAGGATGCCTCCCCTAGAAAATAAACTTACTTGTCTAAACCACTGTGGTCAGGTTTCTACTAATGCAGCTACATTCAGTACTGATTGATATAAATGGCCTGTGGGGAAAAGTGAAAATAGTTGACCAAAAAAAGCAAGAGTGATTCTGACTGGGAGTTACAAGCCCTAAGGATTGTGAGGATAGAGGAAAGGAAACCTTACCTGAGCTTCCTAAATCAGTACTTGGCAAAGGGTTCCAGTTCTTTTCCTTTTTCTTTTTTCCTATTGAGCCATTGTGCATTCTTAGCACATCCACTCACTCATCAACCCAATGTTTATTGTGCACCTGCTATGTGTCAGGCATTGTGTAGGATTCTAGGGCTACACAGAAGTATATGATGTGGGCCCGCAGGAAGCACGTGATCTAATGAAAATAAGGGTGTCAAAGTTAATCATAAATAGTCGGGTTTGAAAAATGGGATTTTAAAAATATTCTAAAATTTTAACAGATAATAAATTACTCTCTTTCAGCTGCATCTACAATTTAGAGTGTGAATTGGCTAGTAATACATTGGTATTAATGCCACAGAGGAAAAGGGGCCATGGTGCTTTATCACCAGTGATTTGAGTGAAAGGAAGACAATATTAGTGTCTTTCTAAAGGAAAATGAAATAAGTAGCTGGAGAGAGAACATCTTGAGAGACATACAAATGTCACCAGTAGACAGTTAGGGATGGCTACTCTGCTTTGATAGACTCCAAGAAGTTCCCATCTCCACTTTTCAAAATCACTGCATTCCATCAAACATCTGACTTCTTAAGGTAGTAGAATGAACTGTCGTGTGAGATATAACTTCTTTATGCCCTGATAATGCTCTGGTGGCCATGAGAAGCAATCCACAAACTTGACTGCTAGTTCCTAAAATAAAAATTTAATTTGAGCATTAATGCATTCCTTTCCAGACATTCAGCAAATATTACTGATCACCGACTACGTTGGCTATATGCCAGCTACTGTGTTAGGTGATGAGAAAACAAAGTAGAGTAGCACAGAGCTTGTCCTCAAGTTCTTGGGAGCTTGTACATGCAAAGGAAACAGGTAGCAGTCTCCAGGGTAGGCATCTGAAAGAACAGTGGAAGGTGTATGGATGGTTAATTATAGGAAGACAAGTAGCTTTGATAGTATTAGACTTCAAGAGAATCTGTAGATAGTATAATTCAAGCACTGATAGTGAACCCTTGCAACAATGGACAAGGCTATTATTTCTCTGCTCTGATATTTGGACCTCACTGCAAGTAGGTGGATAAGAGCACTCATATATAACCAGACCCTGAGGTGCTGTTAGCTCTTATATACTGCAAAAGTCAAAACCTGGGCCTTTCATGGGAAGAAGAACACCTCATCATTCATCTTTGTACGAGGTCTTGAGTCCCAAGGACCTTCAGAAGTCATTTCTAAGCCTTGTATTGAAGTAACAATCCTGTGGTTTTTTGGCGATGGTGATTTCCACAAAAGCTTTTATGCCACATTATTGCTTGCCCTTTAAGAAATGTGGGATAAAATAAAATGAAGAAGATGCCTTTCCAGCTATTTCCTTGCTGCTTTGCTTCCTACAGTGGACTGTTGTACTTTTCTGGACAGATACTGAATATTGTTTTTCTCCTAATTATTTCTGCAGAGGGATGATCCCTGCTATTACTAAGGGATCTCTGACATTGAGGGATGATCCCTGCTATTACTAAGATTTGTGTGTGTGTGTTTTCAAAATGGTGTGACTGCTGTACGACTACAATATTTGCTTTGTTTCACAGAACTTAGCAAGGATGGAAGAACTTCTGACAGGCCAACCAGTCCGTCGTCCTCCCTCCCCCAATCCCCATTTCTGGAAGTAACTTCTAACACCTGCTGTTAGATATTATCTTTTTTTTTTTTTTTTTTTTTTTTTACACTCACAACATAATAGCAAGAATATATGAAAACCACTCATCATGAACAAGACTTAGGAGAAGGCCATAACCTAGGCAGCATGATTTTTTATGGGCTTAGTCTTCTTTTTTCCTAGATGAGCAGCTAAATAGAGTTACCACTGTGCATGACTCCCAGGAGCACTGTTAAAATCAAAGTCTTTGTGAATGGTGGCCTTGACATTGTACGATAAACAATCCACACAGTCAAACCTCATAGCTCTGAGCTAAGATACTAGCAGCATGCCCATCTTAGCATCATACACACCAGGGGTCTGCTTGCTCTCCCTAGACTCAAGTTATACATTCAAATCCCATGTAAATTTTGCTTCTATTCTAACATATGTCTAAGTCAGGAATCATGTTTTAAATTGCTTACCATAGAAAAAAATTAATGCTGCAGAAAAACTCACCGTGTTTCAAAATCCTGTACTTTTCTGTACCCGTTATACACTAAAAATGATGTGTAAACACGAAGGACAACTTCTCTTGTGAGTTGCTACATACAACTCCCAGGCCTGCAAATTCTATTTGTTTTGATTTGTCAGTCCGTGCTCTCCAGCATTTGCGTTTGCGTATGGCTACATTAATGAAGCAGCCATCAACCGTGAAACAGGTGGACAGTTTGTGAAGCCCAAGTGAGACAATTTATGTGACAAGTAACAATTCACATGGAAAGAAACAAAAATAATATGTAGTTGATCAGTATGTTGTACTTTAGAAAGTGCTCTCATGCTAGACTGTGAGCATCTTCCAGTCAAAGATCATCTTTAATTCTTCATGTTTCCATTGTTGTAGTTCAAAGTAGAGCCTCAATAAATATTTGTTAATTCATATTTATCATAATTGGCCCTGCTGACAGCTCCATAAGTTGGGAAATACTGCCATTTTGCAGAGGATGGAACTGTGGCTGAGTGTTGACTTGCTCAAGAAAACGTTGTTAGCTCATGGCAGAACTGAGAGAGAGAACGGGAACCTATGCCCACTGGCACATCAACCGTGTACCACCCATGCCACCACATGCCTTCCACATGCCCACATTCACATTTTCCTCTCAATAACCACAGAATTTCAAAGGAGAGGAAAACAGTTCACGCATGTTGCATCGCCTTTTCTGGTTCAAATGCCTGGTTCAGAGTAAAAGCTATTATCTAAATCCGGTAAGTCTTCTTGTCAGCTTGGATTTAGTCAGACTTCAAAATGGAATGAGCAAATTATAGATGGCAGTAATAGAGTGCTTCCAAGAGGGCATTTCTTACCTACTTTATTCTGCTTCTGGGAGTTCTATGTGGAAATGTTTTAAATCACTCAGGAAGAGATTCTAGAATGAGAAAGCCTGACTTGTAGTTGGAGCTCTGTCCTGACAGGTGTCTAATGATTTAGTATCACTCTATCATTTGAGGCTATAATTATTTGCATTGTACCAACATAACCCCACCAAGTCTTACAGAAACAATAAGAAAGGAGACTAAACCTGTTTTCTCTTCTTTCCGGGATGGCTATCTTATTTTTATCATTAAAGGAATACATACACATAAATGTAAGAATTTCTACCAGCTTCCCCATGGAATTTCTATGATCTGCTTCCTTGAGTCCAAATCCTGTGTCTATTCTTCAGCGATACTGAAATTCCCTTCTTCTCTGAAGCTTTCTATAGCAATTCCAATGGGTTCAATATCTGACTTCCTATAGCTCAGTATATGCTTGTTGTTTGGCTTTTTATTGACATATAATTCACATACCATAAATGTATATTTATAAAATGTACACTTCAATCATTTTAGTATATCCATAGAATGATGCAATCAACAAAATCTAAGCTTAAAATATTTCCATCACCCCCAAAATAAACCTTGTATTAGCATTTACTCTCCATTAGCATTCACTTTCCAGTCCCATCCTCCTCAGCCCTAGGCAACCACTAATTTACTCTCTGCCTCTATAGACTTGCCTATTTCGGACATTTCATATAAATGGAATTGTACAATAGATGATTGTTTGTGACTGGCATCTTTTACTTAGCATAATGTTTTCAGAATCATTCATGTTGTAGCATGTATCGGCACGTCACTCCTTTTTATTATTGAATAATATTTCATTGCATGGATATACTACATTTTGCTTATCCGTTCATCAGTTGATGAACATTTTGGGTTGCTTATACTTTTTGGCTATCATAAATAATACTGTTATGAATATTCAAATACATGTTTTTGTATACAACTAGGAGAATTGCTAGATCATATGATAACTCTACATTTAAACTTTTGAGGAATTATCAAACTTTTTCAAAGTGACTGCACCATTTTACAGTCCCACCAAAAATGAATGAGGTTTCCAATATCTTCACCTCCTCACCAACACTTGTAATTGTCTGTCATTATTACTTAAACCATCCTAGAGGGTGTACGTAGTATCTAATTGTGGTTTGATGTGCATCTCTTTTTAGTAATGATGATGACTATCTTTACATGTGCTTAATGGCCATTGTATGTTTTTTGCAAAACATCTCTTTAAAGGAATTGTTCTTTAATTAACCAATTTCTTTATATATCCTGGACACAGGCATGTCCACTTATCAGTTACATGATTTGTAAGTATTTTCTCCTAGTCTATGGTTTGTCTTTTCACTTTCTTGATGGTATCATCTGTAGCACATTAATTTTGATATCATCATTTTTTGTTGTTTTCTTTTATAACTTGTGCTTTTGGTGTCTTTGCCTAACACAGGGGCCTAAAGATTTACTCCTGTGTTTTATTCTAAAAATTTAAAGTTTAGGCTCGTATGTTTAGGTCTATGACACATATTGAATTAACTGTGAGGTAGGAGTTCATCTTCATTCTTTTGAACATGGATATCCAGTTTTCTCAGCACCATTTGTTGAAAAGACTTGTCTTTCCCCCACTGAATTGTCTTAGTATCCTTGTAGAAAATCAGTTGACCATGGATACATGAGTTTGTTTCTGGACTCCCAATTCTAGTCCATTGATCTATATGTCTATCCTCAGGCTAATACCACCCTGTCTTGATTACATGTTAAATTTTAAAATCAGGAAGTGTGAAACATCCAACTTTGTTCTTTTCCAAGGCCTTCTTTTTTTTTTTTTGGCTATTGAGAATCCCTTGAAATCCTATATGAATTTTAGCATCAGCTTTTCCATTTTCTTTTTGAAGGCCAATGGGATTTGGGTAGGAATTACATTGAATATGTAGATCACTTTAGGGAGTATTGTCATGTTAATAATATTAAGTTTTCCAATCAATAAACATGGGACGTCTCTCCTTATTTAATTCCTTAATTTTATTTTTTCAACAATGTTTTGTGGTTTTCAGTGTACATACCCTAAGCTTCCTTGGTGTCTTTGTATGTTCTGGCTGCTATAACAAAATACCACCAGCTTACAAGAAACGGAAATTTATTGCTCCCAGTTCTGCAGGCTCAGAAGTCCAACATCTCAATGCCAGTTCTAGTTGCCTTCTAGTGAAGGCTTCCTGGTTCACAGCCTGCACCTTCTCCCTGTGTCCTCACATAGTGAATAAGGCCAAAGGTGCTTCTGGAATCTCTTTTTTTAAGGCACAAATTCCATTTATGATGACTCCACCCTTGTGGTTTAAGTACCTCCCAAAGTGTCCGCCTACTAATTCCATCACCTTTGGGAGTTAGGGTTTCAAAATATGAATTTTGGGAGGATGCAGACATTTAGACCATAGCACTGGTCACATTTATCCCTAAATGTTTTATTCTTTTTTATGCTATTGTAAATGAAAATTTTTTTCTTAATTTCATTTTCAGATTGTTCCTGCTAGTGTATAGAAATGCAATGAATTTTTCTATATTGATCTTGTATCTTGCATCCGTGCTGAGCTCATTTATTGGCTCTAATAATTTTCAAGTGGATTCCTTAAGATTTTCTATTTACAGGATCATGCCATCACCAAATAGAAATAGTTCTAAGTCTTCCTTCCTAATCATGGCACCTTCTCACACTTCTTGCTTAATTGTACTGGCTAGAACATCCAGTACAATGTTAAACAGAAGTGGTGAGAGCAAATGTCCTTGTCTTCTTCTCGATTGTAGGGAGAAAGCATCCAGTCTTTCATTGTTAAACATAATGGTAGATGTGGGTTTTTCATAGATTGAGAAAGTTTCCTTTTACTCCTATTTTGTTAAGTGTTTGTATCATGAAAGGGTGTTGGAATTTGTCATATGTTTTTACTGTCTCTAGTAAGTAAGATGATCATGCGGATTTTAGCCTTCGTTTTATAAATATCATATATTACGTTAGTTTATTTTTGTGTGTTAAACCAACTTTGGATTCCTCAGTTAAATCCCACTTCATCATGATATCTAACGCTTTTCATATGTTGCTGAATTCAGTTTTCTAGTATTTGTTGGGAATTTTTGCATTTATATTAATAAAGGATACAGGCTTGTATTTTTTTCTTGTGATGCCTTTGTGTGCTTTTGGAATCAGGGCAGTACCGGCTTCATAGAATGAGTTGGAAAGTGTTTCTTATTTATTTGTTTGTTTGTTTGTTTGTTTGTTTATTGGAAGGGTTTGATAAAGGTTGTGTTAATTCTTTCAATCTCTGGTAGAATTTACCAGTGAAATCATCAGATCCTGGACATTTCTTTGTTGGGTGTTTTGTGGGTCAAGGGATTTATAGGCAGAGAGAACGATAAGACGTAATGGAATTTGGTTTTCAAAAGAGTTAGAAAGCCAAGGTAGCTGCAGCCAAGTGACTCCCCATTGCCTACATGTTAAAATTTAATCTCCTTAGCTTCACTCATGACTCTTCCTGGTGTGGAACTTGCTTAACCTCTCCAGCTTCATTCATCTATTGTCACTACTCCTGTAAATATCATCTATGCTGAACTAATCATAATAATAGTTATTCTGTTCCAGGCAGTATGTTCTGTCTACTACACAATCTCAATTAACATTATATTCATTTTCACGGAACTAAAGCCTCTCTCAGTTCATGATTTTGTTCCTGAAGCTACCACTCCCCAGAATGAACTAGGCCTTCATTCTTCCCTGCTCCCTTTCTGCCTCCGTTTGTGGTTTATGGTTTAAGATTCAACTCAAGTGTCACCTTCACAATAAAGACATTTTTATGTTTCTAAATAAAATATTAGTGAAGAACATCTAACAAATCTGGGTACTTTTGTTAATGTGTTTCTCTAATATACTATAAATCCTTTGATGGCAGGAACCATGTTTGAGTCATCTCTTTATCCCAAATCTAGCAAACTGCCTGTCACATAGTAGACACTAAATAAATATTTGTTGAATTAAGAGGTAACCCCAGCTATCCAGAATAAGATTTTTCCTAGCATTTTTACTAGCCGAGATGTTATTGTACTTTTCTGTGCTTCTCACAGCACCTGGTACATCATTGATAAATGCTCATTGAAGTTAACTCAGCTGAATGATAAACTAATATTATGTGTCAGTAGCATATTTTGAACTCTCCAGATAAAAGGCACCATAAAAGCCTCAAAGTAGCTGTAAAAAAATAGAAATGCTAAAAATATATTTGGATGACATCTCTTTTTGAAAAATATAAAAACAGTTCTGTTGTGTTTTGAAATATAATTCCACTTGAAGATTTTGGGTGTAACAGAGCTGTGTTTGGGGATTCTGGTGATCCTAATAACAACATTCCTGGATACCAGGGAAGGGGAATCCATTTTAGAAGCTTTTCAATGACAAGTTTTGTTCTCTATATCTGGAAGCAGCTCCCACTGGTGTTTACTTAAATAGGAAGCTCAATAGCACTGTGGGGTCCCCAAGAGAAGAAACATTTGGTATTCCTTTAATTCTCCCTCTATCACAAGACAAAGGTGAACAGGTGTCATGGCAGCACTGGCTGTGACAGCAATGCATCAACACCACCCAAGCAAGGTTTGTGCTTTTTAACGTTGACATTCAAGATCCGTCTCAGTCAAGGTTCTCCAGAGAAACAGAACCAATAAAAGATACAGATTATATTTTTATATATTTATATATCAACAAATATCAATATATATCAATCTCTCCCTAGAGATAGAGATGAGATAGAAACAGAGACAGAGATAGAGATAGAGATAATCCCACGATTGTGGGGGCTAGCAAGTCTGGAATCTCTAGGGCAGACCTGCAGGGTACAAACTCAGGCTTGAGTTGATGCTGCAGTCTTGAGTGTGAAATAGCAGGCAGGGAAATGCAGGCAGATGTTAGTGCTGCAGGCTTAAGGAAGAATTTCATCTTCTCTGGGAACCTGTTTTTGCTCTGAAGGCCTGTAGCTGATTGGATGAGGCCCATGTACATCATTGAGGTTAATCTCCTTTATTTGAAGTCAACTGATTGTAGACTTTAACCACATCTACTGAACATCTTTCCAGGGACATAGAGATTCCTGTTTAATTAAATAATTACGTAGTACAGCCTAGCCAAGTTGATATATAAAACTAATCATCACAAGGTCCTTTGCCACATCGCACCTGCCTGTCTCTGCCACTTTGGAACTTTCCATATCTTCTCATTCCCCACATCAGACTGCCAATCATGCTCTGAAGAAGGCCTGCGCTTGCCTGCCCTGTAGTGCCTTTGCTGGGTCCTCCATCCCTGCCCTAGAGTCTCTCTCCTTCTCTATCCCAGCTGTCAAATTCCTCCTCTTCTCCCTCACGCCCTATGAAAATGCCATTTGCCTTCCCAAATCTTGGCTGCTTTTCTGTTTGGGTATCGTCTCTCCCTCTCTGGAACCCCCAGCAGATTTCTTGGCAGCACAGTCACCTTGCTCTGCTTTGCATTATTCAGAAATGTATTCATGGGCAACCTTCCCCCCTTCTCTGTGGCCTGAGGGAGTCAAGAACCTCCTGCTTTTTAGTTTTGTTTTTAATTTCTATCTTCCCCAGAGGATATATAGAGCTTTCATTCATGCGCCAATCTTTGTATTTTCTCTGTGCCAGGTCCTGTGCTCACTGCCGGGGAATATAAAGATCAATTAGACAAGTTGTCAGCACTCTTGAGAATTCAGTCTAGTGGGGAAGGCAAATTAGTAAACTGTAGGTGTCCATAAGTATTGGTTGAACTGAATTAATTTCTGCTATAGAAATGTAATCATTTTCCCCTCAGCATCGCCTCACCTTAATGCTTTTACCTATAGACATTAGCCAGAGCAGACAGCTGGCTTGTGGTGGAGTGGACAGCTCTGTCCTCATAAAACCTGTGAAGGAGTAGTGTGTGTGGTGTGACTGAGAGGCATCAAAGTTGTCAAGTGATCCAA
This sequence comes from Rhinolophus sinicus, assembly GCF_057876585.1. Taxonomy (NCBI): domain Eukaryota; kingdom Metazoa; phylum Chordata; class Mammalia; order Chiroptera; family Rhinolophidae; genus Rhinolophus; species Rhinolophus sinicus. Next base: position 48,417,110 of record NC_142514.1, read on the forward strand.
AAATATTGCTATTGCTAAGATTCAGTAATGCATGATATGGCACCCTTGGGAATCCATTCACTTGGGTTCAGAATTATCCTATTTCCAGATGTACCTCGGAGGAATTACTAAATACACATGCTGATATCTCTTTGAAATGTCCTTGCTTTTCTTCTTTACCTCTGTATTCTCTCCCCTTCCTCTAAGACTTAGTTAAATAGCTTCCCTGGAAAACTCCAACCAAGAAGTTAGGGGCTTCTCTCTGGGTCCCCATAACACCCTGTGCCCATTACCACATACATTTTTCATCCTCTGTTCTTTACCAGTTTATTAGTTGCTTGACTTCCCCACTAGACTGAACTCTTAAAGGAAAAAAATGTACTTTTCATCTCTGTGACCTGAACCTCAGGCACAGTACCAAACACATACGCGTAGTCAGATGCTCTGTAAAGTTCCTGGAATGTTGAGGTGGTCCTTTGATAGAATGAGCCCTGAGCACATCTAGGGGACAAGCCTGATGAAAGGGAATTGAAGGGTAGAGAGGGGGGAGGTAGAAGAAAAGGGGCCTTAGTGAAACAACTTTTGTGCATGGGGCCATCCTTGATCCTACTGTTTGCTATTGTTCGCTTTTTGGTTTTATTCATGGATAAAGTACTTTGTGAATTAAACATGCTCTTTTCTTTTGTTCTACAATACACAATCTGAAGCACTGCCAGCTGGCAGTTCTTCTGGAAGCTTTTGCTGAATGTAAAGGTGGCTACACATGCTTCACTTTAAAAAACAAAAATGCTTTCAAAATATCTTTTATTTCTGCTTGAACAGAGAACACAAACCTATTCCTTGCCTTTGCTCAAAGAATAAGCTAGTAAAGACAGCCTACAAAGGGATTTTTTTTTTTTCTCTCTTCAAATTTCTTGTAACTGCAAGGAATACAGACCTACATGGGTTTTCTCAAGTAATGGGGCTGGAGTTTTCAAGGTGCATCTAGTTTGGAACTGAAATCAGCAATGGAAACCAAGATACCCTTGGAGTCCGTAATTATCTGTTTCTTTCTCATTCGCTGAGCTGCCTCTCTCTCATGTCTCTTCTCTCTGCAGAGTTGCTCCATTTTCCTCTCGTCCCTCCTGCCCTACGTGTCTCTTTTCTCACGTCTTCTGCTTACCTATAAATTTCTGCTCCCTCACAGCTTTAACATGACTGCCCCGGATGCCCATCAGTGCATGAGTTTCAGCTTCAAAAATGTATTCCTACAAATAGACACCCTCTTGCTCATACGGTTTAATTTTTCTACAAATGCATTCTTAAATTAATTTTTAGCAGAGTTGATTCACAGATAGGTCAATTTTTCCTAACATTACCAAGAGTTGATTATATACTACAGTTACCTGTTTGTCGGTTATCGCTTCTCTATTTATTATATATTTATGTTATTATATTTTTATTTATATTATAATATATATGTAATATAGTTATTACCACTAGGGCAGAGTTATGTCTTCTACTGGCAGCACCCCCAGAATCCAGCATAATTCCTGACATCTGTAGGTAGTTAAAACTTTGAATGAACGAACGGCTAAGTGAGGCTCTTGATATCCTTACTTCTTACTCACCCTCTTTTAATCCACCTTCAAAAAAGTAATCTTTCCAAAACAAACATCAAATCATGATATTTCCTGCTTAAAAATCATTAATGACGTTTATCATCCACATTAATATGAGGGTATTTATTGCCTACTTCTCCAGCTTTATTTCTGGTTCCTGCCCAATTTCGTGTACTTACTGTTTCTACAAAGCCAATGTCATTTATAAAATATATTGTTCCATGTCCTTGCCTTTGCACATGGCAGAATCAGTAGAAAAATACAAAGTATGGGACAGAGCGAAGATGAATTTAAGAGACAGGTTGATAAGATTTAAAGTCTAAATAATATTAATGTAACTAGTGTGTAAATCTCACAAAACCTACTATTCTCTTCTATATAATAAGCACCTGCTATGTTCTTGTTAGAGTGAATTAAACAGAGGCATTTGTGTTTTTATCTGGCTTCAGATCCAGCAGGGCTGAGTGAAAGGAATCTAAAAGGGTGAGTTCATTGGTACATGAACAATTTCATCCTTTTTCAAGCTCAATAGCTATTATTGTGACTAACAATGCAACTCTTATGAATTGAATACAAACAAGAAATTGTCAGGGGAGTGTTTATGATGTCATCATAAATATTTATAAAAGGGACATGATGCAATGTTTTGTGAAATGTGGGTAATGAAAGGTTAGACTGTGCATGTTCGTTTAGATCAAATTATAAAATACCTGAAACTGGTAGAGTTTCTAATTACAAAGCACACTCACATTTATTATCCTATTCAAACTTCAATTTCTCAATCTCCATTGGACCATTATCTTCACTTTCGAAACATTCTATAATATCTCCATCCCTAAGATTTCCTCTCTAGACTTCATGTTCCCCACCAGAAACAAGCCCCATGTGTCTTCTCTATGACAGCCAAACCCAAGAGCTGTCTATATTCGTTGTCTCTACTTTTTCATCTGATATTCTTTCCTCAGAGCAGGTTGTGATCTCCACAACTCCACTACAATTGCTTTTATCAAGGTATTTAGGAACCTCCGTCTTGTCTATTCACTCCCCCCTCCTTGAAGCAGTCTTCTTCACTTGGCTTCAGACACAGGCTATTCCCACTGGTTTTCTAACCACCTCACTGACTCCTCCTCCTCCAGACTTCTCAGTGTCCCACTGCTCAGGTCTTGTCTCTCATCTTTGTCTACACTCATTACCCCGCTATTCACTAGGTCCCACTTTTCCATATTGTCTGCAAACTGAAGATACCCACATTTCTATCTTCAACCCAGTTTTCTCCCTAAGCTGCAAACTTGTATATCCAAGAGTCTTCTTCACTCTCTCTAGATAGACATCTCAAGCTTACATTCCTAAAACAAAATTCTGGAAAACCCTGCTCTAATGTCAGTATTCTCCTTCTCTGGAAGTGGTGTTAAATTCCTCTAGGTGCCCTGGCCAAAAGCCTAGATGTCCTCCTAAATGCCTTTCTTTCTTCAGGCCCAGCGTGTCATCCATCAATTCATCAAGTCCTGTTGATCACCTCTCAAGTGTACCTGGAATTCAACTACTTATTACCACCTCTACATCTACCACCCTAGGCAAAGCCACCATTTATCACCAGCCTAGACTTTTGGAATACCTTTCTAACTAGCTCCCAGCTTCCTATCTTTCCCTTTTTTGCTGTCAGTTTCTATGGAGCAGCCAAAGTAGTTCTTTTAAATGTAAAACCTTTCAGTGGGATTCCTTTCTCATTCTAATTAAAACTCAGTCTCTTCCAGAACCTATAAAATCTACATGATTTAGCTCCTGCCTTTCCGTCCAAGTTTATCTCTACCTTTGGGTATTTGCACACATTGATCCTGTCTGGAACATTCTTCTACATTTTTGCCTATGATTCACTCCCTCAATTCCTTCTGCTTCTACTCGAAGGTGATCCCTCCCCTACCTTCCTATATCTTTTTGTCCCTTAACTCACTTTATTTTTCCTAAGTCATTTACCTATAAATATATTTTTGCTTAATTCTTTATGGCTCCTATTTTTGTCACTAGAGTCTAAGTCTAAGAGTGCATTTAATGTAAGTGCCGCCCCCCCCCCAAAAAATGTGTTGAATGAGAGAATGAGACTTGAATATAAATCTTTTGACTAGAAATTGAGTATTCTTTCCATGACCCCAAAACCATGTAAAAAGCGATCATCTTTCCATATTTTTTTGATCTCTCCAGAATATTCTGTAGAAACAATTTGAGAACTTGATTTCAGATTCTTGCAGATAAATGACGATGTATTATATTGAAACAGTTATGTTATTAGTGTTTGGGTTGGTAGCCTGTGGGCTTATGATAGGGGCATCCATAGCATTCCATTGGCTCAGAGTCATCTCACACTAATGCTCAGATTTAGACACAGTGCTAAGAGTGGCAGGGAGAACCATCTTAAAACAATAGGAATTCACAGACTTTTAAATGTTGATATGATGAAATTGAAAAAAAAAAAAAAAAGAAATTGAAAGAGCAGAAAAGGAAACACACCTTTATTAAAATAAAGTCCCTTCAGGTAATCTCAATGTAAAGTGTCATGGACAATAGAACTTTGGACACAGTCTAAAATAATCTTGAGGGTCCTAAACCCTGACATTCTGGGGTAGTATCCTGCTTTTCCCCTGTAGAGATTACTTTCACATCCCTTGTCTTTGTTGCGCATGAATTCAGTGCTCTCCACACTTGCCTGGAAGACATTTAAAATTAGTTCAAGAAGATTCACAGTAGGATAGGGCAACTATTTTGTTGGTGCAAAAGTAATTGTACTTTAAAAGGTTGAAAATAATTTAAAAAACTGCAATTACTGTGGCACCAACCTAATATCATTTTTGTATACCTACTATGTACCCAGAATCTTAAGTCTGTTACCTTATGTGATAATTATATTCCTGAGGTAGGGATTTATAATGGACATTTATAGTTTAGTCTATGCAGAATAGCTTCTTTTTTCTTCTAGGAAATGCCCCTCCGTCAGCCAGACACTGGATATTTTAATATGTACATAGCATACAGCCCCCAACCTGCTGGCCAGAGATATTATCATGTGACCAAAGATAAGCCAATTAGAGTCCTCACACATGATTTTTATGGTTAGTGCTAAAGAGGAAAAGTTGTTCTTACTTCTGGTCATAAGGCTGTAAATCATGGCCCATGACCACATCTTACTAACATCTCATGAGGAGGAGCTTGACTAAAAGAATTTACTTGACATTCAGAGAAGAACAGAGACACACCAGAGACAGAGAAACTCAAAGGTATTTTTTATCCTTCTATTCGGTCTTCCTTGAAGTTGGCACTATCTCTACTCTTTACATTTTTTTAAAACTTTTATTTATTTATGTGTGTTTTTCCAGGACCCATCAGCTCCAAGTCAAGTAGTTGTTTCAATCTAGTTGTGGAGGGTGCAGCTCACAGTGGCCCATGTGGGGATCGAACCTGCAACTTGTTAAGAGTACCATTCTCTAACCAACTGAGCTAACCAGCCACACCTCCATTTTTTTTATGGCTTCATTATATGAACCAATAGTTGCCTTTCTCTTTTTACTCATGTCCATTTTAATTGTGTATTTGGAACTTGTAATTCAATAGAGAAATTCAATTACTTGTGACCTGTTAAGTGACTAAATGAGATTTGAATTCAGGGCGGTAGGCTTCTAACCACTGCCCCCTTCTCTGCTCTCCATACCATATTGCTGCTCATTCTTTCTACCCCTCGAAGGAGTTAGAACTCGGTAGTTTAACGTGTGACACAACCTGCTGAGGTTTTTGTTGTTGTTATTGTTTGTTTGTTAATGGAAAGAAGTTATCTAATGCAGTTATTAAAAAAAAAAAATTCTATCTATCCAAGGGTGCCCACCCAAGTCTCTGCTTCAGTTTCTTATTTGTAGAATGACTAAATTGGACTCAGTGACCTCAGAGATTTTTGGGTTTTTTTTCATGGAAAATTTTCTGAAATCAAATTGATTCTTAGGGCCTATGAAGATCTAATTATACTGACTGTGCCTCTAAGATTTATTTAAGTACAAAAACAAAGAACCATCAAAAGTAGATGCCTCCATCAGACTTCACAATCAGGAGCCAAGTTGGCTTCCAGCCCTCCAGCAATAACTCTAGAGTGGTGCTGTCAGAACATCAACATGTTATTATTTCCAGATCAAAATCCCATCCTAAAGGACATGTGTGCATTGTCAGGAAGGAATTGAAAAATCACCAGAAACACTCAATCTTCCGAAAGATGAAAAGGCGGTTCTTTTTTTTTTTTTCCCTTGAAAATTATAGTATACACTCCCCAATCTTGGAAACACATTATTTTGGAATAGTAGTTATAAGCACCTTTCTTTGGCATTCAAATTGGGTGCTCAACAACTCCTACAGAACATCTGGAGCTCTACAGACGACCACAGCGATTGGTAAAATCAGCGAAGCCCATTTCAGCAGCAACATGCACAAACAGGCACAGGCATGGAAACCTCAGCAGAAACACACACACACACACACACACACACTCTCACACACACACACTCACAGAGTGGCCTTTGTTTCCTTCGGAATGTATTCTTAGACTGCATGCTGGGAAATTGTCCCCCAGTGGAAGGCTTTGGATAATCTCCCAAGTCTAAAGTATCAAGATAATCTTACTCTGAATGGGTTTCTGGTTTAACACTCAATTCTTTGAATAAGAGAATTGATTCCTCTGTTTAGACTCTTTTCCAAAGAAGCTCCAATTATGTTAAAATTCATACTTATATGGTATTTTATTGTTTCCCAGGTGTTTTCATGCAAATTATCTATTTACCTATTATATCTATGAGGTCATTCATAGTATTATTTATATTTGACCTATTTGTCTTTCATCATCTCAGCAGCTCTATTATTACTTGTTTTTAAAGATGAAGATACTGAGTGAGGCTCATTGGTATAAATGACTTATCCTGGGACACACAGCTAATAAGTGGTGGAACTGATTTTCTACTTAGGCTTTGGATAGTGCAAAAAGCAAGAGCTTTAGAGCCAAACATATCTGGGCTGGAATCCCAAGTTCATCCACTAGTTTTGTGACCTTAAGTAGGTGACTTAATCTCTTGGATCTTTGATTTTATTATCTTTAAAATGAAGTTCATGATATCACAATTATAAGCTTCTTTGGTGTATTAAATAAAAAACCATATAAAGCCCTTGACACTCATCCCTGCCAATTTGAGTACTTATCAGTGACAAGTAGGTATTCATCAAATGGCTGTAGTTTTAAGCCAAGAACTTTTGAGTGCTGCAAAAAACAAAGTGCTTAATATGTAATAAGGGTTTTTGGAAGCTCCAAACTTTTATAGTATGAAGTGGTCTGTGCTTGAGGTTCCAAGGATTTTCTGCCTCCTCACTTTATCCCTAATTGAAAACGAATGCACGGGACAAACTGTGCTTTCACAGGGCTCTCTTGCGGTAAAGTTCATGGGTTTGCAGACTGCTTTCCACAATTCTAGTGACTGTTTAGTCCCCCCCACACACATAGACTCTAGCTCAGATCGCTGGTAAGCCAGCGAGGTTCTGTGTGTTCCACGGCTACAGATCGGTTTGCTGCCCAGTCTATGCTGGCTTCCGGTCACAGGGTGTAGATGAGCTGGGCCTTAGATAAACTGAGGAATGGGTTAGGATGATCAGTCATTAGGATAATGGATAGGTGAAGTACCTGATGTGTTTTTGTCTGTAAGAAACAAAAAGCCAATTCAATGTGACTTGAAGTGGTCATGAATAGGTTACTGAACTTCTCTGAGTTTTAACTTTCAATATTCTAAACTGGGATAATATAGGATTATCGTAAGGATTAAATAACAAGAAGTTCAAAGTGCTTACTCAATCCAAAATTTGACGTAAAGTAAGTGTTCAATGAATGTGAACTGTTTTTGTTCTCATTGTTATTTTTCTTATTGAGGTTCAGAAGCTAAATACAACTTCCCATTTACATAACTACCAAGAAAATTTTTTGTCAGACCCCCTTTTATGTATAAACATTTTCTCAGGAACTATGGTTTTGTACTAGAAGTTCAGGCACAAAGAACTGTGCTCAAATTCCTTCGCTGTGTCTTACTAGCTATAGGATTGGACAACTTTTAATTCTCCCTGAGACTCATCTACAGAATAGAATTAACAATACCTGCCTCACATGGTGCTGTGAGTGGTAAATAAGATTGCATGGGTGGCAGTACTCGGCATAGTACCTGAGGCACTGGTGCTTGTTGAGACTGAATTTGAACCTCAGTTTCCTTATCTGTAAAATGGACATAAGGATACTTTCCCTACAAGTTTGTGATGAGGATTAAATGCCATGATAGTAGTATTAGTAATCTCTTACCACTATGATTTTTAATAATACTACTACTGTTATTGCTGGTGTATTAATTATTGCTTATTGCTATTATTAGTCATTCTTACTGCTCTTGTTATTTCTAAATCAAATAATATAGATTCTGATTTCTTTTCATATCAAAGAAATACTCATAAAGGAAGATGGCTTAGAAATACCTTTACAAATTCTTCAGCCCATTAGATTTTTGTTCAGAAACACATTTGTTATAAGATGCTTTAACTACAAACGTCTAAGTATTGCTTTGTCTTGTGCACCTGAAACTAACTTAAAAAAATAATAATTAAAAAAAAGAATATATAGGACTGACTGTGCATGAAAGCCATGTAAGGAGGCTCAGCATTCATTAGTCACTCGGGAAATGCAAATGAAAACCTCAAGGAGATAGTACTTCACAGCCAGTAGTACAACTAAGATTAAAAAAAAATGTAACAATTGATGAGTACGGGAGCGAATAGAAACCTCATCCATGTCTGATGGGATTATGAAATAGTGCAGCCTCTATGGAAAACAGTTTGGCATGTCTTTAAAAATGCTAAACCTACAGTTATCATATGATTCATCAAGTCCATTTCTTGAATTGAAAACCTATGTCCATGTAAAGAACAGATGTCATGTATAATAATTCACAACATGTGACTAGATAAACAAATTGGGGTATAGCCATACAATGGAATTCTACTCAGCAATACAATGTAACAAACTGGAAAAAAAAAAAAAAAAAAAGATGCTTTAACCGATTAAATCACATTTCAGCATGTAAAACTGTTCCTGAGCAAAATAATTGTTTAATGTCATTTAAAACTAGTGAGGTTAAAAATTAGTGATATAAAATGTGTTGCCCTGTTTGAGTACATATAGGTTATCTAGCTGCCCTACACTTCAGATTTTCGGGGCTGGCTTATGGGCGATCTTTACGTAGCACTAGGGCGTGACTTATTACTAGATGAAACAGCCTGCTCAATCGAAGTTGTTTTGGTGGCTTTCATGCTGTTAGCTGTTGTGTCTTTGTGCTCTCAGATAACATTTATTCCTTGTTGCTTTTCCTTCTCATGAGCTTTAAGCACAAATCTTGAGATATGTTTGTCTATAAGTATGCAAGTCTCTGCCATCATTTTTCTTTCAATCGTTTCCTGATGTGGCCCAGCCCTCTCAACTGGAAGCCGGGATCCACTCCATCAGGAAAACATGCTTTAGTAGAAAACCAAAAGAGTGACATTTTGCAGATATAACCCTAGAGTAATGTATATTACATGTGTGACCTTTTTTGCCATGCTGAGGAATTGCTGCTGCCAGTAGTTCGGCTCTTACTAAAAAAACTACAATATCTGTTATAGGCAGTAGGGCGTACTGCACATAAAACATAGTCAGAAAACTTAGGTTTGAACCCTGACTCTGAGATCTTCTAGGTGAGTGACCTTGAGTAAGCTGCGTCTCTCACACTTAGTTTCTTTAACTTACATTTGAATCCCTGCCTTGCCACTCTATCTTATTAACTGTGTTCTTCGGCTTCATTATGATAAAAAATGTTTGTACTTCTAAGGAAACCATTAAAAAGTGAAAATACCATCATTATAGAGGGAGAAAATATTTGTTAATCATATCTCCGATAAGGGAGTTATTTTCAGAATATATAAAGAACTCTTACAACTCAACTATAAAAAGCCAACTAAGCCAATTTTAAAAATGGGCACAGGATTTGAAAGACATTTCTCCAAATAAAATACACAAATGGCCAATATCCACATGAAAAGATGCTCAACATCATTAGTCATTAGGGAAATGCAATTCAAAACCACAATGAGATGCCACTTGACACCCACTAAGATGGCTATAATGTAAAAGACAGACAATAACAAATTTGGGGGAAGATGTGCAGAAATCGGAACACTCATACATTGTTGATGATGTTGTAAAATGGTGCAGCCACTTTGGAAACAGTTTAGCTATCCCTCAAAATTTAAAATACGGAGTTATGATATGATCCAGCAATTTTACTCCTAGGTATATATCCAGGAAAAACAAAAATATACATTCACACAAAAACTTGTATATAAGTGTTCATAGAAGCATGATCCACACATAATAGCCCAAAAGTCAAAACAACTCAAGTGGCAATCAACATAAACAAAATGTGACATATCTATAAAATGGAATATTTTTCAGCAATAAAAAGTAATAAAGTACTGGTATGTTCTATAACATTAATGAATCTTGAAAACATTATGTTAAGTGAAATAAGCCACATATTGTATGTATAATTCCATTTATACCGAATGTTCAGAATAGGTAAATCAATAGAAACAGAAAGTAGGTTAGTGGTTGCCAGGGGCTAAGGCAGGAGTGTCCAAACTTTTTTCAACGTTTTTCACCAAGGGCCATATGCCGTAAATACACAAACAGCCGGGCCACTCACTCGAGGTGAAGTACGCATTGCCTCACCTGGTTTATTTAAGTAAACTAAATATATTTTTGGAATTTGCTGCGGGCCAATTAACAATGGATCATGGGCTGCCGTTGGCCCGCGGGCTGCAGTTTGGTCACCCCTGGGCAAAGGGAAGGGTAAATGGAGATGGGGGTTTCTTTTGGAGGTGATGAAAATGTGCTAAACTTGGATAGTGGTGATGGTTATACAATTGTGAATATACTGGTAACCATTGAACTGGACATTTTTTAAAGTTGAAATTTATGGCATATGAATCATATCTCAATAAAACTTTTATTTTTTTAAAGGAACTTAAACTTTTTGATAATCCTATGAAATTGAAAAATGATATAAGGTGACTTTTTTTTTCCTGTTTCCAAGAGTAATAGGATAGTCTCTTGTTGGGGTTATGGTGGTGAATTAGTCACATGTCATCTTTAAAATTCCCCTTATCAAGTCTTTCCAGATAGCTTTTGCTATTTTAAAATTTCCTTCAAAATCTACAGACAATCCTTTATTAACAGTCTCAAAAGTCATCATGCTGCCTGGTTGGATTAAACGAATGACTTTCACCAATGCCTCTGTCTTCTCTGCTTACTCCTTCTTAACAACGCTATTGCTCCCTAAACCAGCAGAAAAAAGATAAAGCCTTTTCCTATAGGAAAGTTACCTTGAACATTCACCCAGACCCAAAATATAATTTTGATGAAAACGACTCCTATTTAATTATAAACTAGGCCAACTGTATTCTTTCTTGTTAGCTGTAAGCCTGTGGACTAGCACTCATTTTTATTAATTTATTCATTAATTAATTTTGCAACAAATATTTATTTAGCACCTACTTTGTGCCAGGCACTAGAGTCGGCACTAACTATAAAGCAGTAGAAACAGTTCAGGAATCTTGTTTCTCTTGGAGTCACGTGCTAGTGGGAGGATACAGATGAGACACACAATAAATAAAGTATGTATGTTAGAAGGTGATAAATGCTGTGCAAACGCCGTTTGAACAATGACTTAAGGAAATGTGGGAGTGAACCATAATGGGAACTGGGGAAGGGCATTTTAAGCACAGAGAATACCCAATGAAAAATTCCTGAGGCAGAAGCATACCTGGCACGGAGCCAGTGCAGCCCAAATAGAGTAAAGAAGGGGAGCTCAGGGAGCAGTGGGGTTAGGGAGCTGACTGAGATTATATCTTGGGTCTTGTAGGCCATTGTTAGGACTTTGGCTTCACTTTGAATGAAATGGGGACCAATTGGAAGTTATTCAGCTGACGAATGAGGTGGCCTGAGTTAGGTTTTTGAAGAATTACTCTGGTTGCTATTTTGAAAATAGACTGTAATGGGGCAAGGAGATAAGAGGAAGACCAGTTAGAAAATTGGTTTTCGTGTCTAAGTGTCGATTGTCTGTGTACCTCTTCTTTTTTTATACCTGTTGCTGCCACTGCATAAAATGAGTCCTGTCCTAAGGTCAGCTTCTCTGAGACATTGTGAGGCTTAGAAAGTTGAAATGTAGAGGAAAATATGAAATAAAGAAAGCAGGTATCCCTTCTAGGAGCACACATCCAGTTATAATACAAGATTATCAAGATCTAGAAGGATGATACATGAGACTAAGTCCCACAACAAGAGACAAAGGCAAAGCCATTCAGACAGGTCTTCTCCTTTGATTGCAAACCAGTGTTTGTCAGTGTGAGCCGTGGCAATGATCGTATTCTATCCAGAGATCCAGAATGTGGAGACCCTTGTCCTCTCTGTTGAATGTCTCTGGGGTATGATTTGTCTCGCTGGGAGACAGATGCCGTTAGTTCTTCGTGGATCTGAGGATCTTTGAACCTGTTACTGCTGTGCTGTGTTAATGATAAGCCCCGTGGCCTTCGAGGGCTATTGTATTATAGCTGCTAAAGGCCAGTCTTCCTGGGCCAGAGGTGGACATTTAAATACACACCAGCATGCTTCGAGCCGTCAGGGGTGTTGGTCCCAAACCTGGACAAAATTGAATCTGTTATTCTAGTCACACTGTTATTTCTTTGTGTAACATAGACATTCTCCTTGCTCTGTAATCTCCTGTGATGAAAAGGGCTTCTAATCTCTCCAGGGTTTTCTCTTTTGTTGTGGTATAACATATGCCATTCAGGAAATCTGACCCCATGTGTTAGGTGTTCTTTCATCGTACTCTGAATGGGCTAAACAATGCAGACTGAGTCAGACAGGAGGTTCGATCGCTCGAAACGCAATGCAAAAAGGTGGAAGGAGACAGAATTTTATTTGATTCATCTGCTCACTCTCTCTGTTAAATGAAGACCCAAAAAACATGCTCACGTATCACCAGGCATGGAGGAGAAAATGCAAAATGAGAGAGAAAACACGGGATACTGTTTAAAGGAAGATTTTGCCACGATTTTGGAAACTCAAATGCTTTCCTTTTCCAAGATAAATTAGAAGACATGCTACTACACACACCATGGGAAGTTATCATTCAGATTTGACTGGAAAATCAATGTTCTCATTTGATATCTAAAGGAAACTACTGATGATGTTCCAGTTGAATGCTTACATGTTAAATGTTAGGTCATTTGTATTTCTATCGAAAACGATGTCTGCACTGGCAAGTGGCATGCCATCGGAAAGAAAAATAAAAGGACAAAGAGGTAAGCAATAACTATGTGGCTGCAAGAACACAGGGAAATGAATGAAAATGAACGGAGTTCCTGAGTGGTGGGACATTGATAGAGCATCAACCCTTCAGCATGTTGCATGTTAGTGATCTGCCTCCTCCCCGGCGACATTCATGGATCTGGTAGGTGTTGGTAACGCTGTGAACAACAAACTTTATCTGACAGTTCAGGAATAGAGCTGAGACATGGTTTCATATTTAGAATGACTGAACAGTAAGACATTTAAAATAAGCAAAAAGACTGGGGGAAATGGAGTACTTTGTAAAATTCTATGACATTTAAGAAAAATACTTTGAGTACATTCATATATTAAAAATTCTTTATTTTATTTATTTATTAATTAATTTATTTTACAGATGTAGGTAGTGAATTAAGTGGAGGTTTTCTGCTAGAATAAATTCTCTGTTTCATCAGGCCAGGGTAAAATTTGTGAATGGTTTTCATTTTTTTTTTCACTTGAATTTTAAATTAAGACTATTTTTGAAACGCTTTCCTTTATTAGACTCTTACAAAAAGACGTATAAGGTAATGAGCCATTACTACAAAGTGTAAAGTGGTTTTTTTTTAACCACTCAAATATATATTTTTATGTGGCTAATACATAGTGGAACATTTTTTTAAATCTTGGGTTTTTTTAGAGCTATAGGAGAGATGTAAAATACTCTGCATTGTTTAAATATTTCTATTTTCTGTGAATTGTGTCTTCATTTTGAGAGTTAAAACAGTAAGAAACATGGAATTGTGGGTAGGTGGGAGACAGTGGGTGTCACAAACTCGAACCAAGCGATGATTTGTGCTGATTTACTCTTGTGTCATCTCATAATCTCTGGTTTACATATGCATCAAAATAGAGGAAAATGAGCATACATTTTAAGCATAGTCATTCCGTACTCAGGAATTATTTAACTTTCCAACTACTCTGAACGTCAAGGCTTCTAGAGGACAGAAATTATGACTGGCATAGTTATTTTGCAGAGTACCTAGCACAGGCTTCAGGCAGTTCATTCAATGAATACTTTAGGTGGCGTTGAGGAGCAAATCAGAAAAGCAAAGCTCTCTTACTCTTAATTTTGAGCATAATTAGTTCTCATAAATAAGACCACAATTTTTCCTGGTCACATTTTTTTCTAAGGTCCAGAGAAAATATAGAGGACATGAAAGGAAAAGGAACTTAGAATGTTTCTTTTCCCATTAACAATGGAATTCAAAAGACAATTGTGTAAAAAAACAAACAAACAAACAAACAAACAAAAACCTTTTACCCCATTTAAATATAACTGCAGTTGAGCGAGTCATGAACTTTAAGGAGTGGAACATTAGTGGTCTGTGATGAAATAAAAAGGAGGTGGTTTGTTAAAACTAGAAAACATTTGATTGCACAGTTAGGTGGGTTTCTTGATGGTTTCAGAGCTATGAGATACAACTAATATCATTGTGAATTTCTAAAAAGAAGATATATTTAAAAGGGAAAAATAATTTAAACATCTGACATAAAAAAGGGGTGAAATACCTATTAATATCTTAATGGAAAACAGTTTGAGAAAAGTGATATTTCAATGAAATATACACTGCCTGAAGAACTAGATTGATATGGATACAAATCCCAGCTTCATTGTTTACCAACTCTGTGACATTGGACAGGTCTGAGCACTAAGTCTCTTGTTTGTAAATGAGGTTATAATGCTTTCCTTGCAGTGTTGTGAAATTTAAGCGATGCGTGAATCACCTAACATAGTTATTGGCACATATGAAGCACTGAATACTAAGTTCATATTAAGAATGAAATGTGAAAAAGAGTATAGGTATTATGTGTTTGATTGTGGTATTTCAATGAGATGTAAAAGTACTTTAGCACAGTAACTAGTCCAAAGAATTAACCCAACAAATATTAGCCTCTTTACTGCTTGTCTCATCACCTTGATATTGTTTATAAATTGGTTAGCATTTTGTTGAAAATCCAGATTTTTTTAGTAATGATATGTTGTTCAAATCAACTTTTAAAAAATCCCACTTATCCATTAAAATGGCTGATTCATTCACATTTCCAACATACATTTGTTGAGCACTTACTATAAACTAGGTACTGTGTTAATCTTCTGGGATCCAAAGTTCTGTAACCATCAGATAGAGTAAACCTACAAATAAACCAACAATTTAAAATCAGTGTGTTAAAACAATAATAGATGTGTGCACAGCCTGCTTTTGGCCACACCTATGTCAGATTGGGGCATCAAACAGGTGTGCCATACTATCTAGAATTCTGATGGTTTAGTAGGCCATAACTAGACAGAGAATCACAAGAAAAACCTTCCATATATAACAAAGCTTAGCAAGATTCTTTTCAGGGGAAAAAATTTAAAAAACGGTTGCCATTCCAAATCATAAGAAGGGAAGTGATTGCCTGAGACAATGCTGAAAAGGTTAGATAAGCCCTTGCAATAGCTTCAATTTTATCCTGATAGCTATGAGAGTCTTACAGCAGAGAAGGACAAAGCCAATGTGTGGCACCAGCCTAAGAGCAGAGACTGGTTAGGGTGTTTTCTATGGAAACAAAGGGGGCTTCCATCAAAGTAGAGTTGTATTCTATTTTTGGAGGAAAAAATTCAGGCAAGTACTACTAACCTCACAAGAGTCTATTTGTGTTTTTCAAAATCTTTGAGGTGACCCACTGGCTCAGTCAACTCTTAGATGGCAATTTGCAATGATCAAAATGGAACATCACAATTAGAGCGTTGAACTGTAAGTGGTAAAGCATTTTCAAGGTTCAACAACTAAAGGCTTGGAAACTTGCCTAATGTATTCATCTAAGCTCTCTACCTGATAAAGATGTATCTGTTTTTATATATCTTTTGAAGAGTTAAGTGTACATTTTATATTTTCCAGTTGAACGCATTTGACTTACTTGTTTTCGTTACTTTACCTGTATTTGTTTCTACTGAACGACACGTAACCATGATGTCAGGTGAGAAAATAACATTGGGCTCTACATTTCCAATTACACCCACATCAATTAATTATATATAAACAATCACTTAAATGCAGTAGGAGAGCTAAATTTTAAAGGAACCCTAAGGGAAATCCTTTAGCGATGAGAAGAATTATTTTTGAAGGAAAATTACTTACCAATTTATTTGTTTTGTATGTATCTATTTTGTACCACATGGTCCTTAAAGCAGGACACACCTACATTTAGTGAATTTAGTAGACAGGATATGAGTTTAACCTAAGCCCATGTTGGCTACTACAGCAACCATATTAGAAGCTAAGGTATAGATTTGTAATGTTCCTAGAAATCAGTAAATACTTGTTTATTCTTTGAAATAGTAGAAAATCTGTAGAGCCTGACAGTGTATTTGTCACAGCTAAACACTGCACAGAAGCTAATGTTCAAACTGTGCAAGAGCTAACTTTTAACAACCATTAGGTTACAATCCTGTGTGTAGTTTCATTGTGAAGGGTGCTTTTTATTTTATTTTATTCTTTTAAGCTCAAAAAAGGCTCTTTGCTTTAATTACCCAAGCCAGCATACATGCCTGAGATCAGGTCTCTGTGATGAAGATAAAAACCAGTAAAACTTGAATACTCACAAAAATGCAAATGCATTATCTTTTACTGATAGTCACTGATAGGTACAGACAGCAGAAAAACTCATTTTAATCTACAACTAATTTATTTAGCTGGAACATAAACACCCAAGACTTTCAGGAATGTATTCATTTTTAGTTTTCCTGTGCTGTGGACATTATCCTTCTTTTGAGACTTTAGCCATAGCACAAGCAGTATGAGTTGAATGCCTGTGAACTACTTTGATGAGAAAACCTGTGTAGAATATTTGAAGAATTACATTATTTCTTCCTTCCTATGCTATTTAAAGGAACTGCATATAGCCTGCTCAAGCAGAGCACACACTACTGAAGCTGCATAATCTATCATTCATCACATTATTTGCTGTGCTCAGCATGAAGCTAGGTGTCACGGGGTGCAAAAGAACTGTGGATGCACTTGCTTCAAATTCGGGGCAGAAAAATACACTTTTCCATGAGATTATTGTCTTGACAAGTCAAGCAAAAGGTTTTCTTTTGTTTGTTTGTTTGTTTGTTAGATTGGTTTTTTGATAGAGAAAAGATCTAGAAGGAACACATATTCTTATTCAATATTCAAAACTAGGTAGTACTTAGTACTAATATTATAAGCTGATTAAAGACAGATGGCTCAGACTATTATTATCAGCTCAGAAAAAGACCGAAAATTACCCTGAGAGTTGACTGCAGGAAGGGATGGTTAGCTGGCTCCTGAAACCTTCCTCTCTGTCAGAAAGGCAGTTTCCTGTTTCATTGCATAGTTGAATCAATGAAGGCTAGGTTCTGGAAGCTAAACACAGACGAGGAAAATGCCAAGATTGGAGGACCCTGGCAAAAAAGGAGAGAGCTAATCTGATAGAGAATGTCTTGAGAGGGCCCCACTTGCAAAACCACAGATCTCATACTGCAGTGGGGTCAGGCAACACCTAAAAGTGGCAGGGACTTCCGCTCTTAAGATATATTCCCTGCCTTCAATCGGAGCCCCCCAAAAGTAAACTCTGTTGTGCCAATCACAGTAAGTTAGTCTGATGGCTAAGACTTCCCTCTTAGGATTAGTACAGTGATTTAATTTCCTTGTAATAATTAAAGGTAGAAGAAAATAAACATCTTAACTATACTCTTCAACTTATCCAAATGATCAGAGCACTGGTGAAATTAACATTGTAAAAGATAATCAAGTCATAAAATGGGTATTTCTAGCAATTTGTGTCAACTAATTAAAAGTTAGCTTTTGAATTACCATGCCTGCTGAATCAGTTTTTAGTAAAACCCACACTATTGTATTTCATATAAAATAGTTCTATATCAAGAAAAATCTTTCTTAAACTTATGCATTAATTATCCAAACTTTGGTGTGAGTGGTGTATAAGGAAATGTTCTAATCACCACTAACCTCAAAATTAATCTTTGTTTTCTTTATGATCCACTAAAACTGCATGCATGATTTAACTGAATTTTCAGGGTGCTATATAGGGGTGTTAACTCTAATAGGCTCTGAACGTGGTGCCCCTGGTAATACAATGCTTACTAGAATTTGTCCTTGCTAGGTTCCTACCTAGGAGGAGCTTGTCCTTCAGTGAGAGAAACAGACACATGTCAGTTAGAAGACAATCTGAGAAATGCCGTAAAAGGACTACCCTAAAAGCTCCATAAGGCCCCAAGAAGAGCTAGCACAGGCTTCACAGAGGAGGTGCTATTGGATTTTGGTTTTTCTGGGTCATAAAGGAGGCTTTCCAGACAGAGAGAAAAGCAGATGCAAAGGAGATAGAAATGGGCATGACTGGTCCAGGGAAAGATAAATTCTATACTGTGACTTTTGTGTATTGTTTATTTTCTGTCCCCACTCCTTCCCACATCACACCCTACCCAAAACTGGAATGTGAACTCCATGAGGGCAAGAAATTTTGTCTGTTTGGATAATGGATAGATCCTAAATGCTTAGCACAATAAGTGCTCAATAAATCTTGTTGAAAGAGTGCATGAATGTATGTGTATGTGTGAGTTGTAATTGTGTGACTTGGGACTTAGGCTTCTCCACAAGTTCAAGTGATTTGGAAAGATGGCATGGGGCAAGCCTTGGTCTTCAATCCGCTTACATCCTTGAGAATACTTAGCTGAAAGAAGATTTGTTTTAAAACTAAGAGTTACTCTGTAGCCTTTATTCTGTCAGCAGCAAAGTTTCAAAGCCCTGAATTTTTTTTTTTTTTTTTTTTTTTTTTTGTCCAAGAAGTGTCATAAGGTGCAGACAAAAAAAAAAAGGAGTCAAGTTTAGGCTTGTGTCCATAGCACGTTGGAGCCAGATAATAAATATTCAGGCTCTGTAACGTTTTAGGAAACCCCATTCAAGAATATTTAGTGTAAGCCCTTGGTGTTGATTTCCGAGTAAATAACAGGAAAGCTCTGTGGCCTTTGTTTAAGGTGAGGTGCCAGGATAGCTCAGTAAACAAAGCTTTGGAAAGAGTCATCACAGACTTCAGTATGTTGCTGTGAAAATCCAAAAATTTCAGTCACATCGTCAAAAAGCACTTTCTAAGATACAAAGGGAAAATCTTAGAATTAGAATTCGCATTTAAAACTGCTGTGAAGTCTCATCACAATGCCTACTATTCCTTAAACAAAAGATAGTAAAGAGTATTTTGACATTAATCTATTATCTAACAATACTGATAAACACTCATTCGTTATAATAAATGATCTATAGTCATGTCATTATATTTCCTTTTTTTAATTTTTATTAAATGCATTGGGGTGACATTTGTTAATAAAATAATACAGGTTTCAAGTGTACAATTCTATACCACATCATCCATACTTTACATTGTGTGTTCACCACCCAGAGTCAGTGCTCCTTCCATCACCATGTATTTGACCCCCTTCACTCTCTTGTTCCCCTCCCTCCTTACCTTCCTGTAACCACTAAACTGTTTTCTGTGGCTAGGAGGTAATAGATCGATGTCAAAATACCTTTAAAAAAAAATGATGTCCTATAATTAGTAGAAACAAATTTAAAAAATTGAATTTTTAACAATTCATAATAGCAACAAAAATATGCAATACTATGAGAAATGTATAAAACTTATAGAAGGACATCAAATACGACCTAAATATACCACAGTAATAAAAGGGAAGATTTGCTATTTTAAATATACATGTTTCCTTAAATTAAAAAAAAAAAGACAGTAAAAGGAAAAGGTTATATATGCATCTCTTATTCTCTTATATATTATTTGAAAAAGCTCATGATAGGTGACATATTCTGAAATTTCCATGTAACAGTTTTCCCCTTCTCACCCCACCCCCAAAAAAAACTCAAAATAGAAGAAAATGTATTATTTAAAAATATTAAATATCTATTCTATGCCAGATTAAGGTACTTTAAACACATTTATTCTTCATAAAAACCTATTCGATAAGTACTATAATCCCTATATTGCAGATTAAAAACTAAGGCTTAGATGGTGTTTATTTTCTCATTTTCATAAAACAAATATTGAGCACAATCTAAACACAAACTCAGGTCCATATGATTCTAACTCTTGCTCTTTATACCATATGATAAAGACAATTTGTTTAAGTATTGATTTCTTGACTGCTAATGAGACTGTTTTAATTATTGCTACTATTCATAAAGTTTATAAATATTTAAATTTATTTAGTGAATATATTTAAATCTTTCATGGTCTTTTAAACAGAAAAATAATATTTATTTGGTGAATAAATACTTAGAAATATTTGATGATCTAAAATATTTAGTGATCTAAAATATTTGGTGACTAAAAATATTTTGATTGCTTATAAAACAACAGTTCACAAATGTTTATAATACTTGTGCTACAGGCAAGAAGGCACTTATATAAGGCATACTACATGCTGAGACATATAAATAAGGGAAAGACTATCAAGGATCTGATAATTAAGTTTGGATAATGAAGCATATATGTTCAATACCTAAATCTCTACATCTGTCAGAAAAAAAATCAACCTTCATTTTTCACTGCTTTGATTAATTCAAGGTCACTGATTTGTTGGTGTTTGCCTACCTTGCCAGGGAAACTCACCCAGTGTATTTCTTTGTTAATATCAAAACACCCGTAGATTATGAGTAGCCAGTGCCAGACTACCTAGGTACATGTGCATGCATAGAGAACAGTGACTCTTTTCTCCTTTATCTGGCAATAGGACTGCTCATGGATGAGTTGGAACACAGAATAGACAACGGGGTAGGTAAGACTGCACACAGAAGCAGAAGTTACATGGAGGAGAACATCTAGTATTATGGCATGGAGAGTAAGATTTGCCCATTGACAAAAAAAAGTCCATCATGGACTGCTCACCCATCAAAAACATATTAGAAGGAAAGAAACATATACCATAGGAAATATAAGCTAACCTACTTGCTTACCATTGAATTTGCAGTGTCTAGGATGACACAGTTGTCAATCGATATTTTCTGAGTGAATTAATAAATGACCCAGGATGCTCAATTCATTTGGACAAGTGTAGTTGTCAATAAATGATTAATTAGTTTCCTGCATGGGCTGATGTAAGTTTTCATCTCTGGCATCACTACAATTTCTGATTGAAGTGATAGGTTATATACACCTTAGAAGAACTGGGAACCCTCAGAATGTGTTGATTGTAAATATATCTATCTGAACCTGATTCTAGAATTTCTAATATCCTTTCTCATGGCTCCAGAATCCAGTGCCTATTTTCTCCATCTAAAGAAAGTCTAGGCCAGAAGGAAATGGGGCTTAACTGTCCAAGAAGCCCTCGAAGGTTCCATCCCTGTTCCACAGAAAGAATTCTAAAATCTCTTTGGTAAGGGAGATTAACTGAGTCCATAGATACTAATGTTCATTGATTCATTTAGTATTTTCCAGAAGAGCACGCCATTCTGTGCCTAGCTAGGGGAAATAGAAACGAACAACATGTAGTCATTATTCTTCAGGAGCTCATCCTCAAGTAGGGAGGAAGCAGAATACATGTTCCTGCAATCTGGTAAGTATCTTAATAAAAGCATGTGTTAATAGGAATGAGAAGGTAGAGATGGAGGAAAAGGGCAGAAATGATATGAAACAGCATAGCTAGTTGGAGGAGCTGCGTGACATGAGTGGGTATTAAAGGTCACATCAAGAAGATAACATTAGGCGATAATGTTGGTTTAAGGTCAAGCCACATATCACATAGGAATTTGTTGTGACATGCTAAGGAACAGAGACTTTTTCCATAAAAGCTTTGAGAAGACATGCAGGTTTTTAAGCAGGGAGTGGTATGGCCCACAATTTATCATGTAAAAGGATGATCACATAGGTAAAGGTCACATCGAGGGGACTGGTTATGAGGCTGTTGCAGTCATCCAGGAAAGAGATGATAATGACACAAACTAGGTCATCTATGGCCAGATAACGAGGAAACCAATTCAAGGTAAAGGAAACAACGTTCTGGGCTAGGTAACCACTTGGGTAGCTACTCGCTTGTTTAGGACACTGGCAAGATTTGGCAGACCACTGGCTGATAAGACAGGTTTCCCACAGCTGTGAAAGGGCCCTATTTCACTTTTATTGGTACTGGTAGTGGTGATTAGATGTGGTAGGTAAGAATGATTCTCAAGTTGCTAGCTTGGTTTACTCTGTGGATTTTATGTTGTGTGTGTGTGTGTGTGTGTGTGTGTGTGTGTGTGTGTGTGTGTGTGTGTCCACTGCCTGGCATAATACTTGTCACTGAAGTACAATGATACACATTTTTAAACAAGTAGCTAAAAATAATAGTTATCACATTTAGAGTGCCCACCAGGTGTTTATTCATGTGTCATTTCATTTCATTATCATTTTGCAGATTGTGTCATTCAAGGACATGTAACTACCAAGAGATGGAGCTGGAATACAAACCCACATGTACCTGGCCTCAGTGCACATATTATTACATGATGATGAATGAAAGGGATGGATAAGGGAAAGATGAATCTAGTGGGGGGAGAAACTTCAGGGCTGGATCAGTTAGGAAGCTCAGCCTTGTAAATAATGTTCAGTATGTTTGGTAGCTTTAGCTATGACTTATTGTCTGTTTCACAGCTAAATGAATGGAAAACTGGGAAAAAGAAGCTTATTGTTTAAATCAAATAATAAAGAGCACTTTCAACACCCTGCTTTGAGTAAACATAACTGATTGCCAAGGCATTTGTTATTCTAGCTAACCTAAACTTTCAGTGCTGAATCTAAACACATTCTCTCTTGTTTATTCCTCATTGAAAAAGTAAGTTTCCTGCATCATGGCCTTTCCTGTTCTGGGACTCTCTTATTAAATTATATAATATATATATCATATGTACTATTAGCTGCTGTGATAACATTGAGTGAGCTGATGCTTCGTGGCCAATAGACAATGGTTGAAGGGTACTGTTTTCTGTATTTCTTGTTCTTGGCCAGTTTGACTTTCTAGACTAAATGACTTCGGATCCTATTCATTTTGGCACGTAACCTTGAGATTGACATTGGGGTTACTCCCTTATCTTTGTCCCCAGTTTTCTCTCTATTCCACTTTATATTTACTTTGTATCACCACCATTGTTTGCCAACAAACACTGCAGAAAGCAAGGAGAAGCAAGATAGCAGACAGTTCTACATTCTTCACTCTGGTGAGGCTGTTCTATGCACAGCTCTTCTAGGCAGCTTTGAAAACAAAAATCCATTTTAAGGATGTTTATTAGTTTGATTTGCTATGATTAGCCTTGAATATCCTTACTAGTTTAAAGTTGCAGAGAGAGAGAGAGAGAGAGAGAGAGAGAGAGAGAGAGAGAGAGACGAGTGGAGACCTTTACTTTAAAACTGTGTAATTAGATTAAGTATTGTATTTTTTCTGATTTCAATATGCTATTGTTTACTCAGGCAAGTAAGACTATTACTGAAAAGAGACGCTTGAAAAGCCAGTAAATAATATGTTGTGCTTAACAAACAAAAAAGCAGTTGGTTCTGCTTTCTTCTTTTTAGTTTTATTTTGAATGTTTTTGAAAGAAATGTTAATTCACAGAGCACTAGTTTCCTTCCTATCAGTTGTCACAGGAGTTTTTGTTGTTGTTGTCGTTTGCTGTTTTCTAAATGACAGTAAAGCTTTGTTATACATGTACCTACGTATTTTTTCCTGAACATTTGGACATTTCTTGGAAACTGGTTAAAGTTTAACAGTAGGATTTCATTAGTGTTTTCAAGAGGTAGTAATTTGATTGTTTTGAATTTTTATACAAAATATATGTAGAGAGTGATCTTTAATAACTTTATAACTGAAATATAAAAGGCAATACCTCCCATATTTAAATTAAGTATTTTAGTGAGCATTCTTTTGTTTAATTTAGTTTTAATTGCATTATTAATTGTCACGAACAAGATATTCCTAGGGAAAAAGCTGGACAGATCATCTAATTGCAGCTTTTACTGCTTTGAATGATAAAGTGCCTTTGATTTGGTGCTGAGCCAGGAGGGCTTGATTGATAATATCTGTCTCAGATGTCACCCTGGGAGAAAAGAATAAAACCTCAGTAGACTTGGTGCATTGCAGCTGTCTCTGCTGCTCCAATTTCTCTGCCCCATTGACGTCATTGGGAGGTTTCAAACCAGTCCAGAGTGTCTAGTAAACCTGCACATAAATGAAATGAAGAAACAGAAAAACACTGATTCATAACCCAGCCCTCACTCCAAAGAGGTAGCTGTTATATTTTCTCAGATATTGGGCAGATGTTTTCTCTTTCCTGCACTTCAAAAAAAAAAAATTATTAAAATTCATCAGCTATCCAGAAATGTGGGAAAGCCTCCAACAAGGAATGGGAATTGCGTAAACCCTTCTAAAATCAGATTACAGCACAATGAGCCACGTTGGCACAGGGTTCTCAGATATCATAACCTGTATCCAGCTTGTCTATAAGATCAGGACTGTGTGGAGCAGAAAGTGGCATGGGAAACAGCTTTCTCTGCATCAGGAGAACTTTAACCACCCAAGCAAGTTCCCGGCACCATTTCTTCCTCTCTTCATTCTCAGCCTTTTGTATTGAGTTCTAAATGAGAGATGCCCAGAAACAATGACATGAGCACAGAGTAAAGTATTTTCCAAAGAAGATGACAAAGTCTCATAGTTGTTGTTTTTTGTTTTGTTTTGTTTTGTTTTGTTTTGTTTTGTTTTGTTTTATGAATTTGGCAAAGAGAAAACACAAGAGGAAGCAGAGGAGGAAAAAAAGAACACTTTTATAATCTGTTTTTTTATTTATTTTCTTAAAAGCTGATTTGTCTGCTTAATTAACTATATGATAAATTCTAAATCTCAAAATAATTTATCATAGGAAATCTTTTCTAAATGGTGTCATGGAGCAATTTAGTGACTTGGCTGACCATTAATGTTAAAATATGTCCAAATGACAATTTTTCATCTGCTGGGCAATGGGACTCCAGACAAAAGGAGAATGCTCTCCCTTCCCCTTCTTTTTATTCACACCCCTTCCCCATTCCCCACCAGGTATGGCAGGAAAGGACTCACAATTACCAAGTAGCTTTCATTTCTTACTCATCCAGCAAGCTCCATGGCATACAGTTAGAAAATAACTGAATCTTTCTAACACTTTAAAGTACACAAAGCATTATCATTTCCATTTTCCCATTTCAGTCTGACAGACAACCCTGTGAGGTAGATAATATAATTATCGTTATTTTATAGATTAGGAGATTGAGTTTCAGGCAGGTTAAAAGGAAAAAAAAACAAACATCTTGCCTGAGGTACTTGTAAAAGGCAGAGTTCAGATTCAAACCCAAATTTTTGGAATTCTATATCCGTCCTCTGCTTTCTTCACCATAAGTCCAAGGAGGTAGATTTTTTTCAATCCCATGACCTACCTTTTGGAACCACTTGAACTTAGCTGATACGTATTGACCACTTATTACACATGGCAGTTACTTTAGGATAAAAGTGAAGAGACATGTGTTGGCCTTAGGAAGGTTAGAATACTGGGGATAAGACATAGATCCACATATAACTATATTACGAGACGGAATAAGACAAAGTGATGGCATCTGATCAGTGCATCTTCACTGAAGCAGCATTTCTCATAAGTGTGTTACTTATGGTATTTCAATAGGGAAAGATGGTGGGTGAGGCCATTTTGGACCAAGGGACCCTCATGAACAGAAATCAAATAAGCAAGATAGATAGAGGGGTGACAAGAATAATAATACAAAGGATCTTATTTTAAAACTGAAGGTTGGGATCTGGTGAAAGTTTGGTTAGAGCCGTTAGTGGCAGACTTTAAATGCCAAGGTGTGGAGTCAGTAACAATGAGACATTTTAAAACATGCTTTAAGCTATGGAATAAAACTATTAAATCTGTGCTTTAGTAAAATCAGTTAAGCAGCCATGTGTAAGGTACATGAGAGAAAAGAAAATCTGGCTCATGATGTCAATTAACAGGTTCCATAGAAACCTAGAGGGGGGAGATTTAAGAAATAGGATAACTCAGGGCTCTAGGAATGCATTCATTCGTTTAAAAGTATGTATGGAGCATCTCCTGTCTGCAAGCACTGTTCTGTGTCCAAGAATATGACAATCACAGACTGATAAACTCCCTGCCTTCATAGGTATTCCATTCTATAAAGGGGAAAATGGAAATGAGGGGCAACTTCACCAAATGCTTCAGGGCTAGAACTAACACCACTTAGTGACAGGTGGCTCTGAATGGAAGAAGCATCGGTGCTCACTTGGAAATTATCTGCTGGCGGGAACATGCCTCATGGCCTTTTGGCTAACAGTGCACTTACTCTACAAAGGTAGCCTCCTTAAGACATTGTAATTACAGTTGGCATGGATACTGTTATAGTTCAGATATGATGAGGTATGGAAACATGTCTGGCAAAGCACCAAGGGCTACATAAATATTACCATGATTAGATGTGAATTGCTTTTTTTTTCTGTGTGTGTCTTTGTTCCAACAAAATATTAATATTTCAGAGTGTTTAATCTGGTAAATTATTTCCCAATTTACTTATCGATTTAAAAGCAGAGTCAAAATATGTTTCTATTCATTATGTGTTTTCAAAGAATCTCAGGGGGTTATTTCACAGGAATGTTGCTTGGAACTTATCTTGCCATATAACATTTTTATTTTGTTGCTGCTGTGGTTTCTGCTTATATACTAATACAATATACACTATGAAAAATGTTATTATGTATTGTGCAAGGAGCCACTAAAACTAGTGTGTAGGGTGCCAGCACCTCAGGGAGAAGGGATTCAATTCTGCCTTATCTATTGATACATTTTGTGAGCTATGTCACCTTAAGCATTTAATATTTTAAACATCGAATTTTCTTCTCTGAGGTTTTTTTACGTGAGTCATTTATTACATAGACTATCAGTATTTTTTTTTTATATATATTCACAAGTCTCAGAACTTATTTCCAGTGTTAATCTGTGGGTCATATTATAAATAAGATTTTTTTTCTTTTTTACCATGTATAGTTAAAAATTAACAGACATTGGAATCTTACCTCACATTCAAGCAAATATGAGCCATGTAATTAGATTATTACCCAGTCAATAGAAATCCAGAGGATCTGGGTAATGACTCCCTTTATGTGTCTGCCTTTTGTCAAGTTAGAATGAGAATACACATGAAAGCTGAAGTGGAGAACTGAGAATATTACCTGGATAATTATCTTTGAGGAGTTGTGTATTAAAAATAAGATGATAATAAAATGACCTTTTTACATTGATAATTACCCTCCAATGAATTGCTGTTTTACTGAAAAGAGCTTATGCAGTAAATCGTTACTGATGTGTATGTACACATGCCGAGTGTAATGACTGAAATGGTTCTCTCTCTACCTATTGAAGATGCGTTTATTTTCTGATCACTTCTGCCCAACTGAATGAAGATGAGACAGATAAATGACTAATTTGATCAGTGACCTCTTATATCTATAAAATTTAAGTTTTTAAAAACCCTCAATGATCTTACTGCTTAGAATTTTGGCTCAACGGAAGTGACTGAATTTCCTGACAAGCCTTTCCAAAACCCACCCACCACCTTTCCCCATTCTCCTTCATCCTCTCTCCATGTACTGTCCTCAATGTTCCCTTTGCCTTGTCATACTGTATTTATCTGTTTACTTGTTTCTTTCACCTCTAGACCATGAAACTCTTGAGGAGCATGACTATTTCCTTCATTTTTTATACCCACAACACTTAGTAGAGCTTTTGACACATATTAGGTCCTCAGGAAATGCGGAAAATACAGTCAAACTTTCTTTTAACCCTGGAGACATGGATTTCATGGCTTTGAGGGGGAAGTTTTATTTTCCTGAAAAAGAGCTCTTTTGTCCTTTCTGCCTAATAGAAAGGCTGTATATCTTATCATCTCTTAGGGCAACTTACTGAATGTTGAGGTATATGAGAATAATAATAATAATAATAATAATAATAATAATAATAATGGCAGTAGCACCTACAGTTTACTGAGTACTTACTGTTTGCCAGGCCTGTGCTAAGCATTTAATATATAGGAATATCTCAGTCAATCCAGGTGAATATTATTATTGTCATTTTGCAGATGGGGAAACAAATAGGTTAAGGTACTTGCCCCAAGTCACCTTGATAATAACAGTTGGTAAATCAAGATTAACACATTTTTCTGCCTCTAATGCCTACTTTTAACAGTTATGGGAAATTGACAAGTTAGCTTCTAACAAACACATTAACAAAGACATGGATTTTATTTGTGCACAGGGTTGGGGTGTGGTAGTCACATATTAATGAATGGCTGTTATATATGTCTGTTAGTGCGGGAAAATAAAACTGATATCATTATCACAGTATGCAGAGAAGAGTCAGATGTTTCCACAAGGAAGGAATTTCAAGTTGTCTAGTCTTTTAGCATCTGAATATATTTTGGAACAGGATTTTTTAAAACTCACCTTTGGTTTTGTTCTTGAATATGAAAAATATGCTTTAGGAAACACGTCATTGTATAGGGGACCAAAAGACATGAATTCTAATCTCAACTTTGTAGTTTACTGAGCTGTATGACCCCGCATAATCCCTTGAACATCCTGAGCCTATTTCTTGGTTGTCAAATAAACGCACTGGAGGGAGCGATGTCTTATGTGCACTATATCCCATACCTTCCTAATCCCCTGCTGTGCTTGCTTTGCTTCTGAACAAGCTCTGAAGCCAACATCAATTTAATTTGGTGAGAGAAATCTTGTGGGCCTACTGTAGGTGAATAGTATCATCTCAGAACCTAATAATGAGAAATCTCCATGGGATTCTCCATAGTTTGGGGTTAAAAGGAAACTTAAAGAGTGAGGGGCACAACGGTTCTTAAAATATTTACAGTTCCCTACATTTGGCCTTTTAACCTTTAGTAACATTGACCAAAGTACTTTTAAACTGATTCTGGCTAACATTTGGAGGAAATCCATGAGGTGAGGTTATTATCTATAGGGCATGCTTATAGGGAATGAGTAGCAAAGTAAAAGGGACATTTTAGGTGCACTGCAATTCAGCATCAAGTTGGCTTTCACCATGAAAAGGTGCTTTGAATAACTGAGATCATCATAGTGATATTCCTGAGCTGAAAGGAATCTTGAGAAGCTGTGTAGCCCACCTTTCTGCCTGGGGTCATGCCATATTTAAACTATAAAAAGAGATTAGAAATCTTGCTTGTTTTTTAAGGGAGATTCCACAACTTCCCCTAGTCCTTTATTCCAGTAACTGACAATCTCACTTGTCAGCAAATCATTTTTCATAGCTAACCTAAATCCCTAGGGCTGCAGTTTGAATTCATTTTCTTCTGTCCGTAGAGGTACAAAACAGCTGGTATAATAACTTCTCATGTACATGGGGATTGTTATCAAGATGTTCTTCAGTTCTCATCCTGAAGCCAAATTCCTCGAACCTTTCTTCATAATTTCTTTTTTGTCTAACCCTTTAATCGCCAATTCCTTTTGCACATATGAACTCTCCCCAAGTCTTTATCTTCTCAGCTGTGAGACCCAGAATAATATATAATGTGTAGCTATTATACCCTGGGAATTGCTTAATTGAACATCATACCTGAACATAACTTGGATTCTATTTCTATTTAAGCAAATAAATGATGAAAACTTATCCTTTTAACATTAGAAGTGCACACCATTGTATTAACAGCAAGAGAGATTACAAGGGTATACATTGTCTTAAAAATCACAAACTCACAAAAATCGTAAACTAAAAACTAATAAATTAAGGGAATGTCTTTTTTTAAAAAATCATGGCCCCTTCCCTCTACCTTTCTCCTCCCATGCTAAGCAGAAGTTTGATGTGATAAGACAAGAATAAGTTTCATATCAAACAACTCCAGTTTCAGTCCTGGATATAACTAGATTTAATGGACAAGAAGATTCTAATTTTTGAGCTTTACTTACCTACTGTGTTCCATAAGATGATAACAAAAATGGTTAATTCCTTGAGAACAAGGACCCCTTATTTATTTGTGTATCTTCGGGGCCTAGTTCAATTCATAGCATACGTTAACACACGCTTTAATGTTTGAATTTTTCTGAAAGATTGTGAGAATTAAATGAGGTTATATATGAAAATATTTGGTCAACGATTGAACTCTGTATAACTGAGTCATCACTATTAACGTTTAAAAAGTCATTATTAGTAGTGAATTAAAAAAAAAATAAGCCCGACTTTGATTTGGACTCATCTTTCCAAGAATATTTCTGTTATCCTTTTTTTGCATAGCTTGTAAAAGATTGTCTAAAGAGAAGTTTCCTAAAATGAATAATCCATGGTACAAAACTTACTACTTGGAATTCAGTGTGTCAGTTTCTTCTGATGAGCAATCTGAGACTGACAAATGAACTAAAATGTGACTAGGCGACCTCCCAGAGCCAATTAAAAGTCACCCTGGCACCAGGAGAACAAAGCTTCTCTGAAAAATTTATATTTTTCCAGGCCTTCCATGACCTTGGTACATTTCCCTATGTGGGAGAGAGAATCAATGATATCTTTGACTGACAAAAGCATCCAAAGGTTTAAATAACATTGCTTTATTTATTAACAACATGACTAAAAGGAGTCATTTAAGTACTTGACCTTCTTCCATGGGGGAACATTGCCAAAAGTCCAGAGGAGTAATATAGAGAAAATTTTTATGGCAGGGACTTAAAAGGGAGTGTTTGTAAATAACAGTTTGATCTTTCCAAAGAGCACCCTTCCTTGTCTTTATACTTGGTTTGCAAATATTTGACTCAAAATGGATGAGCTTAGAATCAAAGTGGTTCAGGTTGAGATCTTAGCTCTGCCATACAAGTAGATCAATCCTTGGGAAAATTACTCAGCCTCTCTAACCTCAGTTTTCCTCTGTAGAATGTGAAATATGTTACCTAGTTCCTAAGCCTCCTGGCACTACTGGGCTCTTGGTAACTTCATTACCTCCCCCACCTTCTGTTCTTCTCTCTTGCCTTCCTTGTTAAGTGAGAATTGGCTGGTTAATATGGTTTACAGAACTAGTATGTTTGGTGGACTTGAGAGATCTCTGTAAGAAGTGGCTGAAAATGTTGGATAAAACATTTTATTGAATTTATTTCCAAGAGTGATATTGATTGTTTGATAATGACACAAAGCTATAAAGCTCTGAGAATGTGCTCCTTTTTGAGAAACTAGGTTAAAAAAAGAAATACACACACACACTCACACACACACACACACACACACACATATCTTTAAAAGTGAAAATTGATTACAGCCTGCCAAGGCCAAATAGCATGGAAAGAATTCTGAACTAGAAATCAGGAAGCCTGGATATGGTGCCAGCTCTGCCACAAATTAGATAACCTTGAGTAAGCCCCTTTTCTAGAATTTTGAAATAAGATTTCTTCATTTTCAAAATAAGGGAATTATATCCAAGGCTTTCCTATATCAACAGCGTACAGCACTGAGATTCAGGGCTTTTTACTTTCTCAAAGAGATACTGCCTGGAGTGCTAAAGGGTTGAGGTCCCATCTGCTTTGGCCATCAAATCTTCAGACATGGAAGACTTTTGCAGAGTGATATGGCCGATAGGCCAGCACATCTCTGTAAGGACGTCTGTTTCCCTAGTGTGAACACAAGATTCTGGAGGCACTTTGTCCCCCTCACATTTCTTTTTTAGATGAAGACTATGCTGTCTTGAATGGTGAGAATGTTTGTCACTAAATAGAAAAGTAGAAAAAGCAACAACAAAGAACAGTAAGGAGTTCAGGATACAAGAAAAAAACAAAAAGGGAGTAAAAACCATGGAAATCTGAAACGCTGCAAATAATTTACTCTGCCAAGTCAAATTTCTGAGATTGAAGTCTGGATCAGTTTGTGTTGCTGCAGTCTCTGTTGAATTTACCAAGTAGATCTATCATTCTTAGTAATTTAATTTCTATGGAGCTGGAAAGATAAAGATATTTGTGACTCATTTATGGCCTAAATTAGATCTCTTGATTTGCAATAAAAACTATATTTAAAAAGATTATATTTTTGTATTTTCTCTATCTTTTCAGAACTTCAGAAAGGACCATGTCTAATTGCATGGTTGGCATAGAGCCATTTTCTTGGCCATAACAAATAATAAATCAACTCACTTCACCCAACCAAAAAATCAGGATAACTTATAGATGGTAATATCTCGTAGCTAGCAGCAGTTTTTCCTACTGTTATAGAGAGTAAAAAATAAAATCAGAGACACACATCATAATCAGTGCTTTTCTAAATAGAATATTCAGAAATGGTATTACTCCCAGTCAAAACTGAATTGAAATACTCCTCAGATATGCCATCTAAACTACAGTGAATAACCATCCACTTTTGCTCTTTTCCTACGTGCTAATGAGGGAGAGTATAAAACTCAAAGAGCATTGGTTTCTTCAAAATCTCCTATCTGGGGCTTGGAATCCATATTTTGTATAAATTCATTTTTTCTCTCAAAAAAGTCAAAATAAAAATCTAACTTAACCCTTAAGGGTAAGGTAAACAAGGAATAATACAACGACAAAATTTAGAACCCCTAAAAATTGAGATTTATCATGAAAGCATTTAAAATGCAGTAGCATTTAATTTGAGAAAGAAAAGGAAGACCCTATTTCTATATCTTTCTCTTCAAAATTTACTGCTGTTTCACTGGAAGAGGAAGGAACAGGTTTCTCCTGAGTTGGCAAGTTAGTGTGTTTGAATGGAATAAAGAGAGAAGGCCAAGGAAATCACACTGTTTTTAGTATTTTCTTTGCAAAGAGCTTTTTGGGACCAAGGCCATGACTGCTACCAGTAAGTACTTAGTTGCAAGAAGAATGTGAGTGAACATCAACGAGGCTGTGGCTTTGTATTAATACACTATTAATGTCACTAATGTTCATTTGAATCTCAAGACTTACGAGCAAACTGAGCAGCTAATCTTCTGCAGTGAACCCCAGATCCCCTTTATAGTGAGTCCTGGGTGTAGGGGTTGTTTCTTCAACCTGATATATAAAAATCCACTCTTCTGAGTGATTGCAGAATACCTGGTGTTGGACTTCTACATCTTACCTGTATATTCACTCGTCATGCACACAGCTGTTTTTAAAATGTGGTTTTTCTGGTTATAAAAGAAATATATTCCCACCATGGAAGATTTATAAAAGCAAAAGTATTTTTAAATCCCTTTATATTTGGTAAAATCCTCAGAAACCATCGTCAAGCCAGAAAGGGCAGGGATTGAAGGGCCAAGGAGGTATCTTAGGGACACTGTAATAGGAATGCAGGCGTTTCTAATGCTACAAAGACCCTTTGGACGGACTGCGGCCGTCCTCTGCTTCTCGCTACGCTTCTGCTGTGTTCTTAACAGTCTTTTCCAGCCTAGGTGATGGAAAGCATGGCCACAGAGCTCCCAAGTTTTAGAACGTGTGCCTCAGATGGCTCGTACAGATTGCTTACTGATCACGCTCCCTCTCCATTCCCTACCTGCACTGTTTAGAGAGAGACACATGGGCCCAGCTTACACATAGTTCATGTGTGACTCAGACAGGGGTAAACAAGTGTGCTGACAGCGTAGTTGCTTCCACTGCACCCGAATGGACTGGGGATGTGGGGGAGGGGTTGGGGTAGACTTCCTCAAAAAAAAAGGCACTGAACAAACATTCCAATAAAACTTCCTTTTAAACCTGTAATTCCTCTACCCAGAGATCATTACTGATACCCTTTTTATATATTTTCTTTAGGTATTTCCCTTACGCTCCTGTATTCTTTTAATTGTTGTGAAGATTATTCTGTTTCTTAGAGTTTTCATCTTCCTTTTTCCAAATACTATTTCATCATTATCACTCACTCATAGCTTATTTTTATCAGTAATCACTGACAAATAACAACCACAATAGGTAGCATGTAGCAAGTGGCGTATTATTGTGGAGATCTTTATATCATCTTGTTTAGTCTTACAGTGGAATGATATTTATTAACCTATTTACAACTTGCTACCAGTTACAGCATACTTTCACAGATATTCCATTCAGTCATCACAATTGCTGTGAAACATGGTATTATCATTGCTTTTTCTGTTTTATTGACTTTATTAGTTTCAGTTGCGCAAAACAACATAATGATTAGACATTTACACACCTCACAAGTCTTCTACCCATCTGACACCGTACATGCTATTACAACATTATTGACTATATTCCCTATGCTGCACTTTACATCCCATGACCATATATTTCTCTTCAGTTATAGTTGACATCCAATTTAGTTTTATATTAGTTTCAGGTATACAATGGAGTCGTTAGGCATTTATATAATTTATGAATTGATCCTCCCCACCAGTCTAGTATCCATCTTACACCATACATAGCTTTTACAACATTATTGACTGTATTCCCATACTTTTTCTATTTTACGTATGAAAACAGAAAAGTCATACAGCTAATAAACGGTCTTTTCCAATCAGATTTCAAATCCTATTCCTTTTGGTCCATGCCCTGTTGCCTTCCCTGGTATTTTGTGATTCAGACAGACTGACGCTGCTCAGGTGTTTCTCAGGGCAGTTGTTAACGCGTAACTACCTGTGCTCCTGCCAGGCTCTTCTAGACACTCACAGTGACTACAGGGGCCAAGGGGGAAGGTGAGGAAGATTGCTGAGGCAACAAGCCAGGAATCAGGAGTTTATCAACTCTTCCAGGACACTAGTGTAAGCGGGGGGTGGGGGCGGTATTATGACTTCCAAGGGTCAGATACAATTCCCTTTCCCCCCAGGACCTCTGCTGCCCCTCACCATGGCCTGCACGGCCAGGCACCCTCTCACCTGGGTATTTTCTCTCAGGGGCCTCCTTTTGTTTCTCCTTCCAATCCAGTTTCCTTCAGGAAGACTTGTCATATACCCATAGCAGTGAAATCCAGTTATGGCCCAGGGTCAGATGATCTCCCAGAGGGCTTCTGTTTCATGGTCCCTGAATGTTCAGCAGCAGGAGACTGGCCTGCAGTCCAGACACGACCGCTGAGGGGTGATGCAGCCCAGGACCACACTCCAGCCTCTCACGCCAACAAAACCAAAGAGTAGGTTTTGTTGTATAACCAAAGCAGTATAACCAAAGATTAGGGGTATTCTGGTCACCCTGAAAAGGAAGGTCAAAGAAGTAGCAAGAAGTAGAAGACTTGGGCCATGTAGGAGTACTGAGCCTTCTATAAAAATTTCCTATATTAAAAAAAAAATCCTTTAGTTGGGATAATAATAATACTGTGAGTAATAA
The DNA here is from genome assembly GCF_057876585.1 of Rhinolophus sinicus. Taxonomy (NCBI): domain Eukaryota; kingdom Metazoa; phylum Chordata; class Mammalia; order Chiroptera; family Rhinolophidae; genus Rhinolophus; species Rhinolophus sinicus. The sequence continues at coordinate 48,452,508 of NC_142514.1, forward strand.
GCAATACTTATTACAATGCCCTTCATTCATGTTGCCAGCCGCTGGCTTGGTTCAGAAATAAGCTTGTTAGGAATCTGTCACACCTGAAGAGACTGCTAAGTGACAGCTGGGATCTGACCCAGGTAGTCCAAGTGTGACTGCAGTCTACACAGGTAACTGATGCCCCATAGGGCAGAGAGTGTGGAACTCATGTAATCATGTGTGGAATTTCAGAGTATGGTCCTCCAGCTCAGGGCCTGGTTTCATTTGTCTTTGGTTTCCTGATGTGAGTTTAGAACATCTAAATAGAAGGTGGGTTATAGGGTAAACACGAGCAAGATTCTGTATTCCAGCATGGCTTAAGTTGGACTCATTATATTGCTGGTTACTCCTGATGCCTTTTAGTGTTTTTCTCTTTTTTCTCTTTGTCTTCTTTGGGCAAAACATCCAAGGCTGAGCCCACGTTTTGGTGAAAGATGACCAAGTCTTGTACTGAAAGGAAATTCTACTTTTATTTTTCCCTCTAGCCATAAGCTGTGCTGGAAATAGTAATGGAACTGAGTAAATAAACACAACTTATTGGGCAAACATTTAGATTCTCAATTCACATTGAGATAACTGGAGGGTTAAAAGATTAAGGTTTCTATTTTTTGTTTTTAGAGTAACTTGTTTATAGTCATGTTTCTTTGTTACCTGTTAATTTTTTTGTCTTTGAGTGCCATCATTTTTGTTTATAATGTGCAGATGTATAATGAGGTTGTTATCATATTCATTGATTAAAACTTAGTAGCAGGGTTTGAGCAAATGAAATATTTCATAATATGATTTATAGTATTAGTCTCCAGAATTTAGAAACTGAACCTTAATTATTTACACAGATGGCATTTTGCTATCATAAATATTTATGAAACCACAGGTCACTGAAGATGTCAATTAATTTTCTACCATTTAAGACCAACAATTTAAGGCAAACAACAAACATTTCAAAACAGAAATTTCTTGTATTTTTAGTAATAGCTTAATCCCATTGTTGTTTTTGTTACAGGTAAAAAAAAAAATCTCAGAAACTGAATCAGGTTTTGGGGTTTCTAAAATTTTTAAGTAACTGTGAAATGCAGTCTGCTTAATTTCTTATATGATACACAAAGGGAGAAAAAAATCTATTCTAGGATGCGGTCCCAGTTGTAATGGTGAGTCATTGCCTGCAGAGTCATAATGATAGAAGAATCTATTTATTCTTGTTCTCTAAGCCTCGCATAATGAAGCCATGCAGAAATTACATAATTATTCCTCCTGGATGGACTTTCTTATTGGTTTGTAATTACAAAATGCTCTTTGAGTACTTTTGTATCCTGAAATTAAGTCTTCAGAATTGCATAAAGAACCGTAAGGTTTGATCTCGGCTTGTTTATTCTCTTTATATTTGATTTTGCCAATTAATAGTGTAGCTTCCTAGATGTTAAAATGTGACTTATTTATCTGTTGCATGGCTCAATTACTTAGACTAATTTTAAATAAATCCTAAGGGAAACTTCTTATTTTCACAATCACATGGTATATTTTTCCACTAATTGTAACTGCTTCTTGGATAAATTAAATAGCTTATGTTGCTAATGTCCCATGCTCTCTAGGTGTGCCCCCTTCAATATCTCCTGTCATTTTTGGCCATTGATCATAAATGGTTGCTAATCATTTCCATAATTTTCTCTGAAGGGAGCCTTGGGGACAAGACAGGTTGGCTTATATAAGCAATTAATATTACTGGTACTGGTTGCTTTTACTCCCTTCCTCAACTAACAACTGTTGAATGTGTACTATGTGACAGGCAATGGGGATAGAAAATGAATGAAACTTCAAAGAACTTATGGTCTAAGTAGCACCTACTTCCAACAAGCTCTTCTAGCTAAAACCTGCCCGTTCCAGAGATAGAGGGCACATGCTGGTTATTTATAAGCACTTAACTGCTTGAAGATTCTTCTGGGATGATTCCTAAGATAGTTGTCAGGAGAAGCTCTAATAATCTCCAAAAGATTCTCATTTCTTTGTAGTTATAAGTATGGAATGCCTAAGATATACTTTAATACAATAAGCTTATTGTTATAACCAAAGCCGTAGAGTAAAACTATTAGTTTCCTACAATATACTTTCTTGCTTCTCCAAGTCATTAAGATATTACAAAGCGGGACTATATTATCTCATTTAATTCCTGTAGAAACCCTTTGAGGTACTTCATATACTCCCATTTAGATGAAAATCTGAAGCTTAGGGAAAAAACTTGCACGCCCAAAGTTCTTAACCAGTAAATGGCAACAGAGCAGGTTGGAGCAGATAATGCTCCAACCCTGTGCAGTTTTAAACTCTTTCATCAGAATTATGTCATGCTCAGTAGCACATGCCGGACATGAATCCTTGGTCTCATGGCAGACCTCTAGCTCTTGACCTTTCTCATATGTGTTTTATAGGTAGTGGTCATTCCGTCTAATGATGATTTCCTTTCCCAAAGCAATCTACAGCAGAAGAGTCGCTAATATTTGCTTTGCTCAAAAGTAAGCGTGTGTGTAGTGTTACTCACAGCGCCATGAATCCAATTCAGTTGTTTATTGAAACTATTATGTCCTGAATTTCTACTACGTGCTAGGTAGTTTCATATCATCCCCTTTAATCCTCACTGTAAAATAGATGAGGATACGAATTTTCTAAAATCTGTAGTAGTTTATTCAAGGTTACATAGGTACTACATGAACGAGTGTCTTGGATTCAGACTCAGATGTTTGATTCCAAACTACCCTGATAGTTAAATCATAGCTTATGTTGTCACACATTTGTATCTAGCTAGCATGTAATTTTTTAAATATCTTTATTAAAATATAGCTCTGGAATTGTAACAGCTACATACAACGTCAGAGGAATAGTAGACTGGGTGGGGGGTTATCACTTTGTGAGAGGTGTAAATGTCTAACTATTACATTGTTTTGTGCACCTGAAACGAATAAAAAAATATATAGCTAACATATAATATTATATTAGTTTCAGGTGTACACCATAATTATTTAACATTTATATACCTAAAGAAGTGATCGCCAGATAAGTCTAGCAACCATCTGACACCGTACTATGCTATCAGAATATTATTGACTATATTCTCTATGCTGTTCATTACATCCCCATGACTTATTTGTTTTATACATGGAAATTTGAGCACATAATTTTTAAAGTCAACTTTGTTTAGGTATGATTTACACACCATGAAATGCACACTTTAAGTGTGGTGAATTTGATGGTACTTGAAAATTTTATATACCCTTGTAACCCTCTCAAGCTATACAACATTTCCATCACCTAATAAATGTACCCTTTGCAGTCTCCTTAGCCCCGCTTGCTCTAGGCTACCATTGTTGAGATTGCTAACAATACAGATTAGTTATGCCAATCTAGGACTTTATATTAAAGGAATTGTGTAGTATATACTCTTTCACGTCTGATTTTTTTCACTAAACAATGTTTTGTGAGAGTCACACATATGGTTGCCTATATCAGTAGTTCATGCTTTTTTATTATTGAATAACATAACATTGTTATAATGTTATAATAATACCATTGTATTGTTATACTCTGTTTCTTTTTCCACTTGCCTGCTGATGGATATATGGTTGTTTCTAGGTTGGGGCCATTATGAATCAAACTGCTATGAACATTCACATTTCAGTTTCATTGGCTCATGGGCTTAATTATACCAAAAAATTTCTTGAACTCTGAATTTATCTTGAGGGATGCTCTAATGTTCTTCATACAAGCCCGATCTTGTGGGACGTACCATGGACTCCAGCCAATTTCTGTAACTCATGTGTAGTGGAAGCATTTTTCTCTCAGGTATTTGATTATGCATTTATATTAACTCTCATTTACATTGCAATCTGTCCTTGTGATTGATTACATTGCTTTTAGGGTCAGTGATCGTATCACTTCCATGTCAGTGGTATTCACCACTGTATTTATCAGTCAGGCTTCAGAGTTTCAAGCATCTAAAAACAATTTCACCTCCCTTAAAAAGCAGATGAATTTATGCAAAGGACATAGGGTCCCTCATGTGATCAGCAGGGACCTACAGAACAAGGTTTGGCGAACAGGTAGGACCAAGGAAAGGTACGCAGCTGCCAAGACCAAAGCCAGGGTTACATCCATCTATTGATGACACTAGAGTCTTCATTTTTTCTCCTGATAGAAAACCATAATTAGTTGTTCCATTTCCCCTTAGCCTTGAGAAGGCTGCTCCTGAAAAACTTCCATCGAGGCCCTTGATATGTGTTGGGGAGAATAGAATGGCACACTACAGATGTGGGCCACAAGCCCTTGCCTTCTCATTGAGACACCAAGACTTGTTTGAGCCCTTCCTCCTGATGAGAGAGCACGGCAGGGCATGGCTTGTCTGATGTCAAGGCTGGGAAGATCAGATATACCACTCATGATGGACAGCCTGTGCGGTCCCATGTGGTGTGAACATGATGTTACATGGTTTATGGATTTAGCATCTACTAAGACTCAGACATTACCCAGATGCAACTTCTTGCTTGCATAAAAGACCTGACTTTTCTTCAGGCAATCATATTGTATATTTCAAGTCCATTCATTCTTCTAAAATTCTAGATGAGTATTTCACACTTTCACCTCTTCTCAGACCCTCATTTCTTCCTCACCCATCCCACTCTCAGCTAATGATCCTTTCTAATTCACTGAGTAAATTGAAGCAATAAGAAAGGACTTCCACAAACTCCTAATTACTAGCATCTACCATCCTACCTATAGATGAATTATCCATTCTTCTAAGGCCAATTAAATAATAATCTCTATGTTGGAGTAAATGAAGTTGGTCTATTAAAAATGAAATAATACTTACTAGGTACTACGCATGCATCATCTCATTTAATGCTCTCAGCAACTTTTTCAAGTAGGTACTTTAATTAGTCCTGATTTATAAAGGAAGAAACTGCAGCCTGCAGGAGCTAAGTCACTTACCCAAGGTTCCACAACTACTAATGGCAGCAGAACAGGTTTTCTTGACTTCAAAAGACAGCTTTAGAAGAAAATGTCATTGGAATTTTGTGATGTTCCTTAGCGTATGGCAGAATATAGCACTGTTGTTCAGCAGGTCTTGTACCAAGTTACCCGATAAGCCTTCGGCCTAGATCCCAAATGTCTGATGTTCTGATCCCAGGGGGGAGCTCTAACCTTCATTCCTGAAAGATCTCATCCGTGAGGTCTAGAACGCACAGCACTGACAGAAAATGTTCCTGCCTTCTACCACCAGACATGGGGCATTAGAGAGTACTCCAGAGGATTCCCACAATATATTCCCCTGCCCTCCTTGTGTATCAGTAACTAGTATCCACAGCCTATGCATAAATTTGGATTTTTACCTTAGTCTCCTCTTCCAAGAAAAGTGACAGCAAGATATATCGCGTGAGGTTCAGCCACACAAGAGCAGTGGGGAAAGTTGCTCTTCCCCACTGTCCTATGTGGTCCCTCTTAGGTGACTTGTCCTCTTTCTTGTCACAGAACCTACTTACAGTGGTACCAAACTTTTGTATGGAGCCACCACTGAATCTGCTTTTTCTCATAACCTAAATAGAGCCTCAATTGGATTGGGCCCTCCGTGACTTCTCTGAATTCTCCTCTGATTTCCACTATCTTTCTCACTCTTTTCTCTCAGCCACATAGGTTTTCATGCTGTTCTTCACACACACCGTGTATGCACACTCCTGCCTGAAAACCTCTGTTTTGGTGGTTTCCTCTGTCTGGAATGCTTTGCATCCCCACACCCACATGGCTCACTCCCTCCCCTCCTGCAAGCCTGTGCTCCAATCTCACATTCTCAAGGGGGCCTAGCTCCCCCACCCCAACTGCTCATCCTCATCATCTTGCTCTACTTTCTTTACCCATTTCTATAGCACTTATCACTTTCTGATACAGTATAAAATGTACTTTATTCATTATTTTTATTTTTTATTGAATTTTCTCCCCACTGAACGTAAACTCCTTGACGTCATGTCTTTTGTGTTCACGGATGTATCACAAGCAATTAGAACAGTTCCTGGCCCATATTAGGCTCTCATTAAGTACGTGTTGATTGGCCCAAATCCTGGAGACCTCTATCATGGTACACTTTCTGAGACATTCTGTAGACTCCACGCAGCTTCCTGGTCTGCACCGACCTTCACAGCGTCACTGGATCAGCTCATTCATAAGGAGCAAGTGGCAGAGCTGCGTGCACTGCCGCTCAACACAGCACGGAGGCCGCTCCTGCTTGGACCCTACTCAAAGCTAGAAGTGCCCAAAGCACCTGGTCAGTGAGTCTAGACCGAACACCATGGTGTCATATTTTTTCCAATGTCTGTGGAGGCCCCCAAAGCTTTGTATATCTTTCTTGAAAATGGCTCAATCAAGCCTTGTTTTCCAGTCATGGATATTTTCTTTTATTATTGTAAAATGAGTAAGGTTCTTAATTGGCTCTGCCCATTTATTTCAGCCCCAGGGACCCCATAATTAATTAGTCAGGATTCCTATGGAAACTCTTTCGTTGTCCATCATTAAATTCGCTAAAAGAAATCTCCTTTCTGAGGAAGCTGTAGAATGCTCCTTGAGACTGAACTAGATGATATTTAAATGGCAAAACCCTGTCCACTAAACATGAGTAAGTGTCCCAAGAAAGGACCAAGGTACCTCAGTGTTGTTCTTATTCAAAGCAGTTTTGCTGCTCTCACAGGGACTATCTTTCTAGGTATTTTCTTCTGGCTGGAAATCATTAGTCCTAAAATCTCCTTTGACGTTTACCTTAAAATGTTTATTAAGTCTGCAAATAGGACTCTTGGTGCCCAGACCTGGTATCCAAGTGTCCCACGGGCGATCTTAATTCCTAAATCTTGCTATGTAACTGTGGCATTTCTTCCCCACCCCCAATTATGTGTGTGTGTGTGTGTGTGTGTGTGTGTGTGTGTGTGAGAGACAGAGAGAGAGAGAGAGAGAGAGAGGAGAGAGAGAGAGAGAGAGAGAGAGAGAGAGAGAGAGAGAGAGAGAGAGATTATTTACATACAGTGCTGTATATGTTTAAAATGTACATAATAATGATGACTTACATGCGAGGTCGGACAATTAAGTTCATGAGCTTGTTGCAATGATGTTGCTAACCTTTTTTGATATCAGAGGGATTAGTCCTTATGAATTTGTACCAACTGGACAAACAGTTACCCAAGTTTACTATTTGGAAGTGCTGAAAAGTCTGCGTGAAAAAGTTAGACGACCTGAACTTTTTGCCAATAATTCATGGCTCTTGTATCATGACAATGCACCAGCTCACAGGGCACTGTCTGGGAGGGAATGCTTAGCCAGGAAACAAACAACTGTATTGAACACCCTTCCTACTCACCTGATCTGGCCCCCAATGACTTCTTTCTTTACTTGAAGATAAAGGAAATATTGAAAGGAAGACATTTTGATGACATTCAGGATAGCAAGGGTAATACAATGACAGTTCTGATGGCCATTCTAGAAAAAGAGTTCCCAAATTTTTGTGAAAGGTGGACTAGGCGCTGGCATCAGGGCATAGCTTTCCAAGAGGAGTACTTTGAAGGTGACCGTAGTGATATTCAGCAATGAGGTGTGTAGCACTTTTTCTAGAATGAGTTCGCGAACTTAACTGTCCAACCTCGCATGCATTTCTCTTAAATTTTAATATCCCATGAATGTGTCTTAAAATCAATGGTGTCCAATGAAGTATGCCTTCTTAATCTGAGCATTATCTCCATTAAATTTTGCAGATCCAGAATCTGTAATCATTGAGATTATTTGTTCCAAGTCACAAGTAGCAGAATTGGGATTCAAACTCAGATCTGGATGATTCCAAAGCCCATTAACAAATTAGAAGACATGACTTCAGATTTGGGATAAATACCTACTATTCATTATGACAAGTTCAGGATCCAAAATAATTTCAACTGGTTAGGGCAGCTTGATGCAAACTAAATGAAACTGAAAGTGACCCTCTGTTACAATACGACCAGACTTGAAATGGTAACTAACAGTAAGAGGGTCAGGAACAAGAATTGGGCACACCTACTGAAATAGAACAGGTGCTGGAGTGGGGTAGAAGTTAAAAAGTGAACAGCAATGGTAGGGATGAAAGCAGAAACTTGAGACTCTAGTAGCAGGCAGGGTAAACCTGCTGTGACAGGTGAGGGAAATTTAGTAAGATGTAATGGGGTGTTCTGACAAGTAGACAGAGCCCAGGAGGTGGAAAACTCAGCACAGGCTGTTGATAAAAACACAGATAAAATGGTCTCAGAGATCTCTTCCACGGATTGTAGGTCATAGGAAAAACATCCATGGATAGGTTATAGTTTGAGCTAGTATCAGCAAATACTGTCACTCTAGAAGCAAATAGTTTTGTCAGTGAAGAACATGAGTTTTTTAGGATGGTACATGGGACAAAATCCTAGGACTGGGAGATGCCAGGAAGGAGATGAGAGAACCGGCAGTATCATAATGCAAAGAACACTGGGCTGGGTGTTAGGAGTCTTAGTTCCTGGCCCTGCTCTGCTAGAAGGAGGAAGAAGAGGACTCCAGTAGCTCTGTGACTTCACACGAGGAAGGCAAATGTGGACACTAACAGAGGAGGTAGGAGCAGTGAGCCAGCCAGATTGCTTCTGGTCAACAGAATATCAGACCCAAAGTTATATGAAAGCATAGATTCCTTTGGAGGGCTTCTCTCTGCAGGAATCTTCACAGAGAGGGGATTGGGCCAAAACTGAACATACCCCAGGAAAACCAACCACTCCATCCACGTGGATACCAGCCTATCAGCATGCACCTGAGATCAGGGAGAGCTCCCTTGAACCAATAAGTGACCAGTTACCTAAGAATACCTTTGCCTACCCTATTTTTCCTAGCATGTCCCCTAACTCCAGAAGACTTAGGCCTTGAAGAGAAGTGCAGAGTCGCCACAGAACCAGACGGTGCACCCCAACTCATAAGGTGCTGGAGTGGGAGGAAGAGTGAAAGAACAAAGTCCAAATGCCTAGCCAGCAATGAGAGAGGGGAAAACTTGACATTTGATATGAAATTGAAGTTTTAAAATGGCCTGGTTTGTACTTCTAAAGCTGCTTGCAGAGCTATGGGGTCTGCTCAGGATGTTATTAAAGTGTCACAGCAAAGGGAAATTCAAAAAAGTATATTTGAAGAAAGTAATTAAAAAGGTAAAAGAAAAACAACAAAAACATACTTAGTTTATCCCCAATAGAGTTGACATGTTGTGGTAAACTGGTTGCACCAGTGTTATAAAGTGGTAGCATAGTATTCAACTATGAATATTCGACTAAATATCTGAATTTCATGGATTCAGTTTTAGTACATCTAGCAAAGTTAGTCTTTAAATACAATATGTTACTTTTAAGAAAACTTAGTATTGTATTACAGAAGGGAATGCAATTCAGCCATGATCCTGCTTTCTTAAGACATTGCTGAAAAAATCTCAAACCTAGTCAGTATTAGCTAGGGACAAAATTTGACATGTTCATTTTCCAAGGAGTCAGTTCATGGTGTGCCAGAGAAGAAAGGAAAAGGGTTACTGAAACAACTTATTTCAGCCACAGGGTAGAGGAGACTATTTGGGAAAGTCAGTCTTGGGGTAGCATAGTCATTAATTTGCCAAATTCTTTGTCGATGTGACTGTGACTGTCTGGAAAGCGTGTTCCCAGCCTCAGCCTCAATCCCCACGCACAGTAAGATGAATTAAAGACAAGGCATGGCCCCAGGTCCAGCCCCACCTACAAATACCCTTGCTTTAGAGATTGAATAAAATCTTGAACTTACATCGCTCTCTTCTTATGCCATCCTACCTGCTTCATCTGCTCCAAGGTTATTCTTTCAGCCTGATAACTAAGGCAGGTCATTAAGGATAAGTGCAGGAATGCAGTGGTTTGTAGAGGTCTCCCTTTACCTCCTCCAGGCTCTTACCCATGTGTGTCGTGGGTGCCCACATTTAATCCACTGGATCAGTTCAACCTTATTCATTTATGAAGGCCATGTGAGGCAATTCTATTTTGTCATTGAATGTTTACCCCAACAGTGTTGGCAGGGAGTACAAGGCACATCCAGCTGGGACTGTGAATGAAATTTGATAAAGGTTTATTTACAAAAGGGTAGGCGGAGTTAAGGAAACCAATAAGGAATGTGGAGGTGCCCAAGGACTGGCAACAATGGGAAGTTATGGTTACTAGTGCTAGTCCCGAAGGAGGAGGGGAGGAAGCAGGGTTAGTATGACGGAGTATGCAGCCACCACCAGAACTGCAGGGACAAGCAGGGGGGAGCAAAAAAAGAAATGTTCTGCCATCTTTCTTCTCCTGCCTGCCTGTCTCCTGTTGGTGTCTCCCATTGCTGAACTTAACCCAAAGTCAGAAGGGAAGGGAACCTAGGGATTAGCCCCATAGATCAGAGAAGGGTGGAGAATGGATTGGAGGGTGGAGGTGGGGAGAAGCAAATGGAGGATAATTGACCCAACTATTTGGGGTATTTATATATTTTGGTTTATTATTTTTATTAGTTTTGCCTTTCTTATTAAAACATTATTTAGTGAAAAATTTCATTTTTCTGTCAAAGCCTGAGTTATGTTGTGCAATTATTATTTAATATTTACTAACGTTCCTGGTACTAGATCTGTCCCTGGGATCTTCTGAACAATATATCTTTTACTCCTTATTGTAACTGTAAGGGGAATATATTATTAACTCCATTTTATAGATGGAAAACTTCTCAAATTAGCATATTTCAGATAGTTTGTGAAATCATTGGAATTTTTTCCTAACCTAAATTTATGAGAGACTATCATCTACAATTATGTTTCTTATCTTCTATTTCCAAATTATACCCTCACCTTCAAACTACAGTGGTGCATGTATTTTTTTCAAACTGCAACCAATGAAATTGAAGTGTGTAAGTGTTCCCATCTCCAGACAGAAAATGGATTATATTTCTTCTACTGTGACTCAGATAAGAAAAAAAAAAAAAAAAAAATAAGAGGGAAATTGCATTTAAAATTCCAAAAAAATACAGTTTTGTGTGTCTGTGGAATCTAATAGGAACAGTGATTATATTTGCTGAATACATTTATGTTGTTAACTCTTTATATTCTCCTCTCCTGTTCTACAGTGATTTCTTCATGGTAACTTCAGGTTTAAATCTGAAGTGTTATGCATAGTACTGTACACATAGTAGTTGTTCATAGAATAGCTCTTGAATTAATTCAGAGGACGTTATGCACGTAATTCATCACGGATATTTGAAGTATCATGAAAAAACTTCCTGAGGGCAACTTGAAAAGAGCCCTGGATGATGGCTAGGATTTGAAGGGTGATAGAGACAAAGGACTTTCCAAGCAATGGAATAACAAGCACAATCGAGATGCAGGAAACTTAATTACGCACATGGGATTGGAGAAATTCTGTGTAGTTTCTGGTTAAGGTTTAAGAAGAAAAGACCAGGAAGGTATGGCTGGAAAAGCAGTTTGAGGCCAGATCATTGAGAACTTTCATGGGCTGGTGAGAATTTAGAATGGCAATGGGAAGACATTGAAGGATGTTGAAGAAGGGAGTGGCTTAGTTAGAAATGGATTAGAGAAAGATTGAGCTGGATCGATGGGGAGAAATGAAAGGCAGAGAGAACACCGGGAGAAGCAGCAATAGTCTGGTAATAACACAATGAAAAATTCTGTAAGGCTGTAGGGTGCAAAAAGATGTAACTATTCAGTGCATAGGAAATGCAGGAAGATTCTGTGCTCCTACCTACCAGGTGGAGGTCAGGAGGAAGTCAGGATACACCTAGTCAAGGTCTGCTGAGATCTCATGTACAATGAGGTGAAGTCCAAGGGCAGAGTCATCAGCACAGGAAATGACTGGCCTCCATGAGTGGGAGATGGGAGTGGTCCTGGGCTTCCATTGTGGAGTAAGCCTAAAAGGCTCTCTCTCCCTTGATCTCTTGCTCGATGTCTGGAGAGTGCAAAGGAGGGAGGCAGGGAGATGTCTCACTAGCCTCACTTCTGGGTGAGTGATGATTGCTGTTTTTTCCTCCTTAATCATTTTATTTTCATTTGTCAAAAAGTTATGCTCCTCCTAGATAATCAGTTCTTTTCAATATCAGTGCTCACCAATCTACCTCCAGGCCAGCAAATTTTAATGTTTTCAATCCCTGTGAGACCTCTTCCCTAGCCTTCTGAAATGCTATGATCTTGAAGGACATCTTCTGTCAGATCCTTGGGCATATCTTATTCCACTACTAGACTGCAATGTTCTTGTAAGAGGAGATTCTATTTATTCATCTTAGCACTCTTAACACCTCGCATAAGGCCTAACATTTGATAGAATTGAGGAAAGTTTGGTTGGTTGGTTATACAGAGTTATAAGAATAGCAATAGCCATCTTTTAGAAATCTGTTATATTGGATTTTATCTGTAGGGTTCAATTATGTTTTTCTTATATATTAAAAAAAGTCATACTCTCATTGCAATTACTAATATGCACCATTTCTGCCAACAGCATTTGAGAGCATCAGTATTCCTATTTTCTCAGGTTGAGTAAATAGTTAAATTAGCTCTCACTAAGGGGCTGCTAATGTGTAGAAATCCCACTGTCACAAGTGGAAACTTAGTCATGTATGACCTCTCTCAAATATAGGCTCAGGAAAGATAAGTTACTAGGATAGTCTTCTTCTAATATGGTTTTCCCTGGACTTTGGTTCAGTGGCAAGGGCAGCATAATGGCAGGGGTTAGTCGCAGATACCAGTGGATACGTAATGTAAATGGCATGTTTCTCATCCAGATCTATTCACTGCTATTAAGAATCCATGGCCTTTACTTGTTACCATACAAGTTTCAGAGAGGCTGAAACTGATTAGGAAAGCATCATAGAAAGAGATTTTATAGTTGACACATCATTTTACATATAATAGCGTTTTCCTAAGTTGTGGTTTTAGTTGTGGTCACAAAGTGTACTGTCTCTATTCTACCTATGATGGTGAAGACCAAGTCATGGGGAAAACTGAAATCCAGAGAAATTCCCAGAGCATAATATTATCCCTTCCTTTGTCCCTGGTTTATCTTTGGTTTCTGCATCCCATTTAATGCTGAAAGGTGTTTTAATGATTTCTGGTTTTGTCACTGGCATTTCAAGAGGTGTTACTTCATCTGGCATTGCAATCCAGAGATCAAATTACCCAAATAAAACTCCTAATGGTCTCATTTCCATTGACCAAAAATTATGTTCACAAAAATTCTGGTTAGAATCTTCAGGTCAACAGGCAAGAAGACTATAGTTGAGAAAGGATTTCTCTAGTTTACTATTTTTGTGATTCCTTGACAGTTTTTCTGTAGTGATTAGTATCAAAACACTTAAAACTAGAGCTGCCTGCCTACTTATCTTCCAAGGCAAGCAACACAGAATTAGGGGCTGAGGATATTATATCCTTCAAACCAGATTTGGGAGGAAAATATCCAAGGGATGGCAAACGCTAAGGAAAAGAAAGAAAGTGGGGAGCGCAGGAAATGTCTGGAGACGTGAAGGTGGTCTGAGGTTAAACAGCCAAAAAAGCTTACAAGATTGCATATTTTACTTATTGTAGGAAGAAAAGAGCGGAGCAGCTGATAACAAGAATGCTGTTTGATCTTCTACTTCAAAGCATGATAGCTCTAGATTAATATTCAGTTCTTCTTTGTTCAGGTACTTTTCTCTTAGCCTCACCTCCCTTCCATTAGAGGGAGAAGACATTTTACAGTTTCCAAATTGTCTCTTCTAAGTTCCCAGGGATAAAGTAGGAGACATTCAGGAGCCTGGCACATTAGCGTCTTCTTAATGCAGTATGAAGTTGAGGGGCTTTTTATGTGGATATTGGTAATCACAACTGATTATTAAAATTGCAAAGAAGCCTTGTATGCTGCTTGCAGGCTAAGATGGATGATGACAGTGGAGCCTTTTGCATTATAAATTAGAATGGATGCTCCCTTGTTGAGTCATTGCTCTTTCTGGTTGCTAATTTATCTTTTTATCTGTGATTTATCCTTACCCACTCATAGTCTTAAACTGTCTTTCCCTGTGCTACTCTTTCTTAATGGCATAGACTTGAATTTACTGTAACTAGTTTGGCAAATTTACAGCTTCAGAAGGGTGTGTTAAAACTGTTGCCAATAGCTTTCTGGAGATGGGTAATAACATCGATTGGAATTGATAGTCCCTTGAAGGAGAATAAGTTAAAATGTTGTCAGGGCTCTAGGGAATGAGATGAAGCTGATATCTTCATTTGTTTTTCCAGTTAAGCCTTGACTATTTCTTTCTACAGCGGTAAACAGACATATTGTTCTTACTGCTGTTAGTAGTAGCAATAGCAATAATAATATTGATAAAATATATTTTACTATGTCAAAGTTCTTTGGTTTCTTACAACAGATGTTGCGTTTGACTAACTTAAATGAGAATTTATTGAAAAGATATTGGGAGCTCCAATAATTGTGGGAAGCCTGGCGAGCCAGCCCTGGAAATAGGCGAAAATGAAGGCAGCCCTGGAAAAAAGAAGAGGGACCTTTCAGAAAGGCCTCCCAACCAGAACCATCTGATAAGGACCACCCTGTAAGGTTGGAAAGACACTCTAGCCATTTGTAGCTTTTTTGTGACCCTGGCTGGGATTTAAATTGTAAAGATCGGGTATCTTGTTTAGCCCAGCCAGGATAACACTGGGGCTCTTTATTTAGATTAAGCAAGACCTATGATTGCTTATTATGTCAGCTGACTTTATCTAATGGAGTAGAAAAATTTTGCTTAATGGCAAATTGAGATATTGTTAAAAATTAGGAAATGCATACTTGGCAACCCGTTGTCCTGTATTTTTCATAGGAAATGTAAAACATATCCAACTAATCTTTGTAGCAGCACTCCAAGGTATGGAATATTATGACTATGTTATAGGTTAGGTGATTTAGGATTAAATATATCATATAAATCCCCCTAAGCCCTATAGCAGTTAAGTGACAGAATCACATTCAAGACCAAGTCTCCTTTTACATATCTTAGGTGGTTTCCTATTCTGTGGTGCTTTGCTATTCACACAGATAAGATCTTTGAGGAACTTCAGTTCTGAAATCTCTCCTTCCCCTGACCCTCCCACCCTCCGTCTCCATTCATCTCATCTTTCTTTCATTCCTGTTTTCCTAAGTTACCATTAGAAAGCACCCTGACATTTAACCCTGGATGGCCCAACACATCCCCTAATATAAACTAATTTCCCCTAACCTTTCTACCATGTTGCTGGAACTCCTGCTCTAGGGAAGCATCCAGATTCCTGCATTTTCAGTCTCTTAACTGATTGTTCCCTTGCCTTGTTCTAACTGACACCTTGGCTCTCCCTTGGCCACTGAGCTACCCATGCAGTGCTCTCAAGAGAGAGCTACCTTTTTTCCCTCCCATGTTCCATGCACTATAGGGCCTGGGCTATAGGGCCTGGGGGTAGAGGAAGCACCATCCTTACTTTTCATTGCTGCTTAGGGATCATTTTATTACCCTTCTTTCTAAAAAACAAAAACAACAGCACCTGGCTTTTTTGAAGTGCGTGCCATCAGACTACACTACCTATCCACCCACTGCTGGGTCACTTCCACTAATTAACTGAATATTGCAGCATCTGACTCACTCTTTCTCTCCACTATGAATTTTGTCATCATTTGTGATCGCTTCCACAGCCATAGGTGATCCATTCAATACTCTGCTCTCATAGTTACTTGCTATTACTTTAAATAATCCTTTTCTGCACATGGAGTGAGCCATCTTCTCTCCCACATTTATTTTAGACCTTTTAGTTACCAGTAACGGAACCACCTCCAAAGTCTTGATGTCAAGACCCCCACTGTCAGATTCCCACTTCCTGTCTTTCCAGCTCATCTCTCATTGCTTGGACTTGTAACCCATGATGATCTCCAATTCATTGACCCGACCACCTTTTCACTAATTCATTGACCCAACCACCTTTTCACTAATTCATTGACCCAACCACCTTTTCACTAATTCATTGACCCGACCACCTTTTCACTAATTCATTGACTCGACCACCTTTTCACTAATTCATTGACCCGACTACCTTTTCACTAATTCATTGACCTGACCACCTTTCCACTGTCCTTCACTCCTCTCAATCCCTCTCATACACATATCCCCCATTTCTTTCCTTACCCAGCTTAATTTCAGAGTTTATCATTAAAATCTCTCTGTTATGAACACCCTTAGCCGACCACCATGCTCATGGGCAACATTTTAGACCTGGTTAGACCAACTCCTCACCTACTCAGACTCAGCACAAGAGCAGCTGAACAGGCTGGGGGAAAATACTTAACCACACTCCTTGGGCTCATTCTAAATTAATGACCACAAATCTCAGATGAGCTGTCAGCCTTACTGAGCAATTTTACTGCATGTTTTAGGTCAGTTCACTCTCCCAGTCTCTAAAACAACTATTACACACCATCTCATCTCTCCTGAAACCTACAGAACCATGTTTAAATATTTGATACTCTCACTAAGAAAATAGAAATCACAGGACAGCTAATTCATCTAACTGTCCCAAAATCCAGCAATGTACTCTGCTCTTTCTTTGGACACAATCCACAAACCCCATCCAGCCTCTCCAATGTACACTGGAACCCATTCCATCTTTCCTGCCCCAGGACTTTGTATCTACATATCTCTCCTCCCACACCTTGATTGTCATTCTCTCTCTCTCTCTCTCTCTCTCTCTCTCTCTCTCTCTCTCTCTCTCTCTCAAGCACTCATGTATGACACTAAAGAATAGAATGGACTCCATGGCTACCTTCAGTAGTTGCCCTCCCCTTCACAGCAAAACTCTTTAAAAAGTTATCTTTATCTCCTCACCTCCCATTTTCACCTCAACCCACTTCTATCAGACTTTTGTCTACTGTGCTCAAATGGAAACCACGTCATTAGTATTCTCCCTCTCTCCAAAATCTATAGTGCATTATCAATTCTCATCCTGCTCTACTCAGTACATAGTATTTCCAAGAACTACTGAATTCTTAATGATAGCTCAGGTATTTTTCCACCCTTGCATTTTGTAATGAGAGACCCTGAGTGATATGAGTTCCTTTACACTCATCAAATAGATTTGAACTGAATTAAGTGAAGAAGGACTATCCCTCCTTGGGTATAGATACACCAACTACTATGGCATTTCTCCTAATGGGATTTGAAGCAACCCTTATGCATAACCCCAGCCAGGATATAGCTATACTTGTGTTCTAAAAATTACAAACCGAATATTTGGGCACAGCAACCAGAGAAGGCATATTTGATGCTTAACCTACCTATGAAATTAAAAAAAAAAAAAAAAAAGAAAGAAAGAAAGAAAAATCACCTTCTGTTTAATTTATGCAAATGCATACTGTTTTTGGAGTCTCTGTTTTATTTTATTTTCCTGGTGATTGGAGGTTCCAATCCCTTATTTTTCTTTAGAAACAAATTTGCTTTTATAGATTTGTAACATTTCTCATTAAGTTTCTCACTGCGGGAAGTAGTACATTCATTGCATGTATCCTGTTTAAAGAAAAATTAGGTACCAGGATGATTTATTCTTTTGGTTCAGTAACTGCAGATCTAGGGCAAAAATATTTTGCTGGGAAGCACTTGCTCATTTGCATACTGAAATTCAGTGTCATTCTGTGTCTGCATTTTCAGGTCTTCAACCTTATGGAATTGGTGATGAGTCAGGAGGTGACGTAGTAGAGTGCAGAGATTGTAAATTCTAACAGAACTTTTGATTTAGCCAACAAAGTATTTTAAGGAAATTTCAGTTTCAATTCCTGTAAGCTGTGGATGCATCCAGTTCACCAAGACCCCAATAATTACTCCCTGTTATCTTATATTCAACCAATTTTATTGAACAATTTTGTTGTTGTTGTTGTTGAAAATCTTCTACATGCCAGGTACTGGCCTAGGCCTTGGAAATGCAGCCATGAACAAGGTAGGGCAAGGTCTCAAATCTCATGAGGCCTGTGTTCTAGTGATAAATACATAAAGAAGGAAATTAACTAAGATGATGTGGCGTGCAGTGTTCGTGGGAGGAGGTGATCAGATGGACTGACCAGGAAGGCTTTCTTGAGGTGATATTTGCTCTGAGGTCTCAAGGACATAAAGAACCAGGGACAGAGGATGGTAAGCAAAGCCAACAGCAAGTACACGACCATGTGGCAGGAAGAGTTTGGTTTGTTCAAGGAAAATGAAGTTGAGTGCAAGTAAAATACAGTGAGCAACATGGTGACTCACTTAAAATGTGGTCCAAAAGGCAGCAGAGAGCAGATCCAGGAGAATCTTATAGTCCCTAGTAAAGGTATTGGATTTTATTCTCAACGTGATGGACAGCTAGAGAAGATTGTAAAGCATGATCTGGTTTATATTTTTTCAAATTTTTTCTGGTTACTGTGGCTAAAATAGTTCTGGGAGCCAAGAATGAGAACAAGAAGATCAGTGACTACTGAAAAAAAAAAAGTCAGATAACAGACAATGGTGGCTTGAAATGATGGTTGAAACTGACTGTGAACAGGCTATACAAATGTGGGATAAACACTGGAAATACAGCCATCAGGCCTTGCTGATGAGTTGAACACATCAGGTGAAGGAAAGAGGGAGATGAAGGACAATCCCTGGGTTTTTGGCTTAAGCAACTGGGCAGATGACAATGCCATTAATTGATACGGGAAGCTGAAGGAGAAACAGACTTAGCTGGGAAAATAAAGGATTCTGTTTCGGCCGTGTGGACTCTAAGATGCCTGTTAGACACCCATGTGAGGTGCTGAGGAGGTGTTGGACGTAGGAGTCCCTGCATAAATTTACATTATTTCTAAGGGCTCTGAGTTTGTAACACTGGTAGAGTATGTAGGTTAAAAACATTGGTTCAGGAGTAAAACGATCTTTGTACAAATCCAGGTTCTGATGCTTACCAACTCTGTGACCTCAAGCAAGATTCTTAATCGTCTGGACCTCAGTATCCATATACAGAGGGTGCCAAAAAAATGTACACACATTTTAAGAAAGGAAAAAAACTATTAAAATTGTAATAATATATACCGATAACAAAAGATGAATACAAGTCATGTTTGATTTCTGCAATTACAAGAGGTGCTCAAAGTGGTTACCATCAGTGTAATTTTAATTGTGTATACAGTTCAATGTGTATACATTTTTTTGGCACCCTGTGTATATGTAAAATGAGGTTAAACTATTATATATTTCATCAATTTGTTGTAAAGATAAAGTTAAATTAATTTAATTTATGCATAGTGCTTATCAAAATCCCTAGAAAAATGTAAGTACACAATATAATTAGGTATTATTTATCAAAAATCTGCTCTGAGATATACACTTTGTATAACTTATTTCAACCAATCCTCCCCAAACTCCTCACATCAGCATTATCAGCTAAGTAATCAGTCTACAAAAGACTGAGAACAGATGGATGTAAACACAAATTTATTTTTTACTTTTGGAAAAAATGTGCGCACCTGTACCCACTACGCCTGACTTATCCATGTTGGAAACATTTGTATGAATCTGAAATGTGTGTGTATCTCTCCACCGAAATCCAGATTCCTATATCCAGCTGCCTGCTTGGCATCTCTTGGATGTCTGTCATCTCACACTTAACATCATCTGATCTTTACCCCCAGACCCAGAGCCTGCTCCTTCCACTCTCTCCCTCATCTCAGAGGATGGCATCTCGGGCCTTCTGTTTGCTCAGGTATAAACCTTGCACTCACCATTGGTCCCTGTCTTTCACACACATTCTTTATGAGAGTCTTATTTGAAATGACCCCTGTCCTCATCTTCTGTGTGTCCCCCCTCCCTCCCCAACTTTGCTCCAGCCACACTGGCCTATTCAAACACACCAGGCATTTTCTTGTCTCAGGGCCTTTTCCCTCCTATTTCCTCAGCCTGACACTCAAATATCCCAGCTATTCCCACAAATATCTTCCTTGCTAACCTGACCATCCTGTTTAAACTTGCAGCTCTCCTAGCACGCCTTTCCTTCTCCTCCTGTTTTGCCTCCTTTCTCTTCCTTTCCCTTCTTTTCCTTTTCAGAAAAGAAATCATTCTATGTTGCCTCCAGGGGCAGCAAAAGATTTGGTTCTCCTCCAGATGTTTTGCTCATCTTAAGTGGTACTTTATATTCCCTGCAGTCAGTTTTTCCACCCAGTGAAGGTCCACTGGTGCTCTGCCTGCTGACTCATCTCCATGACATCCATTAAGGTTGTTTCCAGCGGCAAATAAGACACCCTACTTCAGTGGCTAAACAGCTAAACAGTTAGGGCTGGATTTGTCTCAAGCAGCAGGGACTTCCAGGGTAGGAGTCCAGGGCCTTACAAGACCCAGTGATGTCCTGAGACTTAGGATTTTTTTTATCTTCTTTCCTGATACCCTGGACTTTATCCTCGAAGCCATATGATTGCTACTGGTTGTCTGTGTATTGAGTCCCTGTTTCCAGCAGATTAAAAAAAAAAAAAAAAGGTAAAGAGCAAAGGATAAAGAGTTCTCCTAGAAGGTAAGATTTGGACTATATGAAATTGCTGATTTTCAACTATCTTTTAACCTAAAAAAATGGCAATTTTATATGTCTGGCCTAAGATTTAGGAAGGAGCACCTTCCACAGAGATTTCTACCTACATTTCATTGGTCAAAACTATGTCGCTTGGACACTTTGAGCCTCATAGCAGAGCAGGGAGCAAAAATACGTGAGCCTTTGGGGCAGCCTACTCAGTGCCTGCCATACACCTTTTGGCTCTTGCCGCAGTGCTGAGCGTCCAAGACCCTTCAGCCTGCTGGCTTTGGGCCCTCGGCCCAGAGTCCCAGTTGCAGGGTAGCCGCCACAGCTTCTCACACCCAGGTATTGTCAGCACTTCAATGAATTCCTTCTGCACTTCCGCGCTTCCCGGGTCACGTGAGAACGTTAGGGTCTGCTGTATGATATCTAAAGATCTTGGGGAATTAACTACATTTTAGAAGTGCAGATAAGTAAACGACAAAAACCTCTGCTCCTCTGTCTATCTAAACTGTACTGTCACTGCTGTTCTACTCCTTTGTCATGTGCTGGCATGGCTTGCGAACCGCAGGCGTGAGCATCTGAATCTTTACACATACTTAATTTAATCTTCAGAGCAAGCCTTTACGCTTTCTCTTCTATCACTGTTTTACACTTGACGAAACTAAGTCTCAGACAGGTTAAATCCAAGGGCTTTTCGTTAGAAAATGACAGAGCTTCTGTTGAGATCCAGGTGTGTCTGATTTCAAACGTCTGCCTGATTCATTGCATTAAACTGCTTGTAAGTAGATCTTTCCCAGGGCATTCATTTCCCACTGCATATAGGACGCCTTGAGTCACTCTGAGTATTTCTCAATGGGGTTAACAATGCTGGGAAACTTAACAGTCTCTCTGGGTAGTAACTCCCATGTTAGAGTTGCTGAATCCCCTAGCTAGTCCCTTGCTCACACATGGATTTGCATTTGTGGAAATGTCAACAGGATATTCTAGGTGGAAGGCTAGTCTAGGAAGTAGGAAGAGCATAAGCAAACGCAAGTAAACACAGCTCTGGGAGAGTGTGTAATTCATCTTGGTTAGAGTATAGATAAGCTATCCTAGCACATAAGCTTAGAAGGTCAAGTTCAAATCATACCGCAAAAACCTTGACTACCAAACAGAGGAATTTGAACATTCTTCTGTCTGCAGTGGAGATGTATTAGAGGTTTTGGCACAGGAGAGTTAAAATACATTTTCTATTTTGTGCTGCAGCTTAAATAAAAGAAGTTTCAAAAGTACCTTAAATATCAAGCAGACATAAGATTCCTCCTGCAGGAATTATTAAGGGAGATTTGAGAGTTTTGTGTCCTTTTCTGTAATATTTTCTTTCCAAGATAGCAATGATATTTATAGTTTGTACATCAGAAGAACTGTTAGTCTATAAAAGACAAAACAAAACAAAACAAACCATTCTCAAACTCAATTTTCCTAATAAGAATAAAAGTTGCTGCTACTTATATTAAATAAGAAATGACTGTAATCCTCTCTGAATTCATGTTAAAATAGTTGCTAAACTAAAACCTGCATGGAAAATGGAATGAATATTATTCCTTCCTTGTCTAGAGTAGAATGCTCACACTTCAGAATATAATTTTTAAAATATTGAAGAATATTGGAGAAGTTAAGTGACTCATTTATAAAATTGAGGAGGAAACATGCAAGAACTCAGCTAGACTGCGTAAGGTGGTGATTTTTATTTGTCCAAGTAACGCCACATTATTGAGGTGGCACAAAACACAGTGTATTTATCTGTGAGTCAGAAATATGTGAGTCAGAAACACCATGTGAAGTGCCCTCTGTCCTTTTGATTACTGAAACTGATGTTTTGGTTTGGCTGGGTAATTTCCCAGTAGTTAAGATAATTGAGTATTAAGGAGGAAATCCATGTTGAGAGAATCGGTTGTGAAAAGATAAAACGAGGAAATGAGAATATTGATAGAGCTGAGAAGAAATATACAGGGGATGTCTATTATGAATATATCAAATAAATCAGCCCTTCAGATGACTTATTTAACAATTTGTGCGTGAGTGAGTCAGTCAAAAGACAGGGATGTAGGAGAAGCAATTCAAAGGAAGAGAATGCTTGGCAAATGTGTTTCCTCAAATACTTAGATTCGGAGGCAGTAATTGTTTGTTATTGAAAAGATGGATTTGTACAGTAACAATGCCCTGTCCCCAAAAACAGTCATGAATAGGACTTGATATCTGAAGAGGAAAATGAATTCGCATTGGTTAAAAAGGAAGGACTTCTCTGTCTACTTCAAAACACTGACCCTGTATCCCTCTTTTAAAAGGATTGCTCTTCAAAGAAAAGCGGACGCCTGTCATAATGATTTAGGGTTTTTATTCCTCACGTGAAGGCCAAGTGTGAGATAAAGGATTCTCACAGTTCCCCACAGGTACTGTAATGATGAGGCCATTCCCCAAACCTGACTGGCCCCACCTTACCTTGGATTTGGGGAATAAAAAGAGGGACTCCCTAGCCTGATGAGGGGCAAGCTGTGACCTGCCCAGAGACATTGGATTTAGATTACAGGATGATTTAATTTCTAAAATTAATGGCAAAAAAAACAACAACAGTGAAGTCTGGAGACTTTGCTTAGCTCTAATAGAATCATGATACCATTTATTTTTGGAACCTTGACGTTTCTAAAACTCTTCCGATACAAAATCAATGCTAAGTAGTTTTATAGAAATTGGATGCATTTTACATAAAATTACCACTAGAGCTGAGGACAGTGATGTACAAAAGCAATGTGGACAGTGTCTTGAATACACTGGAAGGTAAACTGAGTGCCTCACTGGCAGCACCTCACATCTGTACCACATTTCAGACCTTTACCCTTTAAGCTGCCTTTACTCTTCTTGAGGTTTCCAACTTTGTGTAGTTAGATTATGAGCCTCTTGACCATTCATCATATACTTCCTATAATCATCACCGCTTTAAACACGTTAGTGAGTCATTGGGAAGTAGACAGTATTTTGTACTGTGATAAAGGCAATGATAAAATCACCTGGGAAATGAGTACAGATAAAGGAAACGGGGCTGCAAGCTGAACCCAGGGACTCTCCAACGTGCAGACTTTGGGAAGAGATTAAAGACCTAGGAAAGCCAATGAAATAAGAAGAAAACCAGGAGAAAAAGTCAAAATAAAAGAAGATAAATTGGGCAAAATGTTCCAGCACTTCAAGGATAATGGTGACTGACAATGAACCATTGGTTTGGGCAAGATGCTGGGCACCGATGATACTGACCAGAGGGATTTCCTATGAAGTGTTTTTCCTCTTTCTCTGCTCTGTTTTAGATAATTGTTTTATGCTTCCATTTTATTTCCTTAGGTATAGCTTTTTTGTTTGTTTTGTTTTGTTTTGGTGTTCTGGTAACTATTCCTAGAGGCCCTGCCTAGAGCCTGCTCTGTCTTCTCTTTTAACAATTATTATTAATATTTTAATTTAAAAAAAAATTTCAATTAATTTGACATTCAATACTATGTTAGTTTCAGGTAGACAGCATAGTAGTTAGACATTTATATAATTTACAAAGTGATTCCCTAAAGAACTTCCCAGACAAGAAAATGCTAAAGAAGTTCACTACCACTAAACCGGAACTACAAGAAATGTTAAAGAGACTTCTTTAAGAAGAAGAAGACAAAAAAAGATTAAAAATATTAATAATAAAATGGCAGTAACTACATACCTATCAATAATTACTTTAAATATAAATGGGTTAAGTATTGCAATAAAAAAATATAGGGTGACTGAGTGGATAAAACAAGACCCATATATATGTATGGAGCCACCTCTTCTTCTTCTTTTTTTTTTTAATGGTGACTTTAGAGATTCTAGTATAAATTTTAGATGATCACAATCTACCTTCCAGCAATATTATACCACTTCACACATAGTATAAGAAACTTTCCACAGTATATTTCCATTTCTCTCTTCTTTGCATTTGTGCTCTTGTCATATGGTTTACTTGTATTATAAACCTTATAATACGTTGTCATTACTTTTGTTTTACAGTCAGTTATATTTTAAAGATATTTTAATAAGAAGAAAAATCTTTATTCCTTTGTGTAGATCTAGATTTACCATCTGGTATCATTTTCCTTCGGCCTGAAGGATTTCCTTTAACATTTCTTATACTTAAAATCTGCTGGTGATGAATTCTTTCAACTTTCATATGTCTGGTAGAAGTCTGTTTTGGTTGTTATTTTTGTTTGTGGGTTAGTTTATTTTAGATATAAATCTGTACAGTAAATTGTTTGCTGATGTGCAAAATGGAAAATGATGATGCAAGAAAGAGTAAAATTACTCTAGTAGTACAGTCTATGAGTAGGAGAGAAAGAACAGAGTTCAGAACAGAAGGTTTGGCTACAGATGCAATCATAAAAATTTATAAGATAACAAGAGGAAAGTCTGAGCAGATGTCTACTGATGCGGGTGAGTTGATTGATTTGTTAATGGATCCAATCAAACTGGGTTTAAATCTAAGATCCACTATTCCATAGCTGAGTAGTCTTCAACAAATTATTTAAACCTTGGAACTTCAGTTTTCAAATCTATAGGATCAAGTAAACACCTTTGCCAGGGTGACTATAACAATGAAATGAGTTAATATACACCAAACACCACATAGCCTGGTACATTGTAAGTACTCAGTACCTGTGAGAAAATACTATATAGTTTTTCTAAAGTTTACTGCTTAAGTCAAGGAGAAAAGTTGTCGTGATCTCATTTTTCTACCTTTACCTTCTCTTTTCCTCCTTCTTTCACCCCTCCTTTCTTCCCAAAAGAACATTTTAAAACTCAAATGCCAAGCCACCTGCAGGTGCAGTGTTCGACTGATAACATTTGGAGGCCAGATGTTAACTGACACAAACACTATTAAATGTTCTGTAGTCTAGAGGCTGAGGCAATGATTTCCAATTTTATGATTATTATTTGAGTTTATAGCAAACAATATTGCCATCTTTCCACCCCACTACCTCCACCAAAAAAAAAAAAAAAAGAGAGAGAGAGATGTGGCCTATTCATTCTCAAGACATTAGGTTGGTGCAAAAGTAATTGCAGTTTAAAAGGTTAAAAAAAAATTGCAAAAACTGCCGTTACTTTTGCACCAAC
The DNA here is from genome assembly GCF_057876585.1 of Rhinolophus sinicus. NCBI lineage: Eukaryota > Metazoa > Chordata > Mammalia > Chiroptera > Rhinolophidae > Rhinolophus > Rhinolophus sinicus. Next base: position 48,478,273 of record NC_142514.1, read on the forward strand.
CTAATAATATAAATTAGCTTTTCAAATCCAGAGTTCTTGAAATATTAAGTAATGGCATTTTACAAACCTAAGACAGGGAGTACATCTTCAGTGAAGACCTCAACACCCACTTGAAGCTCTCTCTGAAAAGTCAGTGATTTGTGGAATTTGGTCTGAAAACCAGACTCATTTTCTGAAATAAGCCTAGAGTAGTAATCACACACATACACACAAACCTGTAATAAGGTTTTACATCAACTGCTATTTTAAATTTGAGCTTCCTTAAGATTAGTGTGGGAGCTAATTAACTCCAACAACGGGAGTTAATAAATGAGCCCTTCCCCTAATGAAAGATTATTTGTAAAACAGCAATAATATGGGTCTGCTATGAAGCACCAAGGTGATTGCTAGTGTTTAGTACACTCACATACTCATTTCCTCATTCATTAATCCATTGAAGTGACATTGGTTCAAAACTAGCAGTGTGTTCCAAGTACAGTGCCAAGTACTAGTTAATACCTTGGTAAATACAGCAGATGGAACTTAGAGTTTTATGAGAGAAGTGACAATTTCAGAAATAATAAGCACACAAATAGATATAGCAAAAATGTATACTAGGTACTATGAAGACCAGAAGACCTACTTAAATAATGGGTTTGGGAAGGAATATTTTTTGTAGGTGACTTAATCCAAGGCTTAAAGAATAAGAAGGCAACTATGCAATGAGTAGAGGAGAGAACTAGCAGAGACCAGCTTTTATTCATTCACTCAACAAATACTTATTCAGCACTTTCTCTGAGCCAGAAACTGTTCAAAGCAAAGAAAATCTGCCAGTGAATAAAACACACATGCAAAATTGCTGAGGTGGGAATGAAGTTGGCATGTTTCTGGAACACAAAGGAAGTCCCTGAGGCTGAATCACACTGAGCAGAGGGGAGCGTGGTATAACTTGAGAGTGGAGAGGAAGCAGGGGCTAGGTTACGTAGGGACTTGTAATTTATGGTAAGGAGTGTGGATGTTATTCTAATTGCAATGACATGATTTGATTTCTGTGTGAAAAGATTGCTCTTGCTGTCATATGGAGAAGGGTTTAGAGGCTGAGGAGAAAGTAGAAACAGGGAGAGTCTTAGGGAGACTGACTGCTCTAGTTCACATGAGATTTTAATACCTGAAACAGTGGTGGCAGCAGAGACAGAGAAAAGTGAATAATTTTGATGTAGGACGAACAGGACTTGTTAGCCAACTGAAAAACAAAAAGGGACAGTTGAGGAAGGAGGTAAAACCATGGATGATTGTGGTTTGTACAACTGAGTAAGTGATGGCTCCACTTACCACAGTGAGGAAGATGAGGTAAGTAAGTGGGTGGGGACAGAAGGGTACAGGGGGCGGTTTAGGCTGAAGATTAAAATCAATTCAAATTTGTTGGCTCAAGTCTTAAACAAATTAATCCAAAAGTGCAATTCGGTGTCTCATGGGATCAGCATGTCATCCATCAATAGAGTATACAAAAGAGTTAAATGACCATTTATTTATCTCCCACATTTTAGCTATAGATTTCAAGCAGATTTCTGGAACTGGTTTCCAGATGGTACATGAGAACTTATTGTAAAAAGTGGCAATTTCTTGGAGTCATCGCTGGTTGAGTAAGAACTGGTTTTCCCAGATCAATCTCATTTATCTTGAAGGGAATTTCAATTTCTTTTGAGCTCCTGGAAGCTGGCACCATCCTTGTTAATAAATATTTTATTTAATTAATAGAGTAATAGATTTTCTTAGTGGCGGGGCTAGCAAACTTGTAAGTGGGAATATTTATATCTTATTAAGAAAGAATTTATCTTTTATGATACTTTTTTAGGAAAGGTGGGGAATGTAGGTGGAAAAATATTGAGCTAGTCGGATAATTTGTACACCCACAGTGCAATTAGAGGCAGCAACAGCACAAAATATGTTCTCAGCCTTGGTCCTCTCCATGTCTGCTTTATAAAGCCCACCTACAAAACACGTCCCCATACACAATTGTTCTCATCTGGGAGACCCCTACCTTTCCTGAGAAACACTGTCCTATAGAAAGTTACTATGACTCTTAAGAGTTGTCGTATGCCTTACAGGGTTTCAGTGGATAAAAGTTTGAGGGTAAATCTGTGAAATGTCAGCACTAACTAGAAAACACTGAGAAACACGTATTTATAACATTGCGATTTCTTGAAATCACTTTTGGCCTGGAAATAAGTGGACAGAACATTTTGTAAACTTGTCAGAAATAATGTTCTTATAATTAGGAGGTAGCACTGTTTGCACTTGTTCCTGTCTTCCTTGTACATCCAATCATATAACATAGGCACAGTGTGAAGTTATTAAAGGAACACATTAAAATAGGCTTCTAAGCATGTGAAACAAAGCTTTTAGACAAAATTACACTCAATTTATAATCTCATTAGAAAAACTAGGTATTGGTATTACTATTTTTGTTATGTATTTCTTTAGTGAAATGTTTACAGCACACAAAAGAAAGGATGTCACACAACAAATAAAAGAACTTGCAACACAAAGGCTGCAGCAAAATGAAGGCCTCCTACGAAAGGAACATCAAGTGGAATACTCACGGTATTTCCATCTCTGACGCCATGAACACCAAGGGATGGGGATGGGATGGCTGCCGCCAAGTAGGATCATTTGCCTTTTCCTTGGAATTGGTGCTCTCTGGAAGGTGTTCCAACCCTCTCTGCAGGTGGTATTTCTTAGTAAACCCTTGGCTCTTTTTCATGGAGTTGGCTTTTAGGGTTCGAACAGAGCAGAGGGCAGAAGATGGCTTCGTGTCACCACACCACTCACATCCTTGCTTATTGGGGAAGCAACTCTATGCTGCCTGCAATAGGTATTAAGGTGAATGCGTAAAAGTTCCTTGGTCCCAAACCATTCATTTCTTCATTTGGTTATTCATCAGACATATATTAGGTACCTACCCTCTGACAGACACAATCCTTAACCATGGGGTAAAATATATGAAAACGATATTCTGTATCCTTGAGGAACACAGCCATTTGGGAGCAGAATATCCTCACAATTATGCTGCACAAGTGCTATAGTAGAGATGCACAGATAGATATTAATACAGACTAGCTATATGAGACAATGGAGCAATTAACTCATCTCAGAAAGGGGGCAAGGAATGAAGAAAATTAAATCACTGTCTCTTTTTGCTCTTCTGAGACCCAATTTTCAATGTGGGTGTTGGTGGTGGTGGTGGGGGTGACCCACACCAAGAAACGGACACCAGCAGGGTGTCCAAAATTTCAGCTCAATTCTAACACTTCTACCCAGAGGTAGCATCAGGTTCTAGAGGTTAAGCGTTCACTCTATAAGACTGCTCTCCCTTCAGAGGCCAATCCTAAGTCATGGTTGTTACCTGTACTTTTGACTGATTGGCCATAAATTATAGGTTTCCATGACCTCCTCCTTGGGTTCAGTTAATTTGCTGGAATGGCTTACAGAACTCAGAGAAACATTTTACTTACTAGATCACCAGTTTAGTGTAAACGTTTAGTTCAAGAACAGCCAGGTGGAGGATATGCACAAGACAAGCTTTGGGGTAGGGGATCAGAGCCTCCATGCCCTCCCCTGGTACACCACCCTCCTCACATCTCCACGTGTTCATCAACCCAGCTCTCCGAACGCTGTCCTCTTGGATTTTTATGTAGGCTTCATTACATAGTCGTGAGTGATTAAATCATTGGACTTGGGTGATTAATTCAACCTCCAGTCTTCTCCCCTCCCTGGAGGTCCTCGGGGTGGGACTGAAAGTTCCAGTCCTCTAATCCCATGGTTAGTTTTCCTGGCAAACAGCCAGCCCACCCTTAGGTGAAGTCCAAAAGTCACCTCATTCACATAACAATCTCAACACTTGCAAGGGTTTTGGGAGCTTGTGCAGGAATCAAGGATGAAGAGCAAATATATCTTTCTTATGGTCAATTATAATATCACCCTGGCTTAATAAATGACACCAGATTCAAACCCAAGTATCATTTGACCCAATTCTTTGGTTAAAAAGGGTGTAGAAATGTATATTGGAAAGAATCCAAGGACAAACTATCTCAACTCAAATGACACCATCTGGGAAAGATGGGTGGTGTGTCCTGAGGTAGAGCAATAGACAAATCACATGACTTAGAGAATGGAACTGCTGACTACCCAAACTAAGGAAACACTGTCCTCCATACCCGTCTCTACCATACTATTATGTTTTGTTTTCTTTATAGCATTTACAACTATCTGAAGTTATTTATTTATTGTCCATCCCTCCCCAGAAGGACCATTTCTGTCTTGTACATTGCTATATTTTCTCAGGCCTAGAACAGTGCCTTGTTTCAGAGTGGGGGCTTACTAAATATTTGTTGAATGAATGAATTATTATTAACAATATAAAACCCCATAAACTATACTTGAGAGCCAATCTTTCTTCTATCTCCAAAGTCTCTATAAGATTTCTAATCTCAGAGGTACCTCATGGATCTTTTAGTCATTTATTTATTTATTTTCATTTATTTCAGTGGGGAAAGACTAAGGGGTAGGGGGCAGGATACGGAGAGTCCCTGTTTCAATTCAGTCATCTCCCTCTCAGAGCAGGAACTGGAAGCCAGATCTCCAGAATCCCAGAGATTTTCAGCATTACTCTGTTACCTCTGGTTAAACCTCTCTGTGGGGAAGCAGTTTGGGATTATTGCCATGAATGAATTTTCAAAGCCCCTAGAAGAAAGGAAAGCAGTGCGAAGCTGCTTCTAGAATTCAGATTAGCTAAGCATCACATTTCTCCTTCTCACTCTATGGGAGGGAAGGCATAGACTTTGGATCTGATTCTTAGGGCAAAACTGTGACATTCTGCTGTAGCTATGGCCAGAGGAGGTCTACCCGCCTTCAGCTAGGCCATGGGCTCTCCATCATGCTGGCTGTGATTTTGCTCAGTGAAGTCCGTCATTAGAAATTAGGACTGGTTGCAGCCTACAGCCATTAATTATATAAAGGTGGGTCACTGTCAAATCAATAAAAAGTTCATGTTCCAGTGCAGCTTTCACATCTATAGGGACCAGATAGTACATTGAGGTGATGACCAACATAAGTACATAAATAAATGGTTATTTATTTTTAACAAATTGATAAGCAAACATTTGAAGATATTAGTTTCTGAGTTCAATTAAGAGGAATACTTTCCAACAGAACTTTAAAGAAACAGCTTTTTTTTTTTTTTGTGAATACACCCAACACACACATACACATGCTCATTATTAGACACAAAAGCTTTCAAAAGCCAAAACTCTTGGGCTGGAATTCCTTGGATCCTGCAGGGAAGGTGGATAAGGATGAAGAAAGAGGAACCTACTGACTCTATTTAGGAACTGCTCAGAAGTCTTCACCTGCCAGAGTTTTGAATCCTATAGAAGTAACTTTTTGTCAGGAGAGAGTTGTAAACTGTGAGAGTCTTACATCCATTCAACAAATATTTGTTGTATGCCTTCTGGCATAAGACTCAGTTCTAAGCCCTGGGAATACAAAAATGAATAAGGCTTAGTCCCTGCTTCGAGGTCATGGTCTAATGGAGTGAAAGAGGTAAGTAAACAGAGGAATACAGTCCAGGGTGGTAGGCTCTGAGATCCATAGGGGATCTGTGGGGACGTGGAGGAGAGGTCCCTGGGCACAGATTGCAAGATGTAATTCAAAGAGGTCACGCTTTAGAATTTTTCGAATGAGGTTTCACATTTTGGAGCCTCTGTTTTCTCCTCTTTGAAATAGGGCAAAGAAATTTAGCCCAGCAGAGTTGTGGGAATTCAATGATGTAGAAGATACTCAATGAGTAATTTTAAGAAAGAAAAGCAGAATTGAGATAGCAGGGCACTCTTCCCAAATGGTGGTGAGCCACTCTGCTGACCTGTGAGTTTCAACGTTTTTGTAGAGCTTGCGATCATTTCAGTGGTGCTGTTTGTTAGAATAAGCTGAAGAGACTCACCGAGAGAGGGACTGAATTGAAAAAGAAAAGATTCGGAAGTGAATTATTCCTTGGATGTTGTTTCATGAATCTTGGTTACAGAAATTGGGGTGTGCACAGATAATGGGGGATCAGAAAACTACCACCCTGGGGACAATTACAGGCAATTCTGTAACCACCTGGCTTAGATTGAATTCTTGGAAGTAGAACTTCTCTTAGTTTAATAAAAGGTTTCGTGTACACCTGTGGTTTTGTTCTTTATCCCTGGTTTTTCCTCCCAGGCTTATGAATAAGGCTCCAGTTGTATTTCTCCCTCCAAGACTGGCAAGCAGCCTCACCGGCTCTGATTGGAGGCTGGGAGGTGCAGGCTGGGAAAGCTGTAGCTGCCTTCTGCCATCTGCTGGCACTCCCCTGCACCGGTTCAGGGCTGGCTTTACATGGGTTTTAGGGAATGGAAACCACCCGGACAGAAAGTGTGGGCCAGAGAGTGTTTCTGCTTTTAGTAAAAAGAATGAGATGAGAAGATGGCAAACAGATGTTGGTCCAGGAGAGCTTTCCCATCATGGGGGTTTGTGTAAAGATATCACTATCTCAAACATCAAAACCCGTGATTTTTCTGTACAAGTTTGTTTTGTTTGGGGAGAACACAGCAGTGTATTTTATTTTATTTTACTTTATTTTCTCTTATTTTATTTTATATCTTTAGATCATTGCCTCACTGGGTAATTGAATAGACAGGTGCAATTACTGTGATAAAGCACAGTAGGGAAGGGATGTAGGGGAGCACAGAGGCAGAGCATGAATCTAAGCAGAAGAGGGCGAGGAGGTGATGTGAGCTGCGTTTTGAAGATGGTGGCTTATTGGAGACAGTGGTGAGAAGGGCACTCCACCTGCAATTTCCTGTGAAATGTTTTCCTATCCCTTCTCTCTTCCTGTCTCCCTACCCTCCTCTCAGTTCCCACTGGCATGAGTTTCTGCTCTTCCCTTCAGATGAGTGACAGGGATCACCACTTCTCACTCCCAGCCTCACCCACTACCAGCACTGCCTCTGAGGAGCAGAGAACTCTAGATACAAAGCAGGGGAAAGTTGTTAAAATAACAGGTCTTAGACAACAAGCAATTGATCAGTCCAGGGTGATCAACCGAGGCCGGGAGACGCAGTCAGAACCCTGGACATCAGAGAGCAGAACTGGGACGGAAGGTGGGGGCGGGGCGGCTCTGATCCTAGAAAACAAACCACTGTCAATACTGTGTCAGTCTAGATGCTGGATATGAACCACCCCTTTCAGCTTTCAGGCAGGTAGTGTCAAATGTTCAGAAGCTCAGGAATAACATCCTCCCTTAATCTACCTAAAATTCTGAGTAACCTCATCTAGATCCTGAAGTATCTATAAGCTCAAGGATAGAAACTGCAACATTATTTCAAATCACAAATATGATGGGCAACAGTGGGGAAAATGCTTTAGAAAGTATGGTACAGCCTCTGGATAAAGAAGTGAGTAACCCATGGAAAATGATAATTTTGGAAACTGCGCAGTCCGTGAAAAATACTTGTGAAAAGAAATCAAGATCCAAACCTGTGGGAAAAATGTTCAGAAGGAAAAATACTAAACTTCTAATAAAGCTGGTATTTTTCTCTCTATTGTCTGTTTTATATATCATCCTTATGTTACTTTTATAATAGTTTTTGTTTTTTTTTAATATAAAGAAGCCTAAAGATGAAATGTGTGTCCTGATTAAGGCAGAGGCAAAAGTTACCCTAAATAAATATGGACCCCATTTCTGATATGTCAGATTCCATTTTATCCCTAATTGTACTTCAGTTTGTGTGGCATATTCATTTTGCTGGAGTCTGTCCTCAATCTCCCCCTTGCCCACACCCCTCCTCCCACCCTGGATCTGTGGGACGCATTGTGATGTCTGCCCGCTAATTTTGCTGTGACTGGGGCTGGTGTCTGGTTGGTGATTCATGTTTGTTCCTAAGTTGTACATCTGTGTTGGTTGCTTTGAAACAGTGCCCCAGGGAATATGAAAGGCCATTTGTCTCACTGAGACTGCTTCTTTGCACCAGAGAATTCTTCCCTGGCTTCTTCTGAATTCCAACAAGCCCTTCTTTAAGTTTAGGCAGGGTAAAGAAGACAGGAAAAAATTTTTAAAAAAAGAGCAGCACGGAGAGAGTTGTGGTGTGTGGGTCTAGTCCCTGCTTACCTGACAGGACCACACTTTCCTGATATTAACACTGGGCACAGAATGCCCTGTGACATCCACTTTAAGGGCAATGCCTTGTGGACTTACTTCCTGCCCACTAGGAATGCCTCTGGCAGAAAAGAGGGCAGAGTGAGCCCTAGTGGAAACCTTGAATGGAAAAAGTTCTCTGAGTTTGGTAGGCATGCTCCCTTGGCACATCTTCTAAGATTTTAGCACAGGTACACACAGCAGTGATATTCATAATATTTAATGACTGGTCCCTCCTGGGCACTGACCCATTTAATGGTCACAGGCCTTAGTGCTGCAGTTAGAGGACCCCTGCTGTTCCAGACACCAACCCTGTAGTTCCTGGACCACCTGGACGTCCAGTAGGCTCTGGAGGGCCTGAGGCAGTAGCTGGCTGCTGACTGTTACAAAACTATTTCAATGTTTTCATGTCCATAAAGGCTTTATGGACACAAACCGAATGAATAACAACACCGTGAGGGCACATGAAGTTTCAAAGCTCATGCCCCCTCTTAAGCTTTATGTCGTCCTGTCTTCACCTAAGATCCCACCCTCTTTGTCCTCAAGAAAAGTTCAGAGCCAGCCTTAGGTCCTACTCGTTCTACAGGATTCGAGTGGCACAAAGGAGCCCTTATCCACAAAGCAGCTCGTTATGTTGCTCAACAACTCATATAGATCTCACCCAAGGAGAGTGTGCAAGTCAGCTTTCATTATGTTTTCACTTGCTACAATGTATTTGGCTCACAGCAGAGCCCTGCCTCCGGGCAGGCTGGCAAACAGGCTGGTGTGTGTGAGTGATGGCCCACCTGCCTGCATGCCTGGCAGACTTCAAAAGGCAGCCCCCTCCCAGACCCTTAGCCTACTGTGAAAATCCATCTGCAGTGTCTTGGAGGCCCCAGCACATAGTGCATTGTTATGGCTCTTCCTTGTCCTTTAAACCAGAGACTCTCACCTGCTGCATCTTATCAGACACCTGGAGCTTGTGGGTTGGCTGCAGCAGCTTCTCGGAATGGTCTCCAGGGAAGCACGATAGCCCTGCATTCTGGCATTTCTCCTTTCAATGAAAAGGTTTCTTGTTTCAACGAAACATACAGCTTCAGGGTAATTTGCTGCCTTCCCTTTGTTCATACAGGTAACAGCCAAGGTTGCTCATAATCTGACTGACTCTACATACAAAGCACAGACTTTCTTTGAGTCCAGAGACTGAAGGAAAATTGCACCCCATCACCCAGCAAGCTGTTCTGGAACTCTGTGATTAGGGAAGCCTGAGGTTGTAGAGAAATGAGTTGGAGGTCTTCGGTGTCCCAATTTTTGCTCTACAAATGACAAGCCTGTGACCTTGAGCAAGGCATTTAAAATCGCTCTAAGCTTCATTTTCCTCAAAAGTAGAGTGGGATCTACTTGCACAGGGCTGTTATGAGGGGTAAATGACTATCAAAAAGCAATTTGTAAACTACAGAAATATAAGCAAAATCCACCCAAAGAGAGCAAGTTGTAAGAACTAGCAAAAAAAAAAAAAAAAAAAAATAGAAGCATGCATATAAAAATAAATTATGGCACTGGATGAGTACGAGGTGTGATAAAAAAATACAGTGGATGTTTAAATTAAAAAAATATATATTACAGTAGAAGACACATTGCCATGAATCCCCCTCACAATACTCCCCCTTGCTTCGAAAACACTAATCCCATCGTTCTTGCCGCTTCTAAAGCAGTTCTAGAAGTCCTCTTTCGTGAGTGTCTTCAGTTGCGCTGTCATGGCGGCCTTGATGTCCTGAGTCAATTCAAAACATTTTCCTTTTATGGTCATTTTGACTTTGGGGAAGAGCCAGAAGTCGCACGGTGCCAGATCCAGTGAATAAAGTGGATGAGGACACACCATAATGTTTTTATTTGACAGAAATTGCCGTACCAGAAACAATGTGTGACACAGAGCGTTGTCATGATGGAGGATGAAGTAAAGACACTCACGAAACAGGACTTCCAGGACTGCTTCAGAAAGTTGCAAGAAGGATGGGATAAGTGTGTTCGAAGCAAGAGGGAATATTTTGAGGGGAATTCATGGCAATGTGTCTTTCACTGTAATAATTTTTTTTTTCATTTAAACATTCACCGTATCTTTTGATCACACCTCATATAAAGGAAGCCCACTATTGTGGTCTGACTTGGAGAAGAGAGCATCCCCAGCTCCATCCCTTCTCTAACACCTCTCTGAAGAGCTTTAGTCGCAGAGCAGTGAGTGGTCTGGAGAAATGCTAGGCAAGAATGTTACCGTCAATTTGTGGCTAAGGGAGTTGTGCATGCAGGGAAAATGAATAGGGGATGCTGGAGAGCATGGGAAGGGTAATGTCACCAAGCCAGTGTCACTAGGGTAATACCCGGATGGGGGGAGAGGAAACAAGAGACAAAATCTCTGCTGCTTCCGCCTGTGTGTTCATTGATCAAAGCTTGTTCAAGTAAATCTGAGCTTGAGGGAACCTTCTCCGATTGAAAGAGATTGCTCAGAAAGCTTCATGGTGCCCCTCTGTGGCAGCCAGTGGCTGTCGCCTCCTCCAGAGATAAAACTCTGCAGCCCTGGTGGATAATTTGTCATTATCAGATTAATTCATTCTCTGTGCTGAAACTTGTATATGGATATTGAATCTCAGGTTGGGCCTCCCATCTATTCAGCCGGTGGATGTTTTCAGTAAAGCACTGTGTTCCTGAAACACTTAGAAACATGCATATTGTGTCTTTAACGAGACTGTGGTATTTACTGATGACAGGAAGAAGTCTCCCAGCTAGGTAAACTCATTCAGTGGTAGTAGTTAGAGCTGTGTTAGTGCTGTCCCTGGTGATGCTTATCATCAAATTATTTTATGGTTGGCTCTTACTCTGAATTTGTCAAAGTTGCTCATGCACTGAAAGGCCATGGGAATTTGCTCTGGGGTTCGAATCCTGGCTCCACTCTTTGCTAATGATTGAACTTCGGTGGGACTGTTTTCCTTTACACAAAATGGGAAGAATAATGACTGCAACTCAGAGCTGTTGGGGAGATTAAAACTTTCCATGAAATGTGAAGTTTTATGTGAAGTGCCTGGCACACATTGGTTCTCACTGTACGTATGTCAGATGCCCTCCTCCATGGTTCTCACGTGACCTGAGTTTTCTGTTTTCTCTTTTAAGCTTTGATGTGGAAAATGGCCCTTCCCCAGGTCGGAGCCCACTGGACCCCCAGGCCAGTTCTTCCTCTGGGTTGGTGCTTCACGCCACCTTTCCAGGGCACAGCCAACGCCGAGAGTCCTTTCTCTACAGATCAGACAGCGACTATGACTTGTCACCAAAGGCGATGTCGAGAAATTCTTCACTTCCAAGCGAGCAGTGAGTACAAGCTCTGTCTGGCTTCCAGTCTCACACTTACCTCATCTTTAACCCTGTCACAGCAGCAGCAGCAGCAGCAGCAACAACTATTCCCCTTTAGTCTGTGGGAAGGAGGAAGGAGAAAAATGCACATGAGCAGAGGTGACAAAGGTGACCATCTTGAGGGCATTTGTGCTCTATAGCTAGGGTCTGCAAAGGTATTAAAAAACCTCAGTCACATTGTTCAGTTTACATCTGTTATTGATACTTTTTTAAAAAATGTCACTGGGCTTCATTTCCTGAACTGCTGAATCCCTTATGGGACGGGAACCTTAACACTTTTTGCAAATCACGCTGAATTTTTCCACAGCACGTGCAGTTTGCATGAGGCCACAGAAGAGACAAAAAAATGGTGGTTGATGACATGCATCCTCTCTCAGTGGCCTTTGCTTGGTGACATTCAATCGTCTGTCGTTCAGCCTCCTGTCTGTGTCTTTTCTCTGGACCCTTGACACAATGCTTACTTGTTGCCAGGCTCCTTGGTGAGACATATTCCACCGCCTTATTAAGCACAGCTGATGTTTCTGTTTTGCTGCTATTAATTGTAGATCTCTCATTTTTATTTAAAGAACAACGACAGGGTTGTGTTACTTGTTTATTAAATTTTTGAAACCAAATAAAATTGGATGCTGAAATGCATGCCTTAAAAAGTTTCTGGGCACATATACAATTGTTTTTAACATCATATGTTATAAAAATATCAGTAACTCCCTTAACGCTCCAGCCCGGAAAATTCCACTGGGCTTTCTTCTACTATTGGAAAGGAAGCTAAAAAGGGTCACCCCACTGGAAAGGGGCAGGGGGGCATTTTAAAGTTCCCAGTAAGAAAATATTTCCCAGGGCATTTCTGCCAGCCATTTTTAATAGGTGTATCCCTGCCCTAAAACATCTCAAGCATTGAGTGGGCCAAAATTCATTTATTCACTCATTTGGTAAATATTTACTGATTCTCTCCTATGTGACAGACAGTGTACCAGTCCCCAGGGATACAAGATGAACAAAACAGTGGAAAATTCACAGATGAGTTAAAAACAGATATTCTCAAAAAGGTTCCATGCTTTCGGAGAGGCTACAGTTAAATAAGAAAGATAAGGGGAACATCCACATAACTCTATTACTAGTGGAAGGAAACATGTAATGAGTGCTTACCAAGAGGCGAGCTGCATTTACAGATGTTATCTTTTTTAAGCTTCACAACAGTCCTGTCAGGTCAGTACAGTTATTATCTCCACTGTAGAGATGACGAAACTGAGACTCTGAGAGACTGAGACATCTACCCCTGTCCCATGACTGTATGTCACGCTATATCCCAACATGCAGCTACGGCTGACTGTATTCAAAACTGTTGGACTCTATCTGCCTATGTTCTTCAAACTGCAAAGCAGAATCTCCTACCAGGTAGAAGACGCATGAGTGCACAGTTCAGGTACCTGGAGGAGAGGTGACCACTGTGCAGTGGATCATATAGAACCAAGTAAGTTTCTGACCAAGGTTTGGAGGGGGGCTGTGACGGTGAATATACCTGGAGTTCTCTCTTCCACTAAGAGAAACACCTTTGGGGACTTCATATGGGGGAAAAGCACAGGAAATGGCATGAGCTCAAAGTAATTAGAGCTTCATTCACATAATGTCTCATAGATGAAAGACTAGCGTTGGAAGGCAGCTGGCAGTTCCCCAAACTCATGCCAAAAAGCCTCATAGGCCTCAGGGTCATTCCAGAGGCTTCCCAGAAAGTTCCAATCAAATTTCAGATTAAACCCTGGTGATTCTGTACTTAGAATCAAAAGGTTATAGAAATGTTGAACTTGAATAGACTTTAATGATCACAGTCCAACTCAGCCTATAGCTGTAGAAACAGAAATCTAGTTCTGAATGAGTCTGCAGCCGCGGTCCTAAATACCAATGGTTCCATTTTACCGACCAGCAAAAATTTCCCCCAACTTTAGAACCAAAATAGTGTTGCCAACTTTAGATTTAGGCAAGTAAAGATTGTACAGGTAAGTTATCTAGTATCATTCTCAATCTTTTAATGAGAATAACTTTTTAAAATAAAAAAAGTAGGAAGGCACCCTTTTATAACAAACAACAGCTCTTCTCAAGAAAAACAGCTGGCAATATCATGTCACCCTCTCAAGGATACTAGGAACAGGATCCGTTCAAATCTTTAAGCGAGTGAAAATAGCACTGAATTTGGTTTAACAAATATTTCAACATTATAGTAAAACTTTTATGTATTTGTCAGTTGAGGTGTTTATATTCCCCAACACAACAAGAAGTGGAGTTTGAATAATATCCAGATTCTTCTGGTATTTCCTTTTACCAGGACCATGTTGAAACATCCAGTATCACACAGGTGGTATCTGGTGCTAAACTGGAAGTAATGCTCTCAAAGCGATTTCACCCGAATATTCCTCTTCAGGGTGAATTGAAATAAATAGAGGGACAGCAGCCCCCAAACCTCTGACTGCTTCCCTTGCCTTCCATACATAGAGCCAAGAAAAGGAGGACAGTGACAGGAGTGACGTCTTGACACAAAGGCCATTGCTTCGGGGCTGCAGGATGTCCCCTGCTCAGGAGCCCCTCATACCCAGCACAGACCAGTCATGAATTTATAGAAGAGGTGGACAACTTGACATAATTTCTTTGCATTAAATCCTAGTGGGAGAGACAACACTAGCTTTTTAAAATGTCTCATCTGAACTCTTTCAGAAGAGTAAGAGGAAACTCAGCCGGAGAGAGTCAGTGCAAAGAGTAAACATGTGAATGGAAAATTAAAAGTGGCTTTAACTTTTACCAATAGAAGAGAGATTGACAAAAGCCTTTCTAGTAAAGAACACAGATCACTGTTGGCTCCCAACAGGAAATTTCAGATGCTTTCCTAGATGGGGCAATAATTTGTTGGTTTCTGTTCTGTTCCTGTGTTGTAGTCATCTCTAACGTAATGCTTTTGTATCTGTGGTACAGATTTCCCAATGGGAACGGAAAGTACTGGAAACTGGTGAGGCCAGTGATATTGCCCCAAACTGTGGTGGGAACCACCCTAGACAGAATCCAGTTTTGATTTTCCACCTGCAAAGCCACAGGGAAGGAAGAGCCGTGTCTCTTTCTTTGGGTCGTCTCATCTGCAAAGCTTTATAAAGACAAGGAGCTCTTTAAAGACACCATTTGTGTGAGGACGAAGAAGTGTCTAGAGAGTAGTCAAGGGAAATGAGACCTAACAACCAAGAAGAAAAGCAGAAATAACAGCCCACTTAAATTTAAGACCTATTGATTGATAGACTAACAAAAACCATAATGTGGTATCTAAGACGTGCGTGAGACTTAACTGCTATCACACTTACTAGCACCATGACTTTAAGACATTGAATCTCTTTTATAGTGTGTAAATTATCTGTAAATAAAAATACACATTTATTGAGCATTTCCTATGTGCTGCGTACTATTTAAAGTACTTTACACATTTTAACTCATTTAATCCCCATAATCCCAATGTGGTTGGTACTGGAATTTTCTTGTCTTAAAGATAAGGACATTGGAGCACAGACGTTAAGTAACTTGCCCAATAAATGGGGGACCAAGGCTTAAATCCAGGGAGTTTAAGTGATTAAACCGTGTGGCTATCTAGTATATAAACAGACACTAAATGAGGATGAAAAATAAAAATAATGATATTAATTTCTGTTCTGCCTCCCTTTCCAACTGTTTTAAGGATCATATTCATTCTTTCTTTTTAAAACAATCACTTACCTTTAGGCACTTTGTCAACAAATAGGACACCTCCTATGTCTTCAAGGGAGCTAAAAGTATAGGAAGTCAGGGCAGCTGGTTCGCTCAGTGGTTAGAGCACAGCGCCCATAACACCCAGGTCACCAGTTCAATTCCCACATGGGACAGTGAGCTGCGCCCTCCACAACTAGATTGAAAAAAACAACTTGAATTGGAGCTGATGGGTCCTGGAAAAACACACTGTTCCCCAATATTCCCCAATAAAAATTAAAAAAAAAAAAAAAGGAATAGGAAGTCAATAGGCAGTTTTAGTACCTGCAGGTAAGGGTAGTCATAGAAAGGTGTACCCAGGACTTTGAGAGGTCGAGCCAGGCGGGGCAAGCGGCCTACCTTGAGGACTTACAGCTAAGGTAGAGGAGTTAGCCACGCAGAAGGGTGTGCAGGCGAAAGGGCCACGTGCTAGCTAACTCACTCTAGTTGGCAGGAGCAGGGTGGGGAGCCACAGCCCAATATGGCTGTGACAGCGAATGGGAGGGGATGAGGAAGTGGTGGAACACAAAGCTAGAGAAGTAAGCAGAGGCCTCGTCATGAAAGGCCTGTACTAAGGAGGTGGCCTCTGTGATGCAGGCGAGCAGTTGGGAGCTGCTGGAAGCTTTGAAGCAGGAAAGTACAACATCAGAGGAATGTTTTTGAAAGATCGCTCTGATTTTGGTATGAAGAGGAGTTGGGAGGGTGGACAGGCCTAAAGACTAGTGTCCAAGAGCCAAAGGAGAGGCTGCTTTGGTAATCCACATAATAGAGGATGGACACCTACCTTAGAGCAGATCCAGTGGCAGGTTAATAAATGTTTGCAAGTTAGGATCAACAGGGGTTGGTGGTTGATTGTGGGATGAGAGACAGAGAGGTTTCAGGATTGACCAACAAGATAGGTGGTTGCACCATCCCCTAGAGTCGAGAACATTCTCTTATTACATGAAATAATGTGTATGAAAGTGCGTTGTAAATGGTAAAGCACAATATAAATAGTTCTCTTGATTCCAACGAGGGCGGACATGACTATCCTATGGAAGTTCTCACCAACTGGGAAGATAGACCTGCAATTCTTTAATTATAATAATGATGCTGCTGCTACTAATAAGAATAACTATAACTAAATAATTAAAGTGCTTTTTAGCTGCCAAGCACTGTTGTAAGAGTTGTACATGTATGATAACTCATTTGCTTCTCACAACACCCCACTTTACAGATGAAGAGAGTGAGGCATAGAGAGCTAGCCTGATGTCTCATAGTTAGCAATGGTGCAACTGGGAAACAAACCAGTGTGTGTGGCTCAAAATCTGTGCTCTTAACTGCAATAGTGTATGTGTCTCTACAAAGCAGACTAAAATCAGTGTTACAAGAAAAATATAAGTAAAATTCTGTGTGGTAGGTATGAAACAAAGAAAGGTGCAATGAATAAAATCCAAAATGCAGTAGGAAGTAGCATGTGCTTTCTAGAAAATCATTTCATTATTTAGAGTAGGCCTACACTCAATTCTAAGACGCTCACTATTCTCACCTCCAATTATTTGATCAAAATGTAATGTGCTAGTTTTGTCACTAGATGGTGCTTGTGACACAGTTCTGAAACCTGGCCTGGCCTCTTCGCTTAAGAGGCATTGCCCACTTGAGTGGTTTGAATCTATCACTTTCATAACCGATCAAGTATTTGGTTATTTCCATGTCATTTTATTCTTAATTATCAATATATCAAATTATGATTTAAAATTTTAGAATAGTTTCATAAACAATCTGGCTGTACTCAAATAGGAGTTTGTTTTTTCCTCAACTTACCTATGAATTATCTCTAGCAGCTATTGACATACAGCATTAGCTCTTGCAGTTCAAATCCTTTAAGGGAGCCAATGCTGGGGGTCTGCGAGTCCATCCCTTGCTTCTGAATGTTCTGCTCTGTTAAACTTCAAAAGTTCGGTAACGATAAAGTCATGTTGACATGGCGCTCTCTTAGTTATTTGTTTATCTCCCTTTAATCATTACTTTGTACAATTTTAGTAACTCCCTATTATGCAACAATATATCAACTTTTGGTACTATATATGTATTAGATTTGCTTATATTATTTAGCGTTTGTGGAGTATGTAGACACCAGAAAGCCAGGAGTCATAGATGATCTGCTTAATTCTAACTCTATTACCTTATATCCAGTTCACCCTAATGTCTTATGAACAATGTGAACTTCACAGTAGAAATCTGAACAAATAGCTACATATTCCATCCCTCTAAAGTTCATCTGAAGAAAATAGGTTGGGAAGAGGCGGTTCTCAATACAGTTCACCACCCTGCATGTATCACACTGCTCCTCTCTTCATCCTTTATTCTGTCTCTCCTTTCGGCTCCTCTCCAAGAATCCTGAGGTTCTTCCTTTGGTTCTCTCTCTCTCTCTCTCTCTCTCTCTCTCTCTCTCTCTCTCTCTCTCTCTCTCTCTCGCCATATATATATATATATATATATATATATATATATATATATATATACATCCTACCACCTCAGCAAGCCACCCTCTGCCATTGCTTTAATAGTCCCCACTATTGCAGGTAACTCCTAAATTTGCAGCTCTGATTCCCATATTTCAGCCTTTCCACTTGATGACTATACCAGGATATCTTAACAAGTATCTTAAAACACAACCTGTGGGAAAGTGATACATCTCCTCCCGCAACCTCTCCTCACTTTCTTGTTTCTTCTACTCATGACTTCACTAGTTTCCCGGATACCTATTTTGTAAAACTGAAAATAATATATCTCTATGACCACTTATCCAATGCAATGGCCAGTTCCTGGCAAGACGTTTAGAGTCTCTTCAAATTGTCTTTTCCTAGTTCTTCTCTGCCTCACCTATTTCTTCTCATCTGAATGACTGGCAGTAGCTCCTTATTTTCCCAGCTCTTCCTCTCTAACTCGTCCCTTCGTGTCATTTACTTTCTAAAACATTTTTCTGTTTGCCTATCTCACTAAAAACCTGAACTGGCTCTTTTCTTGCTACTGAGTTAAGCACCAACTCCACAACCATTGTTGATGCTGTCCATAATATGGGCATGGGAAGCTTCTAGTCTTGTCTTCTATAACTGTCTATAGTTAATGCAATCAGATCTACCCAAGCCGGCACCAGGCATCTCGGTGGGTGAATATGTTCAGTAGTTTCCCATTTCAAAGCCTTTTTTCTAGCAATGTCTCTCATTGGTAGCTAGCATGTACCATGCGTGCCATTTAAAACCTGCCCTTAAAAATTCATGTCACCAAAAAAAAAAAAAAAATCATGTCACATGCTACCGGTTCAATCAAGCCTTTCCTACTTCCTCTAATCTGTGGTTGTCACCTCTCCTCTGCACCCCCCATTAAGTATCCGTTGTTTGTATTTCTTGTTCTATGTTTATACTATCTATTGCACTATTTTGAATATTTTTCTGTCTCCCCTACTGGGTTTTAATTTGGGATTATGGATTCTGTATAATTCAATCTGTCTACTATGCAGAATCATTGTAAAATAGGAAATATAGTGGTTAAAAGCATAGATTTTTGGAATCAGACAGTCTCAATTCTTCCCCTTAATATAAATCTGCTAGTTAAGCAGTTGTTTGACTACTCTGAGCTGTGATATCATCTATAAAATGGGAATTGTAAGAGTACCTGCTTCAAGTCTTGTCACAAGAATTAAAAGTGATAATGCATATAAAGTGCTTAGCACAGGGCCTGACGTCCAGTAAGCGTGTAAAGCATGCTTACGCTCGTCAGTGTGCTTTTTATAAGTCACTGTGCAAAAGTGGATGCACAAGAAGTTTAGCAGATTGGATTGAAGGGGGACTTCTAGCTCAAGACAAAAGTAGGAAGGGAAATATTATGTTAAATAAGACCCCAGAGTAAAAGCCTGTGTTAGAGGAGAGACCCACGTGGACATAAGTGTTCGACTCTGGGTCCCCAGGCCTCACACAATGCTTGGTACGGGGCAGATGCTTAATAATTAATGGTTGCATTCACATAATTAACTAGTAAGGCGCCATATTTGTATGGCGATCATGAGAACAAAGTGATAGATCAGACAGTAAAGGCAGCTCATTGTCAAATGACCTCTGTGTGACTCACACTGTGAAAGCAAATTGGCCTGATTTGGTGTCTGCAGCTCAGGCCGACGTGTCTTCTAATGACTTTCATGGAGAGTTTGCTGCATGTGGGCTTAAGTCGATTTATCATCGAAGCGTGTGCCAGAGAGAGAGAGCATTTCTGAAAACACAATTTTGACTGTTTCTAAGTAAAGATTTACATAACACTAGGTACAGCTTAATCGGATCTTTGGACAAAATGAGCAACAATGATATCGTAATAGTAGATTCAGTCCGCACACTCCCCATTAAAAGCTTTTCCCTGGGTACTTTAAGAAAAAAGTTCTATTAAAAACAAAAGTAATGGGATTCCCAGACAGAAATCTGTGTTTAAATGGCATTAAGGCTGTGGTTCAAATCAACAAAAGCCAGGAAATCCAAAGTTAACCTTTATCCAGACTGTTATACCATTTTTTCCAACTCTGTGTGTGCCTGTGAGCAGCCCTCCCTTTGAATTTCCTGGCTCTGGCAACCCAAATCCACAAGTCGCTTTGAATTACAGTACTCTGGGTCTACTATTTAATGGGAGTATACCCTGAGGATATATGCTTACGTGCTAATGCTTTTATGTGTAGTCACTGTAAATCTACATGCCATGAACCTAAGTTGTTTTTTCTTTTTTTTTTTTCTTTCAAGTTCCTGAGATCCCCATTTATGCTTCAATCAGTCCTGCCTTATGTCTAGGTAGAAGGACTTGTATAACATTTGCATTGCTAACACTGATAAAGGTTAATATTGTGATTCAAATGCATTTTTCAATGTTTCTTTTCTCTCTTTTCCCCAGACATGGCGATGACCTGATTGTAACGCCTTTTGCCCAGGTATGTATGTATTGTGCTAGCCCTGGGTCACTCTCACTCTGTCCCTGGTTCTACTTTTTAAGTATGGCTTCTGCACCTGCCCATTCATCTCCTTTCGTTCCTAACCATTTAAACATTTTCCTTACAGGTTCTCGCCAGCTTGCGAAGTGTGAGAAACAACTTCACTCTACTGACAAACCTGCATGGAACATCCAATAAGTAAGCATGGACTTTTTATGGAATTATGAATCCTTTCAACAAAGTCAAAACCACTGAACAGTACCAAAACAAAACAAAACAAAGAAAGAACGTAAAACAAAAAAACAACAAAAAGAAAACAAAACAAAAACAAAACTGTTGCCTGGAAATTTGCCATCCAAGCTAAGTTAGGCTACACAATGAAATTTGAAAATATGATGGCGTACCATCGTATTTTAGAATTAGTAAGATGTTAGAAATTAGTCTGGATCTTATTGATCTTTGTACCCTTAACACTTACTATACAATAGGAATTCAACAAATGAAATAATGAGATGAGGATTTTGTTGACTTTCGTATTTACTTTTTTGGAAAGTATGAATACTTCTCAGTAATAGCTATAAATTCTATTAAAATTCTTTTGGAATAGCTATTAATGAATTCAGGGATTCAAACTTGAGATTAAAAGTACCAAAAAGTTCAAGTCCCAGTTGCCTATTTTATAATAAGATATAAACAGATTCATGCAATTTGATGACTACGTGTGGGATGAGCTTCTCCTCTTCTCCCAACTAACTACATAATGCTGGTCATTTCAATGAACATTTCTGAACCCTTAGTCTCTTCATGTGTAAAACGAAGTGTTTGAACTTGATATTCCCGAAGCAACTTTCTCCTTAGAAATCATTTCAATCTATGAGTCTAAGTGTTATGCAGTTCACTGTCCAACATTTTAAAAGACCACCACAGGGCTTTTAGAAGGTCATAGAATCTGTGATCCTGGAATGGTCGGGCTGAAGGAGACCCTTGAAACCATTGATTCAACCTCTTTGTTTTATAGGAGGAGAAATCCAGGCTCTCTAGCAACTTGCTAACAGCTACACCGTAGGGTATAGATATACCAAGGCCAATTCCTAAATCTCCCAAGTTTTCCAGCCAGTATTGTCTACACAGCACCTAGTTTCTCTAGTCTTAGCTAAATTATTCATAGACTCTCTATTTTGATTTTATCCAAATTTTCAAAGGGTGGAATTGTTAAAAATGGAAGTAAACTCTGCTTTGAAAGCTTACTTTTTCTCTCTCTGTTCTATAGCTTGTTGCTGAGCCTCCTGTGAGAGCTCTGCATACCCTAATGGAGTCTCTCCTGTCTTTGGTCTCTCCTCTAAACTGTTGCCCAAACTGCCACCCGAGGGATTTTACCGCATGCTGTTTGACCTTGCCATTCTCCAGTTTGAAGCATTTCCGTGGTTCACTCTTACCACTAAGATAAAGTTTAAATGTGAACGATTGGCACCCAAGACACCTCATGATCCAACTTGTTAGTTTGATTGACAGATGGGTTTATATTTGATACAATATCCGCAAAAGCTGAAGGCTTGCCCAGCCTCTTTTGCAGTAGTACTCTCTGTTTATTCATTTATTAAGTAATTTACCCAACAAGTGTTTAGTTAGTACATGCTATTCATCCATCCATATATGTACGTCTTTAACAAATATTTATTGAGCACCCGCCTTGTACCAGGCACTGGTGATATAGCAGTGACCAAAACAGACAACTTCTCTGCCCTTTCAGGGCTCCCATTCCAACAGGAAGCACCAAGGCCTTCAGTGAGGAACCCTCAGAGCAGGTCTCTGGCCCCAGGAGATCACAGTCCAACAACTGTGGTCTGCGTGTTCCCGGCATGTTCTACTCTCCATCCTGATCATGGACTTACTGTTCTGTCTTCCTAACATGTCTCTCTCCAACCTGCCGTAACTTGCCTGATGAAATCCTGCTTGTCTTTTCTAACTCATCTCTAGTATCACCTTCACCAGGGTGCTTTCCCTGACCCCACTGAGGCTACCTGAGCGCCCCGCAGTGGCCCTCGAAAACCCTGCCAACCTTATCACACCATTTATGGATCTCTGTTCCCCCTTAGACAATATGCCCCTTGAGGCCCCTTGAGAATTACATTTGCTTTTCCTTGAATTTCTTCCAAGACTTAGAATCCCTGACACCTAGTGAGTGCTCCATAAATATTTATCATACATATAAATTTCTCAATAAGTAATTATTGGAGAAAGACCACCAATTATTTAGAAAATTACTTTTTTGGAGTGATCCCTTCCCTGTGCTTACCTTCTTTTCTTTACAGAGTATAGCCACTAGAACCATACTTACTGGTTTCATAATTCAATTCTACCACTTGAAAATTATATGGCTTAGGCAAATTAATTAACCTCTCTATATCTTGGTTTCCCATTCCGTAAAATAGGGTTGTTCTGAGGATTAAATATGTTGATAGTTGTGAAGCATTTATAACAACATCTAGCACATGGTAGATGCTCAATAAATGGGAGCTATTACATTGATAGTTACATTTCTTTCACTGAATCCAGAAACTATGCAACACTTCGGTGATTTCACATCCATTATCTCAGTTTCAATCACCGTAAATGATATTCATGACAGATATTGTTTCCCCCACTCTATGGATAAGGAAACACAGCTCAGGGAGATTAAATGATTTGTATAAGAACCTACCACTTCTGGGGAATATCAGAGTCATATCTGAAACCTGGTATCCTGAATCTTATTACAGTGCTCTTTCCATTCACTACTCCTGTTAAATCTTTGGGACTATGGGAAGACATTTCTGAAGGCTGTGGAACAGAGAGTCATTTAGGAAGAACTTATGGAATAGATGAAGGTCAGAGAGCCTGACGGCAGAGACATGAGCTATGAGAGTGTTTTCAGAAATTTAAATTGAGGAGGGGAGGTCTGTACCAAGGCAATGAAGGTTGGAATTGGGAAGGAAGGGATTTTAATAAGAACATTTTTCAAAGGCTTCTTACAAAGCAGGACTCAAGATCACTACATTAAATAGCTCCAGGGGCAAGAGTTGTGGGGCAGGGGAAATTGGAGGCACGTTTCAGTTACTGGTTTCTTACCATGGGTCTTGGAAGTTCGTCCTCTGGTAGTAGTCTTGGGGACTTTCAGCCTAACCCTGCTGATTAATAGGCTACGTCATCTGAAGCTACTTTTTTTGCAAATTAGGTCTTTCCAGAGCCTTAAGTGTTTTGATCCACATGAACCTTCGGGAACTGAGTATCCTCAGACCATAATTGCCATATTCAGAGCTGACCCAGAGCCCAGTCTCACATGCTGGCTGAAGACCATCTCCCAAATCATGGCCCTTTGTGTCATCTTTGGTCCAGACCAAACCACACTCACCAAATAGATCTCCACCAGTAAGATAGTTGCATCTAATGATCTTTCTCAAATCCATACCCATATTTGTACAGAGTTGAGCCTCATATTGATTTCAAGTACTTCCTTGAAACCAACACCAACCAATAGAAGTTCAAGGCAGGGCACATCCACCACTAGAGCTTCACCAGAGTGTTGAGATTGCCTCAGTCCAGCCCAGGCTGAGAACTGAATGATGGGTTTCAGCTACCGATGGAGCAGCCCGTCAGGGGCAGAGTAGAAAAGTGGAAAATTGAATGCACTCCATTCTATTCCTAGATAGGCAATACCCTCAAGCAGATAAAGAAAACTGAAGACAAGAATATCTGCCAGGAATGGATCTACTCTATGGAGAGCAGTTTTCTCCCCACATATTCACTTAAGAGCTGAAACTGAGATTTATGGAACTCAAAAGTTTCTTTCCTGGATCTCTGTCTTGGGTTCCAGGGTGCCACTAATTGCCTTGAGTGTAACATTTAAGCAGTAATTACGTCCTTGGAGTGGTTTTCATGAGACATCTGGATAGTGTGGTTTAGGATATGAAAAGGAACTCCCACATAGAACTATGCTTCTCATAAGTCAAGATTTCCTTTATCTTTTGGCTCTTTGCTCTGCATGAAAGCAGTCCATTGTCTGCCTGAGCTTTACCACCCAAAGGCTGAAAATCTCGGAGTTCCTGTTGAGGTGATTTCCTTGCACTTCCATGAAATGTTCCATTGAGGAATGCTTGATTGGGCCTGTTATTTCTTGGCTTCAAATTAAACCCTATATTTCCTTTGTCCCAGGAGTTAATTTTGAAAATATGGCTTTCATTTAGAGTTGTTAATTTAGATAAGCATCCCTAAAGCACTTACTGGCTTCAAAGAGACTGGTGGCGAAATCACATGGGTGCGTGGGAGTGTCTGCCATTCAGCAGTCTGATAATCAGGGGACAGAGCTGGGAGCAAAGCGATATCCTCCGTCATTCAGCTGGGTCATCAACGTCACAGATATCACTGGTGGCTAGCAGGAAATCATGCAACATCTCTGTATTAACATTACTCTAGGCATAACTCAATCAACATGTATGCAATCTTTCAGAAAGAATTAATGACCACTTAATTTTTTTTCAGTGTATATCTGAGGTGTCTTTCATTGCTTTATGTATTTTGGCATGGGATTTAAATTAGCTGAAAATAATAAAATTTTAAATATTCGGAGTGGGAAAGAACCTAGCCAAATTTTCTCAAGAATAAGTGAGGAAATATATGTAAAACCCCTCACATAGGACCTGGCACATTGTAAATTGGCAGTAAATGTGAGCTGTGGCCTGCTCTCCCCAAGGGAGGAAGAAATGAAGAGGTTGGGTGGGTTGCCCAGGGCTATACAGTTGGAAGAAGCCAGAGCCAGGATTAGCATTCCTGACTTTTTTTTCATAGTCCAGTTCTTTCTCCACTGTGCTATTCGGGGCTGGAAAGTATTCACTACTGCGGCCTTATTATTTTCCCTAGTAATGTCACAGTCTCCGGCAATCCAGGCATATAACTTCTCATGATTCTTCCATAAGTTAGGGACCACTGGAAACTGGGCAACCAACGCCACTTTCTTCTGGCACTCACCATTTTCTCATTGGCACTCTCATACCCTCTAAGCCCTAATGCAGCTTCCAGAAGTCATTTAAAAGGTATCAATTTCATTCATTTAAAATGTCTTCAGCCTCTTTGCACCAGTTCTAAGTGATAAACCAAATAAACAGAGTCCATGCTTTTCCAAAGCTTATATACACAGATGCTTGTCTGAATTAACTCTAAAGAAAAGCTATATTTTCAAAGTTAACTCCTGGGACAAAGGAATTTATATAATTTTTATACTTTTCAAAAAGTCATTGGGAGAATTGGGTGCTATGAGTAGCGATGATACTAAGAGCTATGCCATTAAGGAAGCAGACATTTCCAACTTTTAGGGTCTCTTGGTTCAATGTCTCCTTTTACTGAAGCCTTCTTTGGAACTCAGGAAGATAGGGAAAATAAAATTGTTAAAAACATATTATTAATCGAATGAATACATAATGGATACCTATATCATACCAAATATTTAGCTGATTCCAAGGTTTCAAAGATAAACGAGGTGCAATCTTTGCTTAAATATCTTACAGGTGACTTGAGAAGACAGACAGGAAAGTGGGAATTTCAGTCTAGCATAAGCAATCTATGATGGGACAAGCATAGGACACTACCAGTAGCGCAGACAAGAACCACACACAGGAGGGAAGACTTTCCTGAGGAGGTGATGCCTAAACTGAGTCCTAGAACGTGTGAAGGAGTTTGCCACTTAAAGAAGCGGGGGAAAGTGTTCAGCTGAGCAAAACATACTCAAGAGCTCGGCCACATGAGTGTGTGCTGTGCGTGAGGAATACGTGAGGAATAGCCGATAATATGTAGGACCAAGATACTATAGGAAAAAGGAAACCAGATAAAACATTCATATGGTATTTAGCTCATCAAATCATTTTCACATCAATGGTTCATTCAATCAACAGTTCACCTATATTTATAGAGTTTCTACAATTTGTGAGGCAAGTTGGTGGGTCCTGTAGAGGTTACATAGAAAGGATCAGAATTGAATCCTACCATGAATGGGCCACAGATTAGTGGTTGGGATAATACATGCTCATATGAGGTTAACATGAGGAAATAACCCTAAAGGTACAAATAAAGCCCCATGAGAGATTAGAGGGAAGATCATTTTTAGCTAAGAGGATGGCATTCCTTGGAGAAGATGGCATTTAACCTTTACAAGTATGATTCTGACACCAATTACAATGCATGGGTTCCCCCACCCCTACATCCAAGCAATTCTCTGTTATACCAGTATTCAGCTCAGGTCTGATAGCATTTACCTGGAGACAGCGTCAGATCCCACAAGTTAAGGGCTCAGTCCTATAAGACTCTCCCTACTCCCATTTCAGATGCCAATCACAAGTGTAGGTTGCACTTCTACTGATCAACTTGCTCTAGATCAGAGGTTCCAAGGACTCCCTCTTTGGGGCTAATTAATTTGCTAGAGTGGCTCACAGAACTCAAAATATTTTACTTACTAAATTACTGGTTTATTACAAAAGGATATAGATGACACAGGAACGACCAGAGAGAAGAGCTGCACAGGGCAAGGTATGGGAGAAGGAGGGCTTCCTTGCTCTTTGAGCATGCCACGCTAGCATTTCCGCGTCTGCACCAACCAAGACCCGTGGGGTTCTCATGAAGGCTTCATTACAAACAGACACCTGATGAAATCATTGGTCATTGGTGATTGAATTCAATCTCCAGCCCCTTTCCCTTTCCCTGAGGGCCTGGGTGGGGCTGAAAGTTTCAACCCTCTATTCACACCGTTGGTGTCCCTGGCAACCAGTCCCAGGGAATTTCCAAAAGTCACCTCATTAACGTAACAAAAATCACCTTTCTCACTCTCCTTACTTAGGAAATTCCAGGGGTTTTAGGAGTTTTTTTGCCAGGAACAGGAGGAAGACCACGCACGTATGTGTGTCTTATTATAAATCACAGAAGTATAGATGATATTTAGACACATGGATTTGTGCAGGGAGAGCTTTTCTTTCAGAGGAATGGCTTGAGCAGTGCCAGGAGAGGGCTAGCACGTGTTCAAGGGGAAAAAAAGGGATGAGGTTTGGCCTTGACAATGTATGCCTTCCTTCCTTCCTTCCTTCCTTCTTCCTTCCTTCCTTCCTTCCTTCCTTCCTTCCTTCCTTCCTTCCTTCCTTCCTTCCTTCCTTCCTTCTTTCCTTCTTCTTCTTTTTCCCTCCTCCTCCTCTTCTTCTTCTTCTTCCTCCTCCTCCTCCTCCTCCTCCTCCTTCTTTCTCTCATTCTTGCTTTCTCCCCTTTCTTTCTTCAATAAGTAGTTACTGAGTGCTTGGCATATGAAAGACCACCCTGGATTTTAAGGATCCAGTAGTGAACAAGTTGTTCCCCTGCTCAAATAAAGTTTACATTTAAAGTAAGGAGTTCTATATTGAAAGCTAATTAGACAGTGCCTGTTTTAATTACAATTTTAAAGTGCTACTAAGGTGAAGTACAAGATGCATAAAAGCAAACAGCCAGTCAGCGGTTTGAAATAAAATGTCAGGAAGGGAGGAATTCTGAGAGATAAGCTCGGAAAGGTATGTTGACGCCAAAGAGCAAAGGACTTTGAATGCCAGGCTAAGGAGTTTGGGATTTACTCTCTTAATTTTTCTGAAAAAGAGCCTTCAGTATTAGTATAGATGTTGTCAGCAGATTGGAAACTGGAAAGAACATGTACTTTGGATTCCGAAAGACTTAGCTTGGACTCCCAACCATGCCTGTTATAAACCACATGTGCTTCATTTCAACATGTGTCTTAACCGCTCTGAGCTTCAGTTGCCTTACCCTTCAAATGAGATGATAATAGATAATAATAGATGATAGATAATAGTAGCTCCCAATAGAAGCTAAGATGTACTTAGCACAGCGCCTAGCAGAGCAAAGCAATCATTGGATGTCAATTTCCCTTCCCTTGTTACACATGAAAATTTCATGCCACAGAAAGTTGAGAAGTACCTGGCCTCGGCTTGCCTTGCTAGTAAATGAATGGTAGATGTGAAACCTGTCTGTCAGACCCTGCAGCGATCAGGTATAATTATCTAGACACTAGGCTGCCCCTAAGGAACCAAAAATGGATGTGGAGCACTTAATAAAAACCTAGGAAAATAACTGTGGTCACACCTGTAGGGAGACCCTTCTTTCCCAATACCTTGCAGGCCATTCTTTATCATTCAGAATTTGGCTTCCTTCCCAAACTTGCCTATACATCAAAATTCACAGAGAAATAAAAAGTTACAGATTCCCAGGCTTCATTCCAGATATACTGAAATAGACTTTCCAGGCATGGGAAAGGGAATCACATTTGTAATAGTTCCCCAAGTTAGTCAGATATCTTCTATGTTTCGAGACCCACTGGCCTAGAGTCCCACTCTCTTGCTTGTTGCTAATATCCTGTTGATCTTCAGTGGGACAGAGAGCTCACTCTGCTAGTCAGTAGTCCTGAAAACGTGGCTCCCAGCATCAGCACCACCTGGGCACTAGTTAGAATACAAACTCTCAAGCCCACCCCAGGCTGACTGAATCAGAAACCCTGGGGGTAGTTTCCACAATGTGTCTTCATAAGCCTCGAGGCGATTCTGATGTACCCTTCAAGTTTGAAGGCTATTGCTCTGTACTATTTTGGGGAGGTTCTCTGGCAATGCACTGGGAATCCAGGAGAGTCTGGTAGTTCCACAAAGCATAAGAAGAATGGTGAGATCAGCAACAGATGTGGGGGAGAAGGGGGTGCAGGGAGGAGATAAAGAAGAAAGAAAAGATGGAGCCCTAGTATTGTGGAGCATGAGTTTATTTGTTTCATTTCATTCTTGACATTAGTAGGTTGTTGTGATGTAGAATAGTGCCCAGTTCCTCTATGAAAAGACCATTACATAAAATAAGCAACCTGGATTACTGTTCCTAGTGGCTGTGTGACCTTTGGCAAGAGAAAAGTCTCTCGGGTCCTCAGTTTCCTGAGGTGCAAAAATGAGAGGTGTGGACTGGTCGATCTCTAAGGACTCCTCTGGCTGTAACTTTCTACAGCACTGCCCAAAGGAGCTGGAATTCACTCTTAACATTTGGTGTCATTCCTGAACAAGGATATCCTCTTCTGGGGGCCTCCTGGAACAGGGAAACCACAAACAGAGGGGCTAGTTAGCGACCTGGAGTAAACGACTTCCTTCCTAGAGTGTTGGAGCATCCAGGAAGCTGTGCATAGGGAAATTCCAGGCCATCTGGATGTGAGAGAATTGCAGTCATCTACCCCTGTTACAGTAGCCTGCCTTCCGGAGGTAGCATTATGTCACTGGATAGCTCACTGTGGCCTGGAAAACTCCTCAGTGATCATGGGGATGCAGGGAGAGAATATTCAGACAAAGACTCAGGTCTTCTTTTCTCTCTATCTCCACAGGAGGTCCCCAGCCACTAGTCAGCCTCCTGTCTCCAGAGTCAACCTGCAAGGTAAGCCAAGTCCTGGCCTGTCTCCATATTTCAGAATATTGAATGTGCCTCTTATTCAGAACCTTTTTAAGAATGATAGCATTTGTTTGCATATCATGGCCCTCAAAATTATGTCTCTTGGTGACTTTTTTCAAAGACATTCTGAAGCTTTACTTCGTTCTGTGTGAAACCCAATGAAAAGCAGTGTTAAATTCTTTTCACGTCATGTGTATGCCCAGGCTTTCAGAATGTGATGCGTGAGTGCTAATGCTGCTTCCCAGTACAGGAGCAGGAGGCAGAACTGTAACCATCGTGCAACTTGACCTCAGCTTGTTCTGCCCCGGTGAACTCCAGGAGAGCTAATCTCAAAGCCCCCCAGCCCCCAGGTGCCCCCATGTGGGCCTCAGGGCCCCACAGGCTATGTTTGTGGTTTTCCTTTTAGCGTCATCTATAGATCCCACTTGAATCTACATCCTTTCCAGGTGTGAAACCAAAACGCCTCTCCAGGTCACAAATCATTTCTTTTGGAGGTCATCCAATTTCATTTCTCAAAGGTGTTTTAAAGAAACCCAACCTCCCATCTTTCAGGACTGTGCCTATGCTTTTCATGGAGAGTTGAGAGCTGTGTGCAGAGACGAAGGGCTACTTTGAAGGAGCAACATGGAGATGTGTAGAACATAAATTTTTCTTGACATAAGATACAACCAGTTAGATGACATTTTTAAAAGTGTAAAATGGAGTTTTTCCCCTTGACCCTGATCCCACTAGTGTAGCAGTGGTCTTGAGTAAAACCACACGAGAAACAAATAAGATGAACTCATAGTGAGATCGCCTAATACCTAACGAGCGTTGCCTTTCTACACTTCTGTTTTCAGCATGCTCTTAGCTTCGCTTTATACTCATGATCTTCCTTGCTTGGAAGTTGTGTTCTCATATTGGTATCATGGCCATAAGTATAGTGGAAATAATACAAAAGCCCAACCTTTAAAAGAAGGACACAAAGGCAGTAGTTTCCATTGGTGTGTTGGCTTCTGAAGTATTTATCATACGAGCTTTCAAAAATATTTCTATGAGAAAAAGGTTGAGAACAAGAATCGAAGTAACAGGAAGATACTGAGTAAAGACGATTTTACCTCTAGAGCTGCATGATATGAAATAGAGAGAAGCAAATAATACTATATCTATGGACTTGAAAAACCTAGTGTGCTGATGTACTGTTTCCTTTAGAAGTTTATAAAAAGAAACTGGATAAAGTGTTTTAACATAAAACTGGTGTTCCACACTTGGATCAAAGGAGATGGTTTTGGAACTGCTATCATTTTGTCATGCTGGCCTACCAGTGAGATGCTTTTGTTCACATTTCAGGTAGTCCAATGTGTTATGATACACCCTAAATTTGAATCACTTTGAATATTTAAACTATGTTTTCTTCTTGTTGTAATAAGTGCTGACAAACATTAGGAGAAATGGGATATTTATGGTTCGATAAATTAGCTCATTAATGAAAGATGCCGTTGGAAAGATCATTTTGTGATTATTGGCACAGTAACTGCAGCTTGGCAACTGGCGTCTTTTGCTCAATTCTTTTAAAACAATGGAGCAAAGAAATGACAATACCACTTAGGCAATTTGTTTTTGTCTGCCTTTGTGACAAACTACAAAAATTCTGGCTTTTCATTGGGAAGAGAATGTAGCGATATCAATTATTACGTAATTAGAGGTTTCAAAATCTTCTTAACGCTTAACCACAGTCAAAAAAAAAAAAGAAAAAAAGGAAGGAGGACACACACATCCTGTGTTTTGTTCTTATTATCAGCTTAAATAAGTCAGGCAGATTTTTCCTGTTATTTTAATATTTATCAGCATATGACAAAGAGGTGTGTTTAAATAGAAACTTTAAAGGGGAATGAAAAATAAGTGGCTCAGAGTGAACAAAATTGAAAGCTAGAGTGAGGCTTTAAAAGGTGATTTTTCTTGATAATAAGATAAGTTTTTCATTTATTATTTGAATCAAGGTCTAAGATAAAAGATACAAAGAAACCTACAATAATTTACACAGATTTAACAACAAGCCAGTTTGTAGGAAAGCCTCACTGACTTAGGTAACTATATTCTTGTGTAAAGTACTAAGTTTCAGAGAGAGAGAGAGAGGAAAGGCAATTCTTTTAAAAAGGCTTTTGAAAATGCATCTAAATGAAGGAAATGAAATTTATTTTAAAAACTACTTGTCAGAACCATGGTTAAATCGATACATTTGCTCTTACAGATTGATCATTAACTGGGATAATTCATGGGGAAATCAAAGCAAATCTCTCAATCTGTAATACCATCCTTCTCACTGTTTAACCAAAATTATGTTTTTTGGCTCTCATGATACAGCACAAATTCCCCTCCTCTGCAGAGACATCCTCATTTTCTAGAAAATCAATGTAATTGCTCTTTTTTTGTGCTATGGCAACAATTCCCGTTTAAGATATACCGTAATTCATGGCTTGCATTTCTCCTCCATGAGACCTCCGTGAGGGCAGTCGGTGGACCTTATTCATCTCTTTATCATTTCAAGTGTTTTACGTTATTTTCACATAGTAGGAAGACCATCCATGGTGACTAGACCAGGAGAACTACATAAAGGTTGGGGACTTTCTCTTAAGGAAAATGCTCACAAATTAAAATTTAATATGGGTCAGTATTTTTATCTCTATAGCTATGAAAAATATTCAATTGTGTGTTTTTTTGGTTTTTGTTTTGTTTTACTATTAAACATCAGTTATTGCACTGAATTTAAAAGGGGTTTGGAACACACTCTATAACTGTTTAAATATATTAGTGTGGTTCATATAGGTTTTAAACACAAAAAGTTAAATCTAAAAAGTTGGGATTTTGCACTTTGAGCGGGAAAGCCAGAGTAAAGTAATAGAGAATTTAAAACCCAGAAAGTAGAGCAAAGCAGCAATCATGTGCTCCTAGGTTAAGGTGAACCATGCAGAAATCCTGCTGTGGGCTATTGAAAATGCTAACGATGGGCAATTCAATGAGCATCTCAATTTTTGTTACATTTTGCCTTTTCACACGAGTGAATAGCAGGCCTTTTCTACATGATGCTTAAGGAGTAGAACAAAACTGGAAAGATACAAAAGAAAGAACACTCCAAACCAAGGCAAGAATTTGGGTTCTACACACTCAAACTGGAAAACTGAAGTATTTCTCAGGATTTCAGACCCCAAAACTATTTTCAACAGAAAAAAAAAAAAAATTAGATAATTGAAAAAAATCAATGTGTGTGTGTGTACGAGTAAGGGTGTGAGTGTGTATGTGATGTGTGTGTGGTGTGTGCATATGCGTGTATAGGGTACTTGTCACGCTGTGTCCACCCATCCTATCTATCCCTTGCTTTTACATGCATTTCAGTAGTAATTACAGGTATGTCATGAAAGTGAGGATTTACTGAAAGGGTCTGTTATCAAGTGTTCACTGCCTTTACAAAATGATTCTTTACAAAAAGATAGAGACGTGTTTCTTTTAATGTCTAGCACTTCTGATTCATATAAATGTGACTTGATTTGTAATAATATGTGTCATATAGCCAACATTTTGGCAGTCATATTGATGTGTAAGGAGAGATGTTCTATGCTCATTTTCTTCCTCCAAAATTTGCCAACAAACGTATTGAGCAAGAGCATCACTAATGTCACAGATTAGATGTTATGAAGAACAACACCCAAGTCCATGGGTCATTGGAAATGACAGCAAACCATGTCAAGAAGATGACTAGGCAATTGCCTTAAGGACTTCTGGCCAGACTGCTGCAGACCCAAAAAAGTCTCTCCCAGCCTGACTCTCCACAACCCTGATTGATGGTAGTTTTCGACACCAGTCTTAGACGTATTTCAAGAAAAGTCTGTGTGTAGAAAAATAGGATAATCTAGGGCTTTCCAGTATGCCTGACATAGGTTAACTGAAGTGAGAAACAGACTTAATTTTTTTCAGAGCTCATGGAAATCTATTTCTTTTATTATGTGTCCAGGCCATTCTGGGGAGGAAATGACTCTTTACTGGTTGATAAAACAGAAAAAGAGACTTTCTCCTAAGAAGGCCTATTTCTCAGTATGAGTTCCTCCCAAATCTTTACTTTAATTATGAATATTCCCCTGGAGGTTTATGGGGGTGTGGCAGATGCAGGGTCTGTTCGAGGAGTAGACAAGGGGCTCAGTGAGTTGTCTTGGATTCTAAGAAATTCAGAAAGTCATGACATTGATTCAGGTCTCATTCTTGGCCAGAGTTTCCAGGGCCTAGGATGAGAGATAGACTGTGTATGCACAAGCACTGGTCTCTCTGAGAACCACTGCAACGGCCTGAAAGCTGAGCTGTGTCCCATGACTGGCAATGAAGCCCACATAGGCAGAACATTTGCTTGGTTTCTACATTAAGCAAGAACTGTCAGGCGGGATTGCAACACTTACGGACAAACACGAATAAAATCAATCTTGTTACAAAGTCTGTGGCCATTCATGACAAAGAAGAGATTGGAGGAAATTTAAAAAAAAAAAAAAGAAGAAGAAAGGAAAGGAAAAAAAGAAGACAAAACTAGAAATATCAGATTACTTTTTCTTCAGTATTCTGAATGTCGTGTGGCCTGAATTATTAGAATAATTGCCTTCATTACTCCCCTTGAGTTTTTAGGCAACTTATGGACAAAACAATAGGACAAATGCACTTGAAAAGCCCTGGTAATTCTGAGAATAATTCCCCAATGGTTGTAAGAATTGCTTTTGTCTAAAATAGCATCCTTGTGAAAGTTTACCCCAGAGCATCAACATTGAGCTATTTATATTGATTTGCAATTATTTCATATAGATGTCTAAAATTAAGTATGGGTAATTACAAAAATATTGACAAGTCAACATAAGTGCAAATAGTTAAAATGGTACCCTCGAGCAAACATTGCCAAAAATAAAGCCCTGCTCGTTAATGGCTATTTCGCCAGTTCAAAATTAATTTCTAAATTTAGTGTGAATGTTTCTTCGTATTAAATAAAACCAATGAGACCAGCAGCAGCTAATCTCTCACTTGCTGCCTAAAGAGTTAAGTTCGTTCCACGTTTACTCCACTTCATGTTTTTGTACTGCTGAGAAACACCATCCACCCACCCCCCTCTGAAAGTTGGAATCATGCATGTTAGTAAGTATTTGAGTTATGCTATTGACGTCAATGGAGTCATTAAATAGATTGCTGGCCCTCCCAGAGGCAAATCACTGCCAGGGACCTAGATACAGACGCGTTTTTTACAAAGACAACCATCAGGTTTTGCTATAGCTGCAAGCCAGAGAAAGGGAAAAGTTTATATTGTAGCAGACCTATCTCCAAACACAGTTTCTTTCTTTCTTTTGCATTTTAGTTCCGGCCTTTCTTTCTGTTTGGTTACAGTAGGCTCAGGCAGATGCCCAGATATGGTTACCTCAATGTTCTGTGCGCAAAAGCATCTCCTGTAATTGAGACCGTGAAGGGTGACACCTTTAGCTCTACACAGCCCATCTTGATGTTTACTTGATGGCATAAATTGTCTAAGCAAGTCATTATTGTCTGCCAGTAAGGCTGTGTTTGATGTATAGTTCTCTGAATAAACAGTTTCTTCCACACACACACACACACACACACACACACACACACACACACACAATTTTGTCCTTCCTGCCACTTCTGTGGGGCTTGTCTGCACCCCTTCTATATGAATTCACCTTTATTCAGCCTGCACTGTGCTAAGGCACCCGGGCTCTGAAGCAAAGGGTGGAGAGGGAGACTAGGGAGAAAGATTCACTTCTCTCAGCCGCCTCATCTGCAGAGCTCCCGCAGGAGGCAGGAGGCTGGCCACGTGCCTGTGTCCTCCCAAACCCCAGCTGCTGCCTGCCTCAAGCCTGGTCATGCAGCTCCCAGGCGTGTCAGAGAGAGCCCTCAGGAATCATCTGTCCCTTTCTGGTTAGTCTTGACAGCTTTATTTACCTGGACAGCCCCAGGAGTCAGAGGTCACCTCAACCTGGACTCTTCCGCCTCCCAGGCTCATAGTTAGGGAGCCATCTTGAACAGACTGACAGCTTGCTTCAGATCTGGTTGTCAGAATCCACCATATTGCCTTTAGCACTCATCTCCTTCTCCGACCCCCATTCCTTTACTCCCTACACTCCCACTTCCTTATCAGTAAGTGTATATCCAAACGCCAGATACGTGACCTCTCTGATAACCTCTTTTGGTTCATCTGGAGGCCCACATCCATCTCCCCTTCACCATTGCTCCTTATCCCATATTCCTGGCTTTGCGTAGTGGCTTCCCCGTTCACCCCTTTATCTCTCTTGTCACCTCCCACAGCCAAGTCTTCTAGTTATGATTTATGTTATTTTCTTAGTTGGCTGTCCTTTGCCTCCAGGATAAGAGCCCCACTTCTTACCAGATATGCAAAGTCCTCCAGAATTCTCCTGATTTATTCCTTGCCCTCATCTCCTACTTTATCCCCTGCCCGCATGCACAGCTGGTGGCAGAGGTGCACTGAACACACTGTCCCTCAAATGTGCCAGGCTCTTTGTGCCTCCTTGCCTTGCTTTGTGCATGCTGTTCCTCCTGCGTGGGCTGCTCTTTCCCGAAAACACCATCCACATATTCAGCTCAGGGATTCTTCTTACACTGTCGCTATGAACCAGTTCTTTATTCTCACTGATTCCTGGATTCTGAAGTCAGGATTAAACTAAATACATAGTCTCAATCCAGAGCCTGATAGGTAGGCCAAGCTCAGTAAATACTAGTTCCTTTACCCATCGCCACCTGGAAACGGCCTTTTCTCTCCTTCGACACCCAGTATGGATGGCGCCTTTTGGATGTGCTCCCTGCCACTCACCTAAAATTACTCTCGGTTATGATCTTAAGTATCTCGAAATCTCAGTTATGGTACTTGTCATCTTATGCTATAATTATTGATTTAATTTTCTCCCCTTGTAAACTAAGAGTGTCCCAAGTTCAAGTACTAATGCACTTTTAAAAATTTACCTCCAATTTGTAGCATCTGACCTGGAATAGTAGATGTTCAATAAATGCTTATGGAATGCGCAAATACAAATGAGTGTACGTCCATGCCTGAATCAGAAAGGCTTGGAAACTGAGGCTCATAGTAGGCTTTTTTTCAGGCTTGTCTAAGCACCTTCTAGCTCTGAGGTATGTACACAAGGTTGACATCCGTGGCTAATCTTGACTGCATGTGACTTTTCTTCACTTGAAGTGAACTCTTTGTTATCCATTACTTCAAGAGGAAGTGGCAGTGTTGAAAGAAATGAAAAAAGAAAAAATGACTGAATGTGACTAGCTTATCATACTGTCTTATGCTTTTAGTGCCTAGCAGTGCCTGACACAAAGTAGGTACTCAATCAGCATATTGAATTGAATGGGGTTGGGAATCTCGGGTCAATCCCTTGGACAAATTAGTCCTCTGAGATTCAGTTTCCTTATATGAAACTGTGCATTTTAATAGTCTATCTCATAAGATGGCTGTGAGGACTAAATGAGAAAAGCTATGTGTGTGGTTAAGACACACATAGTGGTTAAGAGTGAAGACTCTGGAGCCAGAGTGCTGGTCAAATCCCACCCCTTAGACACTGGGGACAAATTAGGACAAATTATTTACCCTCTACATGTCCCAATTACATCATCTCCAAAACTGGGAAGGCAATTGTACACACCGCATACGTTGGTTGTAAGGATTAAATATACAAACATATGGAGAGCACTTAGAAGAGCTCCTGGCACTTAGAAAATGTCAATCTTAGTATCGGTATGAATTGTGTTGTACAACCTACTTCCCACAGTACCCAGCACATACGTAGCAGGTGGTCAATGTGTGATAGCTGAGAGCCCAGGCCTGCCGGTATGAGCAGGGAACCAAAACAGAAAACCTTGTTGAGAGCTGTCTCAAGGGTCCTAATCTACTTCCTTTCCATAGTAAGACAAACTAGAAAGTCATCTTTCTTTGAATTTTAAGATTCTTTTCCCTTGATTGTAAAAATCTGATTATGTAAAAATAGATTTGGAACCGAAGGTAGGATTCTCCAGGCCATACAGGAAAAGCTAAGGGAGCTGTAGGGAGAAGGGAGCTGATACCAAATGTCAGAGGCCAGTGTAGAAGTATGGTTCTTTCTCTTCGAAACAGAGTGCAACCAAGAACACCCAGTTAGGATTCTGATAAACTGGATCTTCGTTCATTGAGGGTTTTCTTTGGCAGAAGCCTGAGAGGACTTTACTTTATGAGAGGGAATAATTACAGCTCTACAACTCATTACAGTTGTGTTTACATACAATGTGAGGGCTTGGCACACACCTGCACAGGCACAGGTTTTTCACCTCAGGGAGCTCAGCAGAGAGTAGTAGCCGCAGGAGCTGGTGCAGAGCTTCCCTTTAGAGAGAAGACAAAATCTACTACCAGCAGAGTCCAGCCTGGGGGAGGCCTTTGACTCCTTTTGGAAATACTCTTATGCCCGCTCTTAATTACTTCTGGGAAGGGAAGCCACCCTCATACCCACCTACCCCCATCTCTCTTCTTTATTGGGAAGGTAGGAGACAAGGAGGTCAGGGTTGGCCTAGAGAAGAATGAATAAGGATGTTGGGAGATGAAGGAGGAAGGAAGAAGACCATCTAAGTTCTCTTTTCTGCCTCCTGCATCCCCAAGACCAAATGATCCTGGGGGGGTTGGGGGGGCAGGGTGAATTCTGCTTGCTTGCTTCTGATCAACCCTTGGCCAACACATTATGGAGTTGTCTCCAGAGCTGTTCTCGGAAGCCAGGGCATTTCAGGGAACAGCCTTTCACCCAAGAGAACAGAAACAAAGCAGCGACTGTCCCTTGAAATAGAGAACAGGCAGCAGAACTCACTGGATCTTTTTCTTAATTTATTGTCTTGACTTATTTCTAGCCAGAGCTGTTGACAATTACCAAAAGTGACCCCTCAGAGTTTTGCGTACTTTCCTGCCCCCTCTTTGGCTGTGTCCCTGGAGTGAGCTGGGGCCATGGCAGTTATCCAGTTCATTTGATCCGTGGAGGTAGCCAGGTTAGATAATGAAGTCTTTGCCCTGCCTCCTCAGTTGTACTTTGGGCTTCACATTTCTAGGGTCTAGTCTGGCTAGTGCTGCTTATCTAGTAAACTAGATAATTTCCAAAGATCCATACGCCTGCCTCTGATTGCAAGAAGGGACAGGACTAGCAGTTCTTGAACTCCTGTTATGTGCCCTCTGTATACATACGTGGGGCTTACTCAGACCACACAGTGAGTAAGTGATAAAGTCAGAACTGAAACCTAGATCACTATTTCTTGAAAACCCATGCTCTTTCCTCTAGTCCTGACCACACTGTCCCTGCCTCTACCCCACTCTAAGCGTCAGATGTTATAACTAACGGAAAGGGGGATGGTGACAATTTCACAACAGGAGAGCAAACAAAGGTACTGAATTTTCTACAACCTAAACAATTACTAGATAATAGAAAATTTCCTTGAATTCCTTTGTCATCTATCCATTTTACTGTAAGTGGTAAGAAAATGTGTAAGTCTTGAGAAAAATGTCTCATACGTGTCCATTATTTATTTACTCATTTATTCGTTTGATAAACATCCTACTAAGTGCCTGCTGTATATGAGACACTGGTATTACACACTTGGGATACAGTGATGAAGAGAATGAATTCAGACCTAGACTTTGTGGAGCTTACAGCCCAGGAAATAGTAAATGAATGAAATGCATGATTATACATTTGATCATTGTAATGAAGAAAGTACAGAATGCTATAATATTGCCTTACAATTTCACCTGTAAAAATGGGAATAATACTGGTACTTACCATTTGGGTTACTGTCATATTTAAATGAGTATTTACTAGTACTTACCATTAGGATGCTTGTCATATTTAAATTTGGAATACTGCTTCACATCTAGTTATATTTCATATTCACTTTAATTATTATCATTAGTTATTATTGGGATTGATGTAGATTAGGGGACAGGGAAGGCTTTTGTAAGTGACCTTGAACGTGAGCCCTGAACACTGAGTAGAAGCTGGGCAGGTAGAGACAGTAACTAACACCTGAATGGTGCTACAATCAGAGACCTGGGTTGATAGAGTGACAGTGAGGGGAAAGGCCAGAGAATTGAGAGAGGCCCGATTAAGCAGGGCATTTGTAGGCCATGGTAGAACATGTAGCTTTTATTCTAAATTTAATGTGTGTTGGGGGCGGGGGGGGAGAGATGGGACGCATTAAAGGATTTTGAGAAGGAGATTAATATGATCTATTTGAATTTTAAATACAGCACTTCTCCTTGAGCCACAAAATCTGGGTTATTGCTACCTCTTATGTGTTCCCCAGCACGTGTGTTTCTCTGTCAAGATACTCAGCACCTGGGCCTTTCATCCACCGTCAAGGTTAAGGAGGCAAGCTCTGGAGCCAGACTGCCTGAGTTTAATTCTGGTTCTATTCCTTTCTGTATTATTGTCGATAAGTAATTCCAACATCTCTGGGCCTTGGTTTCCTCAAATGTACGATGGTGTGATAGTAGGACCTTTGACATAGAATTGTATAAAAGCTAAATTGGTTAGTGTATGTCAAATGTTTAGAACAATGGCCGGCACACAGAAAGCACTCAGTACATGTTAATTGTTTTTAATGTATTGTAACTACCTGTTTTCTTGATTGCTTACACCATTAGACTGTATGTTCAGTGCCTGGCACAGGGCAGGTGCTCTGAAATTGTATTTTGAAAGAACAAAAGAGTTGTAGTGCAACAAATTGCAAGTCAAACGAAAGATTGCTGTCCTATCCTTGGAGAAATGGACTTCCTCAGTCAGGGGTAGATTCTGATAAGGCGGAGTCCATAGGAAAACAATTTGTTTCAAAATTCGTTATGCCCATCTGCATTGCCATCGGCACAAAAAGCAAATTGGGCTCATGAAAGAGCTGTTTCTTTCTCTTAGGCTCTGTGACTATCTCTCGGAAGGCAAAGGCTACAGCTCTGCAGTTCATTGGCTGGCTTCGGAGGGACAGTCCCACCAACAGTGCCAGTTGTCCCCCTAAGCACAGAACACTACGAGTTCCTTTTCATCCCTGCATTGCTAACAGAGGCTCCGTTCTGTGAAGTAAATGCACACCTCAAGTGTGGTTCATAAGCATCTCCACTGGGAGAAGCTTTCCATGTCTTTGTGCAGCTGGGAAGTCTTAGGCTTCTAGTGGCAGCAGCCTCTTTACATCTCCCTGAAAACAATGAATCCTT
Organism: Rhinolophus sinicus; assembly: GCF_057876585.1. Classification (NCBI taxonomy): domain Eukaryota; kingdom Metazoa; phylum Chordata; class Mammalia; order Chiroptera; family Rhinolophidae; genus Rhinolophus; species Rhinolophus sinicus. The sequence goes on from NC_142514.1 coordinate 48,519,265, forward strand.
CAGCTCTCTACATATGCCAGTTAATGCTGTGTGTGCATGTGTGTGCATGCTGGTTTGTTACTATTTTATCCCAGGAGAAAACAAGGATTCTCCACAGGCTTTTTGTCAACACAATGGGCCTCTGTTTTCATTGACCTGGTTTTCCACTATTTCTTCCTCTCTCATCTCAAGTTTAACCAGTCTGTCTCTCTTCACTCCTAGATCATTTCTAGGCCCTCCTCCGATTTGTCTCTCTCCATGCCCCTCGCACTTCCAAACTACCTTCCCTATAGTCCTCTGAACCCGACTCAAAAGCTTACCTATGGAAAGCCTCCTGCAGTTAGTCCTGCCTCTTGTAATAATGTCCCACTCGATCTACGTTATATCGGACTATGCATTGCCCTGTGTTGCTTTTTAAAAGATCATAGTTCTTTATGCCATGGGCCTAAGTTCTTCCCACACCATTCATCCACTTGTTCAGGTTTCTGTGTGTTTCTTAAGCTACGTTTTTTTATTACAGCCTGTCACTGAGCCAGGGGGAGGGGAAGAAAGGACGTACTAACATGAATAAGATGCAGATTCTCATCTTGAGTTGGCACCATCGGGAAATACGGCTCTGGAGAAAAGGCTACATGAAGATAATGACCGTATCAGTCAGGATTGTCTAGAGAAACAGAACCAGTGAGAGTTTCTGCTGTCACCTCTGTAATCCTGCATCTCAGTAAGATCCCCTGGCAGTCTAACCCCAAGGCATCTGGCTCCAGCCTGGAATATCATAGACCTATGATCCTGCCTTTAAGGTGCAGTGTTTTTCCCTCACCCTCCTTTATCTTTTGATAAAGAACTACTCTCAGTAAATTGAACCTACTGTTGATCCTGTCTGGAGTTTAAGGCATTAGCATCTCACCATGTTCTGTTCCCCCAAATCTTAGCATTTCTTCAAGTGTTGAGGAACTTGTTTAACTCAAGTTGCAACAACACGTATCTCTGCCTCCTCTTTTTCTGCAGCAGTGGATGTGCTTCTATTCCATTTCCTAACTTGGTCAGTGGGATAACTTACCACGTCCCACTCCTCAAGTGTCTGTGGAGGTGAATGCACTCTAATCTTTAGCAAGGAACAGTGATGGGGAGACATTTCCTTTCCACCCTTCTGTTCTGCCGAGGCAGAGCACAAAGGCAGGTGACAGTGGGTGGAATTCATAGGAGAGAGCATGTTTGCCTCATTGAGCCATTTAACCCATTAGAGATAGGGCAGGAAATGGAATGGGTTTCCCTGGGGTACAGTTCATGTGCATTTCCAGGCTGGAAGAGCACTTGTCTAGACATGTAGAAAGTTTAACAAGGGATTCTGTCATTCAGAGGAAGGGTGGACTCAGTCAGTTATGAGGTGTTTCCTACAGTGTGACTATATGTGATAGGACAGTGGTTTGATAAGTTAGTTTCAACTCTACACTGTCCCCAAAGTGTTTTCTTTGTTTCCAGAGAGCTCACTATTAAGCATTTATTTCAACTACAGGGCCTGCGGGAGAAGTGTTCACATAATATTAAACCTCTACTAAGTTCCAGACTTGCTACTAGGGACTGCATCAACTACCCTTTGTGAAGTGAATACTAGTATCCCATTTTTTTCAAACCCACGAAGCCAGGCCTCAGTGAGGATAGGTAGTTGTATACAGACACAGAGCTAGTAAGTGACAGAGCTACGGTTTGAATACGAGCTTCTTTGGCTCCACAGCCTATATACTTGGCACTAGACCTCTGTGCTAGCACGTAAGCACAAGTGCTGCAGCTGATACCCACTCGGATACCTGTTTTAAAGGTACATATACCAGCGGGATGGTGTTTACGTCTGCTGCTTTAATCACCCCCCGCTTTCTCAGGGCAATACCTTCCTGTTTCTGTGCTACATTTAAGCTGTTCTTTTCTCCAAATTCTAGAACTAGAGAGAATTTAAAGAAAATGTGCTTTGAGTCCCCTCAGAGAAATAACTCAGCCAATAGGCAGGTGACAGTGTCTTCCTCTCTTGTAGGAATAAGTCCCCTTCACTGAAAGGTGTTTCTTTTGGGAACTGAGTAGGGCATCCTGGCAAAGAAATGAAGCAAGGGAGAATTTTTAGGACATAGCCGAGCAGTGGGAGATTTATCTCCAGAACATTACTCACAGCTTAAAAGATATCCCCAGACTCTGACATCACCAGCAGAGTTAGATTTCAGATCTATAGTGAAACTGGGGCGTGCCTCACTTGAACACAAGGAGACAGCTGTCCAATTCTAGGCTTGCTCTGGAAAGTCCCATTTTGAATCATTTGCTTCTTCTGATGTTTTGTTCAACTTACCTACCTCAAATGAAACTCTGTGACTTAAGCGAAAGAGCACTGGGCTGGAACTCAGGAAACTGAATTTTAGTACCAGTACCAGCCAGGTGTGTGACCTGAGGTAAATCTTTTAACCTCAGACTTACTTATCTTTATTTTGAATTATTTTGTCTCTTTGAGTCTAGAATCCAATCTTACAGAGACTTCCAACTTCCAAAATGGCTCCGGGCTCAGAAATGATGGTATGTGGGTATTGGGATGGATAATTCTTTATCAGAGAAGAAATAGTCCCTGAGCTGGTTACCACTGACTCTTGACTTTATGCCCAGGTCTCATTGGTCTGGCTCTGAAACGTGGGCTTCTTCCTCCCCTTCCTACCTTGACATTAGGCCGCGTGACTGCTGCATAATACAGTGTCTTTTTTTAACCCGTGTCAGCCTTGTAGCTGGTAAAGTTCAACAGGACCAATCATCGCGTGCTTAGGCGTGCTGGGAAAAATGCAGGGGACATGGCCCCTCACCTAAGCTTAAAAGCATTCTCAGAGGGAGGTTCTGGAGCCAGCGTACCTAGGTTTAGATCCCATTTCTGCTACTACTTATTAGGCGAATTACTTCTTAAACCTTCTCTATACCTTCGTTCCTTCATCCTCATTTTCTTCATCTTTAATACCTTCCTCATGGAGTTGTTATGAGAATTAAATGAGTAATTGTATATAAAACACTTAAAATAGTACCAGTCACAGAGTAGTGACTGAATACATTGTTGTTGTTGTTGTTGTTACTATTACGTATGTTTGTTAGTCCCCTTGTGCCAGGAGTCTTGGAAGGTTACAACTAGGTTTTGCTCATTGACACTTAATAATGTTTGTTGGATCCAATTACTCAACAGCCATTTACAATGCTTGTACTATTTGCAAAGCTCTCTGCTAGATCCTTGGTAGAATATAACAACCTACTTAGGAAAAGTTACTGGGTCTTAGAGCTTATACACTAAGTTTAATTTGGAAAAATTTCCTCTTTAAATATTGTTCTTTTTGTGTGTGTATATATGGCCCTTGCTTAGAAAGGGCTAAGGAAGGAACATGACTGGGAGGAAAATATTGTATTTATATACGTATTGACCTAATCAGGCGAGCCATTTGCAGGAAGTGGGATTACCAGTAGGGCAATGGGAAGATCAGAGTCTTCCTTACAGTAGAAAGCTCTTTTAGAACTCTGATGTTAGACAAGAGAGTACTACCTACTTTTAATGGGTTTTCTGTCAGACAGAGAGAGAGAGCACCTCATTCTCTCACTTACTCACCGTCTTGTTTGTGAATTCATTTACTCAAAAAGCACCTCATGAATACTCAGCATTGCATGCATCAGGCATTATGCTGGGCGATGGGTGTACAGAAATGAATAAGACAGTTTGTTCTCTGTTCTTGGGAGGAGCTCACAGTCTTGTGGGGCAGACAAACATAAATGGGTATATAGTACAGTGTGATAAGAATTTGCCTGAAGCCAGTGAATGCAGAGCTGTGGTCACAGAGAGGAAGGTACGTATGAGGAGCGGGATCTCCTATCCCAGGTACAAATACCACTCTGTACTGTGCTATACCTAGGGATTTTGTAAATGAGTTTTTATTGAATTTTTAAAAATGAGTACTTTCCATAGCTGGGTCATTCATTATACAGCTGAGTTTTCTTTCCCCCCCTCAGTCATTTTAGCTTATGTCAGCACATTCATTGAGCACCCATTATTGTAAACAGATTAGGAGATTACAGATCCCTTCTGACCAGGGCCACTAATACCAGGAAGGCATAGGAGATCTGACTTGAACTCTGCCTTGAAGGGTAGATAAGATTTCAAAAAGCAAACGTGAGAAATACCATTCAAGAAAGCAGATCATGCCCCAAAGTGCAGTGGCTCCAAGAGTATAGCCTGAGATACTGGAATGAAAGTCATCCGGAAGGATTCATGAAGGGAGGGTAGGTGTGAGAGAGTAGGCATGACGGGAGGGAGTGTGGTGAGAGAGTAGGCAGGAAAGATGGGTGGGAAAATAAGAGGGAGTTTTGTACCCCTTGCACAGAAGTGGGGATTTTATTTTGTGTACAGTGAGGGGCCACTGATATTTGTTCTGCTGGGGGGTGCAATATCAGAGCTGTGCCCCTCAAGTTTGCAAATGTAGTATAGGATCTGGTGACAGGAAAAGAGTGTCAGGCTTGGAGTCAGGAAACATGGGAAAGAATTCAGTTCATCCATTGATTAGCTGTGTGACCCTCTGCCAGTCGATAACCCTTTCTGATCTTTATTTTAGCCTCCTCATCTAACAGTATGAAAGGTGGAACTTCTGAAAAAAGAGCAGCCGCAACAACCACAGAACCTTCATTGATCATTACTTCCTGTAGAGCATCAGGCTAGGCCATCTCTATGTAATGTGTAAACCTCAAAACAACTCTGTGAGTTCTTAGAGAGTTGAAATTAATTTACCATATGGCCCACCAGTTCCATTCCGAGATATCTACACAAGAGAGCTGAGGACACAAAGTCTTGAACAAAAATGTTCTTGGCAGCATTTTTTTGTAATAGCCAAAGAGTGCAAATAACCTGTCCATCAACTGGCGAACAGATAGACTAAAGTTGGTATATCCATACAATGAAATATTATTCAGCACTAAAAAGGAGCAAGCTAAGGATGTAGGCTACATACGAGTATGACACAGATGCACCTCAAAAATATTACGCTCAGTGAAAGAAGCCAGACATGACATACCATAAAGTGTATTCTATTTACATGAAATATCCAGAAAAAGTAAAGCTATGAGCACAAAAAGTGGGGCAGGGCAGGAGACAGGGGTTAACAGTAAAGGTGCATGAGGGGTCATATTGGGGTGATAAAAATGTTTTTAAGCTGATTTGTGGGGATGGTTGCACAACTTAGTGAATCTGTTACAATCATAGACTGTGCACTTGAAAAAGGTGAAGTATATGATATGCAAACTAAACCTCAATGAAGTTATTTTAAAAAAACAAAAACCACTCTATGAATAGGGGCTGTTCTTATTCCACTTTACAGATGAGGATGTTGGCTTTCCTAAAGTCTCCATTAAAAAGTAGTGGAGTAATCATTTCACAGTATATATGTCTATTAAAACACCATGTGGTACCCCTTAAACGTACACAATTTTGTACGTTATTTCTATCTCAATAAAGCTGGGGGTGAGAGGGAGAGAAGTAGTAGAGCTAGAATTCAAACTCTTTCTGTCTGATCCTGAGTCCATGCCTTTGGCTGCGGTCCATACTGCACCCTCTCTTATGTCACAAAGTGGTTGTGAGAATTACATGAAGCGTAAGATCCATGTTTGATCACATTATGCACAGAGTACCTGTGTGGTTGTCTCCCAGAAAATCTTAGCTGATTCTGACTGTGGCAGCCTTTGGCCAGATGGGTTGGAAGGGTTTAAGACAAGACTGAGTGAAGGGCTCTACAGTGGTCCAGGCAGGAGGTCCAAGAAGGCTTCCCGGGGTAGTGTCAGGAGGAAAGAGCAGAAGATGTAGAAAGAAAGTCCAGCCAGGGTTATGCTCTTACTTGTCACATGTTTTAACTCTAAACAAACATGTAGGACTCTTAGCTCTATTATGAGAGAAGACAAAGAACAGAGGTCTTTCTTTCCTTCAGCAAACAGCTGACACATGTTCCCATCATAAATTTTGTAATTCAGGATGTAAAACCAAATTCAACAACCCAGCCCAGCCAGAAGGTTAAATAAATAAATGCTAAATAAATAAATGTAGATTTGTTTTTCCCCTTTGCCCATGAGTCTCTGTAGAAGATGCCACGTGCTTCTCTGCAATTTGAAGTCTACTAGCTAATTTTTCTTTCTGTGTGAATTTGGGGGAACAGCCTACTCAGGGTTCGGAGTTGAAACTTGGAGGAGTTTAAACCTTTTGTATGTTTTGCTTTACATTTTCCCAGCATGAGCACCATTGTTAAGGATAATTCTGAATCACAGGGAAGAGATCGCACCTAAGATCACATCTTTAATTTTGGAATGCTGTTAAGACGCAGATGGCAGACACATAGCCCACAGTCTTGGCGGATGCAGGACTAGGTGACTATCGGGCTTTTTCCTGAGTTACTTCCTGTGACTGACACTTTGTAACCCAGATGTGTCTGCCACATGGTGAAACTTTATTATTAAGAGATCCACATCCCCCCCAAACAAATAAGGCAGCATAGCAAATAGTGGTGTTTGCTCTGTATACATTCGGGTTGGTTTTTCATCATTTCTGAGGACCAAGTCCCCAGGGCTTCCCATTGCACTAGTGAAAAAGTGTGAGAATTCAGTTTGCCTATTTTGGCAACATAAACGTGAAACAATTTGTGGTCATGAAGTCAGGAGTCCTCACTCCCTAGGGCTTGGTAGCAGCGGATGTGGCTGTGAGGATTCTTAGGAAGAGCAATATTGAATGTGGAAGCACATAGGACGTAGACCAGGCGGTAAAGAGAATATTCAGAAGAACTCCTGGTTTTATGCCATTAAATCTTTGAGCCCAGTCCCCAAAGAGCCAGGAAAAGCTAGCGTATGTCTGGCAAAGTAATTAAGTGTTCGAGTTTGAAGAAGCTTGAAGAAATCTCAAACGTAGCAAAACTAGTACTAGTACAACTGCTTTGTTAGCTGTTAAAGAGAACTCAGCCGGTCACTTCTCATTCAATATCCCTTTATTGAACAGTTACTGGGTGTGTGTAGCGCTGTCCCAAACGCTGTGGGCAATATTACGTTAGCGTCCCATAGGTGACCATGAGTGCAAACGGGGACGAAGTTTAGATGTGAAACATTGAACCATTTAAACAATAATGATAAGAGTGATATGTGGTTGTTTCCTCCTTAGTGAAGCCTTTCAGAGTTGTCCCACCTCTACCACTGTTAGCTGCGGCTTCATCTCTAAACCCCCAAAATTTGATGTAACCCAGAATGGGATCTTGGAAAGGCCCCTTGAGTTTTGGAGCCAGACAATCTTAAATCGAAATCCCGCGTGGCCGATGTAGTAGCTAGATGTAACAAACAAGTCTATTCCGACATGGTATCTCTCAGAAACCAGCTTCATGCCTCACATTTAGTCGGCATTCTATAAATATTTGAGGTTGAGTACATGAATGAACCGGGTAAGGCTAGCAAAGGTCAGAGTTCCTCCTGATGAAACAGGAGTAATCTCACCTACCTCTGATGTCCAAGGAGTTGAGGGGTTGCTAGAATCATGGTTGACAATGGAGCCTCATTTGCCTGGACCCATGTTCTAGCCTGTCATTTAATATCTCTGTGGTTTTGAGCAAATAACGTGTCTTTACCTCAGTTTCCCAAACTATCCAATAAGGATAATAACGCTATCTACCTCTCAGGTATGTTGAGAGGAATTATTATTTGTATGGTCCTTAGTTAGGGCCTGGTACATAGTACATGCTATGAAAATATTTGTTAAATAGAAATAAATAAATAAATGAATAAATGAATAAATGAATAAAATGGGTTTGCAGTGAAAATTGATGAGTGTTAATTTTACAAAATACTTAAGATCTGGTACCAAAGATGCTGAATAAATGTTAGTTTAAGGAACTTTATGTTTGATCCCCATTTCCTAAGCCAGTGCCTGGCTCATAATAACCGCTCAAAATGACATATAATGGTTAAGTGCTACAGGTTTTCTGAGGATCATGAGGACCTTGCATGTCAGAAACATGGGGAAGGATTTCATCACGAACAGGGAATTAAAGCTGGATCTTGGTTAGGAATTAAACAGACAGGGGTAAGAATTTCACCGAGGAGGCGTATAATCTGCATAAAACTGGAGGAAGGAAAGAATTCTGTCACAGTCATGAGATGCTCCATCACCAGCAGGACTCGGCACCACTTTCTGGGAGCACAATTTGTCATGGTCCAGCTATTTAAATGAGTTTGGCCAAAGCTTTCTTTCGGTTCTATGGTTTCAACTGCTCAGATTAACACTTTGATGACTGCTTATTTATTCACTCATTTATTGAACAAATATTATGTGGATTCTTTTATGTGTCAGGCATTTTGTTAGGTAGTGGTGAATAAAATAAAAATGGACCTCATCCCTTTTGGACCAGGAAGGAGAGGCAGACTATAAACCACAAAATAAACAAATTTTGATAAGTGCTTTGAAGGGTATTAAGATGACATGGAGATAGAAAATAGTGGGAAGAGAGGGGAGGTTGTTTAGATAGGAAATGAGCAAAAGTCTCTCCAAGGAGGTGACATTTCACCTGAAGCCAGAAAGATAAGAAGAAAAAGGGAGACTATTCCAGGCAGGGAAACACAGTGTTCAAAAGTCTTGAGCTTGGTGTATTTGCAAAAGAAGACCAATGTGACTGGAGTGGAGTGTGCTGAGGGGGTACAGTAGAAAACAGGGTTGGGGATGGGCAAAGACCAGATCTTGTAGGGCTGTTAGGCTATAGTAAAGAATCAGGACTATATTAAAGTTGCAAAGACACCAAAAAATTGAAAAAATGGAGGGGAAATGTTACATAACTTTTTAAAGTTCACTCAGGCATCAATGTGGATAATAGATTGAATTGGAAAAGAGAGGAAATGAGAGGAACATTGAAGCCGTCTAGGTAAGAGGTGATATTTGCTTAGTCCAAGATGGTAGAGAAGCAGGGATAGAAAGAAGTGGACAGATTTGCAATGTATTTTGGTGATGGAATAGACAAACTTGCTAATGGATTAGATGGGAGAGGTAAAAGTAGAAATAATAAGAGAAAGAAAAGAGTCAAGAATGAAATCCAGGCTTCTGGCTTGACCCACTGCATGGGTGTTGATACCACTGAGTAAAATGGATATGATTAGACGGGGAAATTTTGTAGGGTAGGTGGGAAGGAAATCAAAAGTTTGGTTTTAGCTGTTAATTTTGAATGTTGTGATGCATCTTAGAAGTGATGTCATATAGGCATAAGAAAGGTTAGGCTAGAGATCTAAATTTGGAGTTTTCAGTATGTAAATTGTGAATAAAGCCATGGGCAAGAGTGAGAATACAGAGGAAGTGTACAAGTTCAGGACCATATCCATGGAAAATGTCAACATTCAGATGAGTAGGGAAGGAGGAGATTGGGAATAAGACCGAGGTGGGATGATCAGAGGAGTAAGAGGAAACTCTGGAGAGTGTGGTGTCATAGAATGTGAGAGAGGAGAGTATTTTGAGAAGTAGATGGCCGTCAACTGTGGTGAAGTAAATTGAGGAGAGAAAAGTGACCTCTCGTTTTGGTAACATGGAAGTCATTGATGATCTGGACAAGAGCAGATTTATGAGGATAGAAGCCAGATTCAGAGTGGGTTGAACACTAGAGGATAGTAAAGCATGTCTGTATGTTGCTGAAAAACATTCAGAGGGAAGGAGACATTACTGAATGAGAGAGAGGGGGAATAATCAAAGGGGCAATCCTAGAGGAGGTAAAGGGCAATGAGTTCCAGTAAGCAGGTTGAGGGATTGGCTTTTGGCAGGAGCAGGGATGCCTTCTCAGGTGAAAGAGGGAAGAAGAAGGAAGTGGGTTTAGGCACAGGTAATAATAATCATCATTATAGCTAATATTTATCAAGAGTTGCTATGTGCCAGGTAATGTTCTAAGTAATTTTTTTATTAACTCATTTAATCCTCATAATAATTTTATGAGATAGGTTTGTACACATAGTCAATCAAAACAGAGAGTTCTTTCTCATCTCATGGTTTAAATTGTGGAGAGGGGCAGCAGATGGGAAGCTTAAGGAGAGGACATAGTGTCACAGAAAGTTTACTCAGTGGGACTTCCAGGCAGTATTGAGGGTTCATTTGAGGTTTCAAATCATGAATAAAAAGAAAATCTAACATAAAATCAAATGGGACTTCTACAGCATTTAGCAATCATACTTCAGTGACCTGACTTAATTGATACTTAATTTGGAATTGGGGGTAGTTTCCAATGCCAGGAGTAATCAAATACATGAGTATCCCCAGTAATGTCCAAGCCCCTAGTAAAGTTTCATGAAGTTGCTTTGGAGACTTGGCCACAAGGAACCCTACACCAATCCCACTACCAGCCTTCCTGCCCCAGCTCAGAGGGAGGAACCACGGCCATGATGAAAGAAATATATATATATATGTTTCTTATATATGTATGTGAAAAATAAGCTACAGCAGCCCATCAGGATGATGACAGAAATTTGCCGAGTTTGAACCTTATAACTAGAAAAGGTCTAAGATGGGTGCTCTGTCCTACTCTACCTCACAGAGCTTGCCAGGTTTCTGTCAGTGACAAGGGCACTTCTCCGACCAAAGCAATCACCATTAGCTTTTCCCATTGCTAAGATCTCATGAATGGAGATTGCAGAAGGCTATTTTGATTGACAACAATTAGTAATAGCTAAGTTTATTGAACACTTGCTCTGTACCAGGCTCTGGGCTAAAGGCTTTTATATGCAATATCTTCTTTAATCTTTAAAACAACACAACAAGGTATTTTTATCAATTTCCATGTTACAGATAAGAAAACAGAGTTTTAAGGAGATGAAATAATTTCTCTAAGGTTGGGAAGCTAACAGGTAGAGAAGCCAAGAGTCAAATCCAGGAAGTGTGACTCCAGAACTTAGACTCCTTAGCAAGTGCTAAGTACATACCTGCCAAGCAGTACTATATGTTCATTAAATGGTAGCTGTGGTTACTAAATGGAATGACCCAGAAAGTTGAACAAGTATCCCACAATTTTGATCACTATAATCAGTGATCATACGTAATTCAAATACTTGACCCATATAAAATACATTTTTCTTTCCTTACTGTTTGAAGTATCCAAATGACTCAGGTAATCAACTCTACCCCCTCCCCCGACTCTCCTTCTACCTTTTTAGATGTGATCTGTGCATGAGACTACCTCAGATACTCTAATTCGTCACAATTTGAAAAGTCACACAAATATTTCGTTGTCCCGTCCTAAGTGAATTTGTATGAATTCAAGATATTTTCCCAATAGCTTTAGGTATAGATGTTTGTAATGGGCCAGAGCTCCCTGGGAGTACGATGAAAAACAAACCTAAGTGGAGTATTCTGGTGACCCCGTAGCCCAGACCCACCATAATAACCGATTTGGGGATGACATGGTCATCTGGTCCATGGCATTTGGCTTAGTGGTTCTGACTGACACATGATGATTCAAGTTTACCCATGTACACACCAGAACTTCCCAAAATGACCTTTTTTGAGGTCTTTGAGGTTAGTCAGAGGGGGTGGAAAGAGCACTGAGGCACTATACACAAAGCAGCCTTGTTTTTATACCACTTGCTTGGACAAGTGTCCAAACAGATGAACAATAAATGTAAAAGAAACAATAACATCTAAAGTTCTTTGTTTTTTAAAGCCATAGTTTATAATGGTTTTCTTTGTATATTAGCCTTTTTATTAAATAAGAGGAGAAAAACAAGATGAAATACGGTAGTCCCCCTTTATCCATGAGGATGCATTCCAAGACCCCTAGTGGATGCCTGAATCCGTGGATAGTTCCAAACCCTATGTACTATATGCTATGTTTTCTCCTAGACATATATACCGATCATAAAGTTTAATTTATGAATTAGGCACAGTAAGAGATTAACAACAAAAACTAATAATAAAATAGAACAATTATAACAATATACTGAAATAAAAGTTACATGAATGTGGTTTCACTCAACATCTCTTATTTTACTATACTTACTTTTCCCTTAAAGGAAACAGGTTATGGCTTCTGTTTGGCATATTCGAATTGCCAGCCTCACTACTCTTGCGCTGTGGGGCCATTGTTAAGTAAAATTAGGGTGACTTGAACACAAGCACAGCGATACCTTAACAGTCAATCTGATAACCAAGAAATGGCTGCTAAGTGACTAATGGGCAGGTAACATGTACAGTGTGGATTCACTGGGCAAAGAAATGATTAATATTCCAGGCAAGATGGAGCAGGACAGCATGAGATTTCATCATGCTACTCAGTACACATGCAATTTGAAACTTATGAATTGTTTCTTTCTGGCACTTTCTGTTTAATATTTTCAGACTGCAATTGCCCATAGGGACCTAAAACTGTGGAAAGAAAAACACCAGATAAGGGGTTGGGGGGCAGGGAACCACCATAAAGGAAAAAGCAGAGAAACTGGCAAGAAATTGATTGACTTAGAAAAGAAAGTGGGGAATAAAATATAAAAAGAGTTTTTAGGGAAAATCCCTGTGTAAAGGAAAAGAAGACAAAGATACGACACAGGGTGTGTTTCATGACTAACATGCGTTGGCTCTGTACCTCGGTGATTCATTTGGTGGAAAAACATAGCTGGGTCAGAGAACTTGTTACTGGGCCCAAACTTTCTTGGAGTCATTGGAAGCTTTATTTTGTGTGCATATTTTTTGTCACTTTTTTGAAGTGGAAATATTAATTGCTTTTCAGAAATAGCCATGGTCATTGGAATTTATCTGTATAGGCACTTGAGATTTAGAATTAGGTCATGGACTTTGGAGTATGAAAAGGTTTGTTTGAAGCGACCACTTCTTTGTCTTCTGACAGGAATAGGTCCCCTAAGGGAGCCCTGTTGAATATGTCTGAAGGGGACAGTCTGCTCTTTGGAAGATACAGACTACATCAGTGGCTTTCCAGCTTTTTTGGTCATGACTCACAATAAGACATACATTTTACATTAAGATTCAGTCCCCACCTATGTGTGTTTTATGAAATAATACCTTACTACCTATGTCATTCCTAATGTTTTGTATTCTATTTCAATCTAGTCTAAGTTTTTTGTTGTTGTAAATAAATGCTGGCCAAGACCCATTAAATAAGTGTCATAAGTCACAACTGGATCTCTAAGTGTGCTCCTCAATTTTTGTCTTGTCTGCAACCCTCCCAAACACACATTGCTAAAATACAGTACAGCCACTTTGCAGGAGCATCTCCCTCACACTCCACCCATCCGATGAAATAACTTACAGTTTCTCAAACATGATGCTGTCTTTCACTTCTGCACATGTCAGTCTCTGTTCCTACTCAGAGCGCTGTAGTATTTTCTCACTCCACCTCCCCATTCTTCACCAGGCTAACTCCAGCTGGTTAAGATTCAACTCTGGGATCAACATCCCTTCCCTTTAGTCTATGTTGACCTGTTTTCTGCACTCTCCTGAGCATCCTGGGCTTACCTTTATCTCAGCCTAATCATGCTGTGTTATGATGACCCATCCATGTGTTTCTTCCCCGTTAGACTCCTCGAAAGCAAAAGTTATGTCTTATGTTATGTCCCCAAGAACTGGTCGAAGGTTTGACACATACCGGATTAATAAATTTTGGATGGAGGAGAGCCTGCCGATTGGTAAGCGTTTGGTACCGAGTAGCTGCCTCCTTAGTAAGTTATAACGTGTTTACTGCAAACATGAAATCATGCTTTTATAAAGCATTCTCATCCTCATTGCAGTAGGTATGTTGACCCTCATTAGAATTTTTTTTCTGTTACTCGTAGGAAATAGTGAGCAAAGTAGGTAAGACACAGGCTTTGGAGCTGCATAGAACTGGATTTCAATTCTGGCCCAATTTCTAGCTCTGTGACCTTAGGCAAGTTACTCAAATTTTGAAGACTCTCAGTTTCTTCATCTGCAAAATAGTAATAATAACCTATGTCTGTTGTTAGGATTGCGTAGATGTTGTTAAATAATGGAATATAAGCTCCACACGGGCAGGAATTTTTGTCACTTTGGTTCATTTTCATGGACTTAGAAGTGTGGCTGGCTCATGTCTGTTGAGTCAATGAATATTTTGCTCATAATAGGCCCTCAATAATTCATAATGACTCTAATTTACATGAATACCTTAGCAAATTTTGCACAGGATTCCTCAGAGTATGAATGATATGCATAATAATATCTTATAACTTCTTTGGTCAGAAGTTAGACTCCCACCTGTGAGGTGACACTTCTAGACCCTGACCTTCAGTGACTCAGGATGCATGTAGAAACATTTGTCTTCCTGAGAAATGCTGTATTTCAGACTGTTCAGCTAGAATTAAGGTCAGTCATTTCAAGACTTTGATTTTGTGGAGGTTTTTCTGTTCTCTTTTTTAGTTTCACATAGGGGCATGTGATTCTTCTTTCTTCTTCCCTTGTCTCTTTTTCTTGTTATACATCTATTAACCATATCACCATTCACTGAGTATTAGATAGACTCACACAGATTCTGATTCAGAGTCTTGGGGGAAATGATTGAACTTCTCAGTGTTCTAGAGTTGTTTTACAAAGATCTTATGTAAGATCCATAAGGATAGAAAATCCATTATTACCTAATGTCCTTTCATGTTTCCCATTTCATGAATGGATGTTTCTATTCCAAGGTTTCATTTGGGGCCGTTTCCACTTCCAGTACTTTTATAAGTAACTTGTTGTGCTCCATAATGAGGGTATTGTTTCCAGCTTTTTCAAATTTCATCAGTTTACCAATTTCTCTCAATACTACATTTCTACCAGCAAAACAAAGAAATACATTTTAAAAAACAATTCTCCAACTCTTCTACAGACCAGGACAAATAAAGCAATGGCATTGCCTCATTTTCCTAATTTCTCCAAACAATAAGAATGAAAAGAGAGTCTCATAAGAATGTTCTCACCTAGCCTTCACTTTCTCATGCATTTATCCCCAAAGCCCCTTCATTATAACAGTCACTGCAGAATCTTTTAAGTAGTCAGGTTAAATGATCCAGATTATCAGTCCACTGAGGTTGCTGACCTTATATTTCACATGGTAAGAACAGGCTTGTCCAATTGTTACCTACTCCATTATATATAAAATGAGTTTTACTCATTTGTTAATGAATTTAGGTAAAATTTCAAGGTGTACTCCTTATCATAAACTGCTCAGATATATAATTAGAGAGCATATATAAAAGAGAATGGTAAATCCTATGACACTATATGAATTTAATATCTTATTAAGTTCATCAACAGTCAATATACTAATATGCTTTTGTTCTCACACTGACTTTTGTTCTCAAACTTAAGATTACCACGAAGTCATTACAGTCATAACAGGCTGGGTGGGGCTGCTTATTAAAAATTTGAAAGAGGAGGAAGAGTGTATTTGGTGGGGAAGAGAATACATTTTGGTTAAGTGAGATCAGGACAAGGGGAAGCTTGCCTAACTAACTACCGTGTTTCCCTGAAAACAAGACCTAGCCGGACAATCAGCTCTAATGCATCTTTTGAAGCAAAAATTAATATCAGACCCAGTCTTAAATTATATAAGACCCGGTCTTATAGAAAAATAAGACCGTGTCTTATATTAATGTTTGCATTAGACGCATTAGAGCTGATGGTCCGACTAGGTCTTATTTTTGGGGAAACACAGTAATAGATCTCACTTAGCTGGTTCCATGATGGGGGACAGAATAGAGCATAGAAGATCAGAGATTTCTAGAGAAAAGAGGAGGGTTAACATTTATGGAACCCTTACCGTGTGGTAGCCATTTCACAGACTTTTTTCACATCGTCAGACTGCAACTGGGGGAAGATTATTGTATCCATTTTAAAGATAAATAAGCTGCTGCCCATAAAAAAATAAATAAATAAATTCAGTCACCTGTCCAAAGTCATACAACTCTTATAGGGCAGAGTCCAGATTTGAACCCAAGACTTCAAAACTTGTGCTCTTTCCACTAACCACACAATCTCAGAAGGCTCCCGTTAAACCTGTGTGTGGCCAGTCAGGTGAATGTTGCACGGGACACGTTTTAGATTTCCACCTTACAAACCTTCCCTGACAAATTGAGGAGAGGTTCCATAGACTGGAACTCGAGGTCTCTTCTTCTCAGCCTTCTACCCTGAATGCTTCCTCTGAGAACATCACTGTAACCTGGAACATCTTTTACATGGATCTGAAAACATTTAGTGAAGTGGAAAGCCCTGTGTTCATGGTAGCCAGTCCTGTAGTACTTTTTAATAATAAAAAATGTGATTACAGAATGAAAATATTGCAAGGAAAAATAACGTGCTATAATATAAACTCATAAAGGCATGGATATTAAACCTGACCAAATGCATATTAGGAACATTTGCTCTACTGCAAAAACACAGGCATCCAGAGGGAATATCTTCTCTCTAGTGTTCTTGCTTTTATCTTCTTCAGTCTTGTGAGAAGACATTCAAGGATCCTGTTTCATTGTCACCATTAACAAGTTCATTCTGCAACAACAGAGTGTCTGGCCAATGCCAATAGTTTCCTTGAATAAATTCATTTTCTGGTGATTTTAGTTCTCAAGACTTCCTGAGATACTAACCATGGAAGGAAATACTACCAATTTAGTTCTGGGCACTGGGTCGGCACTCAGACTGCATTCCTGGCTGTAGCCTGGGACATCGCTGCTGGCTGGACTCACTTCTTCTTGCCCACCAAGGAACCTGAAAACCGTTTTAAGGGGAAGAGGTGACTACAACCCCATCTCCCAGCTTAGCGATTATCCAGTTCACTGCACTTTATTGATTGTGGGCTGCTGATTTATCCAACCCTCTCATTTCACATGTGAGGGAAAGAGATTTGGAGTGACTTCTCCATGCGCACATAGCTGATTGATAGAGTGTGGGTTAGGATTCCGCGTCTCCAGAATTCTTTCCATTCTCCAGTCACTCACTTATTGATTCACTCATCAAACATTTATTGGATGCCTATAGTGTGTTGAGTAGCTACAGCTACAAAGATGAATTAGACACAGACCCTGCACTCATGGCCTTTACTCTGGTTTATGTCTTTGATTTCCCAGAGGATCTTACTTCTATTATGAAAGTGACTCTATGCCAAGGCTATCTCTCCACTCTGGCTGGATTGGGCAACACAGTTACTAACAGTATACAACCCCATTTCTAGTGTCCAAATGTATTCATAAATGGCCTGTTCTCTGGTCTTCAAACTTTCTTACTGGGGTTCCTCACCCAAACATGGCAGTACTGATTGATAAATAATATTTATGTTGGTGAGCTCTGAGGATCAAACTATTGATACTAAAAATAAACCCTATTTTCTCCCTAGTAAAAGAGAGTCACGATGTATGTGTACATGTTCATGTGTAATTAGAATCTCCCAAAACACTCAGAAACAAAGTGTTTGCTCATGAGTGGACCACGGTACAGGCTACAAATATATTTTATGCCTGACATGGCTGCAACATTCCCCATACAACAAATATCGGATAAACCGATTTTTGCAAATTGGTAATTTTGATAAATTAAGGACTTTTTCCCCCCGTTATTTTAAGAACCAGACTTGGTGCTTTTTCTTTTGATGAGTAAGTATTTCCTGAGGGCGTGCTGTGTTCCCAGTGCTGTAAGAAGTTTCAGCTCTGGGAGACTTAGGGATCATGATCTCAAACCACTTTCACGTTCTTCTTATAGCTGTCATTCATTCTTCTCCTAACTCTCTGATCCTGAGGTTAGAAAGACTCATAATATTATCTCTGTGTCACAGATGAAGAAGCGGAGCCCTGGAGAGGTTTAGTGACGTGCCAAAACCCTCACCATTAGTGAGCGATAAAGCTGGGGCTAGATTCCCCAATCTTGCAACTAAGACAGGGCTTTTTATTATTATTATTATTTTAATTATGCCAGATTGACCACCATGTTTTTTAAAAACACAGGAGGGATTAAATGAAGAAATTTTGCAAACACTTAAGGGGGACCTCATAAGAGAATAATAACAATGAAATGGAAATGTTAAATTTTGTTGTAAATACTACGTACAACTGAGTCTCAAATCTACTCCATAGGCTTTCCTCCCTATGGGCATAATTGAGCTCCTCTCCCAAATGACAGGTTTAGTGTTTACACCCATGGGAGTTACAAGGACATTTTCCTTGCAGGGATTGCTGCTGAACTTCTCCTAAGGAATGACTTTGTGATGGGAGAAATGCAAGTGACAAGTACCCTGAGCTTTGAGAACTCGAGACAAAGCTTATTCTAAAGCTTGGAGCTTCCTGCTCATCCAACTGATTAACTTTGACTGGATGGTGGCCATTAGCCTCCCCAATGACAGAGGATTGGACTGTTTAATTACAGTAAGCCTAGGAGCAGGGAAGGATTAGGACACAGCATCCCTGGGTAAAAACAGGGAAAGTTAAACTTTGGAACTGCTTCCAAATTGCAGTTCACTGCCCCTGTACTGGTTTCTGGGAGGGGAGGTGAGCGGGGTCTGAAGCAGAAGGGACTCACTGGCTTTGGAGACAGGAAACAATGGAAATGCACAGTTCGTCCACAACCCAGCCCTTCTTAGCATTATCCCCAGCCAGGTGACATTCATGAGAACCCTCCCCTGCATCAGTTTCCACATTTGTCAAATGAGCAAGAAAAAACAAAAAGAATTACAGATTGCCAAGGTTGGTAACTTTCCCTGATGGTCGTCTTACTGTTATCTGTTACCATGACATGGCTATGGTGTTGTGTGGCCTGGGAGAATCTACAAACTGGTCTTATGGCTCTTGATCACCCTATTTGATTTATTGTCAGCAGATGACATTAAAATTAGCTTGCATTTTCTGAGCAAATCTGGATGAGCAATGGAGGATGGAAACAGGGAGTGGCCTGGGTAGTGGCAGGAATTAGAATAATAATCCCTTGCGTTTTAGAGATTGCAGAACATGTTCCCACACACTATGTCACAGGATCCCTGCAAAGTCCTGTGAGGGCAGGTATTCTTAGCCCCATTTTATAAATGAGAAAATTGATGTTCTAAAAGGTGAAGTGATGGCCAGAGTTCACACATGCATGCACACACGCACAAAATTCATGGCAATATAAAAAGTAGAGTAAAAGCCAAAGCTCTTAACTTCCTAGTGCAACACACCAAAGTGTGAGTGGAATCTGTCATAAAACTGTTTAGCTCTACTCAGATAATCAGCAACTGATTATAACATACTGTTAGCACAAGACTCTGGTACTTGACTTTTTCTGGGCCTTCAGAACTTCTCTTCTTTTGGCTCCCCTCCCCAACCTCCTGCTTATCTTTGTAACTCTTTCAGTTTATCACTGGGACACCATTTTCTCCAAGAGATTCTCAAGATTTTGTTAGGTGACCATCCTGTAGATTTGCGTGACACTCAGTGACTACCACCACACTATCCTTACGACTTAAATTCAATTGCATATATTGAAATATAACTCTATCTAGGCAGCAAGACTAGTTATTTGTAAGTCATTCACTAGTGGTTATTTTTTCACCATTGTAAGTAACCCCAACACCTAGCATGATGGACTCTGGATCAATATTTCTTAAATAAATGCTGCATGACCCGCTGTAGCCAAGAGGAAGCTTTGCTTCCACATTACCCTCAGGGGTAGGAAGAGATTGAAAGATCTTTTAAAGCCATCTAAGATAGAACCTTTTCCAGAAGGAGGCTCTCGGGAAACCAAACTCTAGCCATTTGCGTAAAATATTAGCTTATTCCCAGAAGCAAGGCTTAGAGTTGTGAGAGTACCAGAAGTGTGACATAGATACACGTTCATGTTTGTGTAACTATATAGGGAAAGAGGTAAGAGCAGATATTTTTGGAGTTACAGGAAAATCTAGCCATGGCACCCAGCCTGCTCATGTGTCTGGTTCTATTGCTGGGTACCAAGCTTCATGCCAATCCTCTAATAGCCAGATATCAGTTTCTGGGAAGAGACTTGAACTTGCTATGTGGTTATTTATAACTATAACTTCCTATTTTGCATCAGGTTAGAAGATCCTATAATATGAATGTTATACATTATCAGAACCACCTATAGATGGAATATGATAAATATGGTCGTTGCTGAGCAAGGCCTAGGACTCAAAAGTCATGGAAATAGGGAACTCAACACTTAACCTAGTACGTGTGTGTGTGTGTGTGTGTGTGTGTGTGTGTGTTCCTTTAAAGTATTTAGGAATTAATGCATGTATGAATGTAATTATCATATAAAATGAATTAGTTGAGTCTTGACAGTGAAGCCGTTTCTGCAATGTCAGAATCTTAAAGGACATGTAGAGCTTTGCATCCCATTGCAAGGGATGAGTATTACAGATTGTGCTAAACTTTCAGCAAAAGCCAACATAGGCAATACGTAAACAAATCAGCATGGCTAGGCTCCCATAGACCATTATGTACAAAAATAAGCAGTAGGCCATGTTTAGTAAACCATAATTTCTTGACCCTGGTAATAATCAGAGCTACCAATTCTCATGTTCATGACTTTACTACCTTCTGAAAATTGTTTCTTTGTTCTCCATTGCCCAGGAGCGGAAGCACAAGCTCCTTAGCTCTACTTTGATCTGAGCAGCACTTTCCTACCCCCTGATGCTCAATGCTTGTTTTCTTCTCTTGGTGCTCAACTCACATTGTTCTGTACCAATCATACCATTCTTTCTCTTTTTTTTGCATATGACTTTTATTTGTAATTAAAATCTGTTGGGGTGACAATGGTTAGTAAAATTATATAGATTTCAAGTATACAATTCTATAATATCTCATCTATAAATCACAATTGTGTGTTCACCACCCAGAGACAGTAAACCTACCTTCCATCAACATATATTTGATCCCATTTACGCTCTTCTACTACCCCTCACCCCTTACCCTCCAGTAACCACTAAACTATTGTCTGTGCCTATGAGTTTGTGTTTCTTTGTTTGTCTTCTTTTGTACATGGATTAATAATACCATTCTTAATGCTTTCTACTTACTTAGATCCTGCCCATTCTTTATGGTAGATGTTCTCAAATGAGGTTAGAGGGCTCATACTAGAATCACCTAGGAAACCTAGTGCTCGTCTCCTACCCTAAATTCTGATAGGCCCAGTGAGGAGGGGGAAGACAGGGACATGTACAGCTTGAAAAGGTTCCTCAGCGTATCTCTACCCTCCAAACCACTGCTTTGTGGCATTATGAAAATCCCACTCCTCCAAGAAGCCTGCCCTGACCACGTGAACCCATACTCAGCTTGTCTTTCTTTGGATCCCCTTAGTCCTCATTGGCAAAAAAAAAAATTGTTTTTAGCACCTATCATCACCGTATTATTTGGTTATTTAAGTGTTTCATGGGTCAAGCATTGTTCTAGATGCTGGGGATACAGAAGCAAACAGGCCCTTCTCTGAAAATGACATTCTAGTGACAAAGAGAGACAGACAATGAATATGTGCCCAAACAAGTGTAGAAGATAATTTCAGAGAAAGAAAAGAAAACAAGCTAATGGGATCAGGAGTGACTGGACAGGGGAGTTGGAAGGATAAGGAGATGCTGTTTTAGATGGAGAGTCAGGGAGGGCTCAGGGGGTCTGACATAACTGAGCTAAAACCTGAGTGCAAAGACTTAGGGGGAAAGAATTCGGAGCTGAAGGAATAGCACAGTTTTCTTTCCTTTCTCTGAAAATGCTGTTGGACATAGAATGTTGTAGTAAAAACAGAGATGCTTAAGAATAGTCCCCTCATTTAAAGTTGTCGGATAAAATAGAGGATGCACAGTTACATTTGAATTTCAGATAAATATTAAATAATTTTGTAGTATAATGACTAATTGTTACATAAGAACTAAAAAAAACATTGTTTATCTGAAATTTTAACTTAACTGGATGTTCTGGGGGTTTTGTTTGTTTTTGGCTACATCTGACAGTTCTACCTTTTACTCATAGGAAAAAGTGGTTCAGGGTTATTTGTGTCTAATATTATCCAGTTACTTGGAGTTGATGCAGAACAAAATCTTAATCTAAATTGGGAGCAATTCAATTTGGTGTTGATATTTCAAAAAATCTTATATTGTTTTCTAATCATCTCACTGGGTAGTAATTTGTCTCCCTGACAACTCCTTAAGGGCATGTTCTGTATGTTTTTCGTTTGTTTATCATGCACTAAGTACAATATTAAGTACTATATTTATGGTTTTATCCCCTTTCTATTGCAAGCTTGCAATAGAAGTACTGTTCTATTTGGGTACAAAAGGGAAACAGCCTCTGCCAAGTAGAAGTTAACATCTGACTTGGGCCTTGATTGGCATGGATTTCAAGGGATTATCATATAATAAGAGATTATAAAGAACATCATCCAGGCACAGAAAACAGCACTAGGAGAGGGTGCTGAGAATGGTAGGACTTGTTTTGGGAACAAATCCACCTCTGTGGTTGCAGCAGAGAATAACTAAAGGATAAAAGTATGAAATGTTAGACATGGGCTAGAAAGAACTCTAAATACCAAATAACGATATTCACATGTATTTAATAAGTCATGGGAGTCATTAAAGAATTTTGAGCTGGTACTTGATGTAATAAGAGCCACATATGAAGAAAATCAATTTCTTGGTGGTATAAACATGGAGACCAATGAGTAAGTGAGTGCAAAACTGTCGGTTAGTTAATTCGATTCTTGACTGTAGTTTATAATGAAAGATAGGGTAAGGTTGGACTAGATGCAATTGATATTTTTGAGGTAGGACCCATCGAGCCTGCCAAGTGGTGGGTTGTACAAATGGAGGAAAATGGAGATATTGGAAATAAAGCCGAATTTTAAGTTTAGATGACTAACGAAATGGTGGTGGTATCATTAATAAAAATATGGTAGTTAGGGAAGAGGGTGGATTGTCAGTGGGAAAAAGGTGAAAGCTTTTATCTTTTTAAACATAGCCTTATAGAATTTGAGAGCTATGAAAGTCATTATGATTATGTCCAATCCCTTTGCTTCATGTAGAAGAAAACCTAGTGAGAGGAAATGACTTGCCTGTGATCACCCAGCAAGTTAGTGGGATAACCACTTTTGGAAATCGGGTGTCCTGTTTTCCCTGAACAGTGTTTGTTCCATAAGATGATCTTATCTTACGCTGAGTTTACTTTGTGGAAATAGAATCATCATGTGGTAAGATGTAGTGGTCTGTTAGAAATGTAGATGTGGCACTTCAGTGACAGATCAGGGCCAAGGGCTTGGGAGCCCTCAAAATGAAAATAAGATTGAAATAGGCGGAAGCAAATGCGATTGCCGAAGGAGACATGAGAGTTGATAAGTCCAATGTGACAGGTGTCAATGGATACTAAGATGTGGTCACTAAATTTCACATTTAGGAGGCCACTGGGACTTGAAAGAGAGAAAACCGTTGCCACTGAATGGAGTGGAAGCAAGAAGCAAAATTATAAACATTGAAGGAGGGAGGGACCGGTGAAGAGATGGAAACAGAATTTAGAACTGTTTCTCTGGAAAATGGCATAAAAAGAGAAAGACGGGATATTGTTGCAACAGGGCCTAAAGAAAAGCTTTTAGGTTATTGTTGGGTGGGAGAAACATAAAATATGTGAGTAGGTAGTTGCTGTGATGGTCATGGAGAACAACAAGTGAGAGGTGTCAGTAAGTGAGGGTATAACTGAAGTTAGGCCAGAGGGGGGTGGAAACCAAAAACAAACAAAAAAATACTCCAGAAGACAGAGGAGCAGAGAATGAGGAGGGACACTAAAATGGATGAGTGTCCCTCAGGAGATAAAGAGGCCTCCTGAGGAGGTGCAGTTGATGGAATTCAAATCGACCTTTATCTTATTAGTGAAGGGGGAAATCAGATATTCTATCCTCTCACCTTCTCCAGGGGGAAGAGAGTCTGATTATGCGAGGCAGATAAACAGAAGTTTATTTACATTTTTTTCTATGCACTGTCTTTGGGTAGAAAGTGGGGGAAATTTGACAGATATGTTTCTAAAATTACATTTAGATGTAGTTTGTAGAAAATGTATAAAAAAGTTTTTCATGATCTACTCTGTAATACTACATATAGCGTTATAGTCAGAAAAGAAGGTTCAAAATGTTCTATGCAGTTGACATATACACTGCCAGCTCAGTAAAGAGAATGGGGTTTAGTGGATGTGCTGGAATTTTGAAGGAAGAAAATTGTATCATTATTAGAGTTGGGACCTTTAGGATCACTGAACTATTCTTAGTTGTTTGGAAATGATGTCCACTTCATCCTGGAAGAAGATTTCAGGAAACACCAGCTGCCATTTGGTAATATCTCTCCGGGAAGGCCCTACGTGAACCATTCTGCAACGCACGTATAAATAACGGGATACACTTTAAGACACAAGACATAATGCTCTAAAAATTTACCTCCCAGAGTGGTCAGAAATTTAGACAAGTACATGATTAATATGGCAAGGGAGTTCAAGAAACCTCCAAGTTACTCATCCTCCCTGGAGACTCAGTTTCTTCTGCTATAAAACAGAGATAATGCTCCATCTAGCTCTTCAGCTGCTATGAGAATCAGATGATGGGATACATGAGAAAGAAGTTCACATAGTTTAAGGTAAGAGTGTGGTATGATTCTTACTAGCTGTGTATCCTTTTCAGTGGCTCATTGAAAGTCAAAGTGGAGGAAGAGCACCCAGATTGGAAGCATCACAAATTGCAGCAAAGTTTAATGGGATGAAGCGCTGTGCCTTTGGAGTCAGACAGTCCTGGATCAGAGTATAGGCTCTACCACTGATTAGTGGCTGTCTGACTTCAGGCAAGTCATTTAATCTTCTCAAGCCACAGATTTGTTTTTGGAGTGGCGATACTAACACTGCTTACATTTGCCAAGAGAAATGGATAATTTGAAGTCAAGTACTCCTTACGACACCGTGTGCCTAGAAAACTCCCTGTAAATAGTGTGCATTACCATCATTTTATAGCAACAACAACTACAGTAGTATAATAGCTTCAAGCAGCCATTTATTGCTGCTGATTTACAAGGGGTACAACAGACATTGACCTCTTGGGGTATTGGTTTTGTGGTTTCATTATTTAGGAACATTCTCTCCAGGCTGAGAGTAGAGAACCAGCCCAGGACCTGGCAACTGGCATCATGTGGCTGCTGGGTGCCTATGGGAAGGGCTTCTGATGAGCTCACCTGCTCTCTCACTT